>NC_092051.1:34618984-34939817 GCF_003086295.3 Arachis hypogaea | reverse complement strand
TATCAGTTAATTAGAGAAAAAATGTGAAAGAGTATTTGCTATTTTATATAATATAATTTATTTCGTTTATAATAAAAATGAGATAGATATATTTGTATCTTGTATATAATATAAATGAGGTATGATCACAGAAAATTTAACATATTTTTGAGCAACTAAAAAGAATGTGTTTATATTATGCTTTTTAGTTTAGAAGGTAAAATCAATATATTTTTTAATTTAAATCATAGAATTTTTTGTAATTTAAAAATTTAAAGTGTTAAATTTTTCTAAAATAAATATTTTAATTCACATATTTTCAAAAAGTAGTTTCTAATTAAATAAGAAATTAAAAAATTAAGTCAAATCGATCTAAATCATACTGTAAATACATTTTTATTATTTTGAGGAGATTATATTTTTATACTTACAAATACAGTGTAAATAATATATTTATATACATATATATTTCGTTTACAAAATAAACAGATATGTAATAAAAAAAATATTAATATATATCTCATTTTCAAACGAGATAAAGGTAAATCAAACATGACTTATCTCGTTTAAATAAGATATATAACTACCTTTTTCGATTCTATTGTAAACAAGATGTACAATAGAAATAAAAACTTAATTATTTCACAAATTATATATACTGGTAAATAAAATATTTAATTTATTTAGTTATATAAAATTCATAAAAAGACAGGATGTGAATTATATTATTTATATTAGTATTTATCTTTATTTAGTTTTTAATAAATATATTATAACATACTTTATACTGAAATATTCTTATTATTAATTATGAAATGACTAAAATATTTTTAATTTATAAATATTAAATTATCCCTTGTAACTTTCTCGCCAACATAAAAATACTCCCTAGTTAATTTTTAAAAGTGATCTTTTAATATTAATTTTTAATTCTATTATAAATTAAAAATTTGATTTTAAAATGACTAAAATTCTAAAAAATTATTTTAGTCTTTTAAAAAATTAACAAATAAAAGGTAATTTTGTATTTTTCAGTATGAGTTAAATGATATTGTTGTAAGAAAATTAAAAATTGATGGTAATCAGTGGCTAAGATAAGGGGGTTGAATCTTAGCCCTTTTTTTTTTGCTGAGTAATACTTGCTTGCCTTTTAGAATGCTCCAAGAGATTTTTTTGCGTTTTGTCTCATAACCAAACACGAGACATTTTTTTTTGTCTCGTACTAGTCAGGAGATATTTTTCAATTTTGTCTCCTTAGCAACAGAAACTGAAATGGAGTAGAAGAGAAAGAGAGAAACACGCCAAGAAGTATCCTGGTTCAGCTGCTAAGTGCAATGCAGCCTACATCTAGTCTCCATCACAACAATGATGGAATTTCACTATAATCAAATAGATTACAGACTCCAATTTTTCCCTAGGAACAACCTTCCTATCCGAGACAAGTCCAGAATCTATCTCCAATCCTAAACTTGACTTGGTCACCTACCAAGCTTTCAACTGCAAAGTGCTAACCCAACTTGCAATGGGATTCCCACAAAATCATGATACACAACACATAGATGTACAAAGGACCTCTAAGACACCTATGGCTTTTTCTTTAATTTTGTACACTCAGCCTTTTACCTCTCGCTGACTTTTTCTTACAAACCTCACACTGTTTGCCTTTTTCACCATGAGACTCAAATAGACAAAACTAAAGAAAAGAATACAAAATAAAACCCATTGAAGAAGAAGAACTCTGTAAGCTTAGGGTAGCTATGAGAACTCTGTGATTTCTCTCCTTGCCTCAAGTCTTGGCCGTTCACCCTTATTATAGAAGGGGAAGCTTCCAAGGTTGAAACGGTTCAACCGAGCCAACTTCTTCTTCAATCATCAAAACCGGTTCGGACAGAGAGAAGAGAGAGGAAAACCAAAAGCAAAACCATCATGCAATTACCTCTCACTCATCCCTTCTCATCAAGCTTCATCAATCTGAGCCTTCCATCTTGACTTGGTCCCCAAGAAGGATTTCTGACCCTTGATAAACTCTTGATCCTTGACAGCTCCTTCTGTTCCATTTTTGCTTCTACCTCCACGTAGCTACAGTAGCTACCTTCTGTGATGGATGAACAAAAGTGGAAACGAGCTTCACCTAAGAGATCTTCTTCTCTGACTGAATTGGATTTCTACCAATTTTAGGCATGGTCATCTTAAAGCTTCTTCTCCACTTCTTACCTTTAGTGGAAAAGATCTCAGCCACGCCATACTATAAATCCTCTTTTTGCAAGATCCATCATCACCTTGGCCCTTGCTTCTTCCTAGCTTCTCTGCTTCTTCCTCTGATAGCTTGCATTTTCTTCTTTCTTGTCAGTGAAGTGACCGAAACCAAAGAGAGAGAAGAGAGAGAAGAGAGAAAAGAAGCTTATCAATGAAAATAATGAATGGATTTAAAATGAATTAATTTTCCACTTTCATTCCCCATGCCTTGTAACGTGTGAGAAGTAATTGCCATCAAATCAATTTGCAATTTTCTCTTTCCTGTTACCAATGCATGCATTAAATCCAATTTAATTAAATTTGAATTCCATCAAAGAGGGGTGTGGATAACCGAACCACACATGCTCCACTTCATTCTTCTTCCTTTCAAATTCGGACCAACCAATTGTTGGGTCAAATAGAAGCATTGCTTTTGGGCTTGCTCAATAATTTTCTGGCCCAATTATCTTGCTAACCAATTAAATATTTCAGCCTCATATCATATAGAATTTTTTTGTGCAAGGCTTTATGCCCAATGATAAAAAATATGCACATACAATAGAAATTATTAAACAAATAATTTTGAAGCCAAAATTAAATTAATAATTTCTAATTAATATTTTTAGCAATATTTGATCATCACAATAATTTGAAATTTTTCAAACTCAACAATCTCCCCCTTGATGACAAACATTATTAAAAATAGAGTTGGAAAAGGATTAAGGATTTAAGAGTACTCCCTTGTTAATTTTTGAATCCTCCCCCTTTTCATTTGTCACACAGCTCCCCCTTAATGTGTGCAACTTTTCCAGTGAGAGCAGTACCTGAAACATGGTTTAAAAATAGTTTCAAAAAATATTAAATGTATTCAACATATGGAATATTTTGAGTATGTTGAACAATTTGATTTTTGAGCAACTGTATAATGATAATCAAAACTTGATTTGTTATCTGTTGGGCTACTTGCTGCTCACTAAAAATAAAACAAAGTATGCCTGAGTACTTTTAGAGTACATTGCAGCAAATAACCAAGACTCAACATATTTATTTCAACATGTTCAAAACAATTTCCTGCCCAACAAAATTTCTTGCCAAACAATGTAATAAATCAAGCTCATTGAAGCATTTGCTCATGTTCAGTTATCAAAAAAAACAAAGCTTCAGAATAATTGGCAATAAATATCAAAGCAAAAATTAGTAAAAGGTATCAGAGCACAAAAAATTCAGAACATGATAATGCAAAAATTAGAGCATAAACCACTGAATAATCATCAAGAATAAAAATCAGAAATTTAGAGAGAAATTTAGAGCACAAGAATAATCATTAGTTATCAACAGATTGCAGCCCTGTCTAGTTATCAACAGATTTCAGCCCTGTTTTTCTTTTTTTTTTATTTCCTCCTCCTTTTGTCATCAATGGGGTCCTGCAAAACAAATAAAAAATAACATGATAAAATGCAGAATATTTGATTAAACCAAAAAAAGGAGTTCAAAGTAATACACTAAAACAACAGAATAATTAGAAGAACAGAGTTCAAAGGTGTGAGTAGCAAAGAGCACATCAAACATTAGAAAGATTGATATCTGAGCCAAGGGAATCATCTTTTTCATCCGAATAAGCTATGTCTTTTTCCAGGCTTTTGAGCAATAGATTGATTCTCTCATTGCACTTAGTCCAGGCCTTCTCATTTTCATAAGCTTGTTTCCTGGCCTCCTTAGAAGATTTGATCATCAGTTTGGACATATGAGAGAACTCATTCAACACCTCTTTGATAGATTCGGATATTTTGGAGGATTTAGAGGGATGATGTTCACTTTTACTCTCAGATTCCATGGAGCTTTTTTCCTTTTTATTTTTCATGGATTCAGGAACTCCCCCTCCCTTTATGGTTGAAACCCTATTTTCTACTGACTTATTGATCAGATCAACATTGAAATATTCAAAAATGCATGTCGGAAAAATTCTATAAGGTAAATTGGCCTTTTTATCGCTGCGAACACAGTCCCACATGTGTCGCACCATGAGATAACCAAAAGAGATAGAAGCAGAATTAAGAATAGCAAATAAAATCAAAGTATCACAGACAGTTACTCTTTGATAAGAACTACTCTGGGGCATCAGAATGTGGTTGATGATGCGGTGAAGTAGCACTCTCATAGGGCCGAGAACCTTGTGTGTTAAAGTAGTTCCATCAAGAGCTGAAAATTTCTCACAAACCCGAGACAAAGCAGTCTGAAGAGAAATCCCAACCTGGGAGTCCCATTTGCCGGACATATATGCTCTTGCACCTTCATCTTCATACCCTAAGGCAGCACTAATAGTCTCTCTGTTCAAGGTCAGATGAACCTTTTTGACATAAGAATGTAAGGCTCCATCAATGTACATCATGTTCGCATAAAACTCACGAACCAGATTTGGGTAGACCGGCTTGTGAATCTTAAACAGAGGAGTCCATTTGAGTTTATCAAAGAGTGCAGAAAAATCAATACCCTTGTCATTTTTGGGTGTATTTTTTATCTATTGACAGCATCTCTTTTTCATTGCAGTGAAAATGGCAAGCAAAAACCAAGGTGAAAAAAATACAATGTAAGCACAAATATATGTCTTAGAACAAGTCAATTTTTCCTAATACAAATATATCTTATTCTAATGACTCTAATTTTGCTTTGTTTATAGCAAACCAAAGACTTAAAGTGTGCAACCCATTTGTTGAGTGAAAAATTTGAACATATGAGCGAGGAAAAGAAAGCAATTGTTCGGGATGTAGGTTTTGGTGGACTGATGCACATCCCGCCAATGAAGGTGCATCACAAACTATTAAAGGAGTTGGCTAACTCCTTTAAAGCGGGGAAAAACACACTCAAAACCAGCTACGGTTCGTTTAGAGTTAAACCCAGCACAATAGGGGCTGCGCTTGGCCTCAACGCTTCAAGTAACTCATTACAGAAAATCTCTATACTTCCATTCTTCATAATATATTATTCTGCTATCATATAATCAAGAAACAAACATAGGTGTATATGAGTGATATTGGGGTGTATATGAGTGATGTTTGGGTGTATTTCAAGTGATTTTCAATTTAAGTTGTTTTCTTTTTTGTAGGAGATCTATTTCCTGAGAAAGTTAGTTATAAAGAACTTTCTAAAGAGAACAAACAAATTTTTAAAAGATTCCAGGGGAAGACTCTAAAAAGTCTGACGGATGAGATGATGAGTATTGGTGTTGGAAATGAACAGGATCGCCTCATGTTCAAAAGGATTTTCGTCCTCTATATACAGATGGCGTTCCTGTTACCAACCACAATAAACAAAATCTCTCCTGTGCACCTAGCTCCAATTTTCAAGATGGACAAAATAAAGGAGGGTAACTGGGGAGCCCATGTTCTGAATTTCATCATCAAGGACATAACTAATTACAATCTAAAAAAGAAAAAGTCAATCGACGGCTACCTGTTTGCCCTGATGATAGTCTATTTTTATCTGTTAAAAAACAAAGACAAGAAAGGAGAAGAAAGAGCTGCACAACCCTGGATTGCCAACTGGAATAGAGAGCAGTTGGTTGAAAGAATGAGAGCAAAAATGGATAGACATATGGTAAGTGAACGAAATACCTTGGGTGTATTTTATTTACGTGGATGCTGTTAACTAACATTTCTACTGTTTCAGGGAATCGTAAAGATGGCAGAAACAAAGGAGAAATTGAAACAAATGAAGGAAAAACAAAAAAAACAAAAAAAAAAACAAAAAAGCAAAAAAAAGAAGGCAAGTTCATCATCATCTGAGAGTGATAAATCTGAGACTGAAGTCTATTCTTCCTCTGAGTCTGAGACTGAAGAAGACTCAGAGGGACCAAAAAGGAAACAACCCACCCGAACAGCCAAAAAGTAAGTAACATACTTGGGTGTATTTTGTCACTTTTAGGGTGTATTATGTTACTTTTAGGGTATATTTTGTCCATTTTAGGGTATTTTTTGCTAATGATTGTTTGCCTTCCAGAATAGAATCCAAAAAAAGGAAGAAGATTCAGGAGGATTCCGATTCAGAAACTGAATGATGAGTAATGTTCTGAAATTATCATCGCTTTCTTTTCCGTTTATTCTGAATATTTCATGTATTAACAAAGCGTTTCTTATTAACTTTCAGAATCGAAGAATCATCACCAGTAGAAAAATAAAAAACAAAGAAAAAAATTCAGACTTGAGCAAAAAAGTAAGCACTGCTTTGGATAGTGTTTTCTGATCAATTTTATTTTGTCTTTCTGATTCATACTTTTTTTTTTCCAGGACGCAATCCAAAAAGAGCAAGCTCATTGTTGAGGATTCGTCTCCTGAACAAACTCAATCCTATCATGGGTAGGATACTTTGTAAAGCTATATTACCGTTTATCATCAAAATTATATTTGTTAACATTTTTTTATGCATGTACTATCATATTTGAGATTGGAACTGAAGAATTAGAAGAATTCTTAAGGGAATCTAAAAAGAAAAAAATAATAAAAAATCTGCTGCACAGGAGTTTGTTATGTTTGGGGTGTATATTACCGATTTTAAGGTGTTTCGTTGCTAATAATTGTTTCTGGTTTCCTAGGGAGAAGGGAGCTGACCTGCAATCGACAGAAGGTCACTATGACTCATCTGAAACGTAAGAACCTTTATTTGATAAAATTTTGTTATCCTAATTTAACCGTATGGTATTTTTACTGAATGATATCTATTGTATGTTTAGAATACCGGAGGTAAACTTAGGAAGTGATGATCCTTTGTCTCAAGGACACACAGATCAAAGCAGCATAAACAAACCGGCGGATAGCATGTAATTTCTCTTTCTAGTACTGGTTGCTTTTATCTTTCATTACCTTCTGCTTCTAATTCTATATATATTTTTTTTAGAAAAAAAAAGCCATTTAATGTTTTATTCAAGAAAAAAAAGCAGGAAAAAAAGCAAAAACTGCAACTACGTAAGTTCTCAAAAAACAAAGCATGTGTTTCTTTTGAATGCTTCGGGTGTATTTTGAGTTTCTTTGGGTGTATTTCAGGTTGAGTCTTGTAGAAGAATCAGCCAATGACCCAGCTGAAGAGAATATGATGGTTGTGCGGGTAGAGACACAGTCACAAACTGAAGCGCTTTCAATGTGAGTTTTTCAAGTAAATTTCAACCTTATAACCATTTTATTTTCACGGGCTTTCTTAACCTTTTATTTTTGTCTTGTTTAGAGTTCCGATTCAAGTTTATCTACCTCTGTCCCAGACAACCCCTGTGCCAGAAATTGAACCAACCCCTGCAAAGTCTCCAAGTGAAAAAATTAATGAAGAAACTACAAAAATGTAAGGAATAATCTTAGGGTGTATTTCGTTATTGTTTGGGTGCATATCTTCACAATTGATCTATAACTAGTTTTTTTCATAACATGATTCGTTTTATGTAACCCTGCAGCACTCCAGAACCACCCCCCAAAACCTGAAGAAAGCACACCCACGCTTCCACCAGCTCCATCTAAAATGTAAGTTCAGCAGAGTAAAATTTGGTTTTCAATATCATTCATCTATTCTTATTCTTATAGTACGTTATATGTCATCACGCAGTAATCCAGCCCCAAAAGACGCTGCTGCACTGACGATGATGGCACGGACATCATTTTGCATTCCTAAAGAAGGTCTGATGCCATCATTCAGCCTTGGCTTGACTGATTCAAGCCAAGAAGAAGCAGCAACGCAAGAGGGGGAGAGGGAAAAAACTCTTGAAATGCCAAAACTAATAGAACAATTAGGGGAGCTGGTGGAAAAAATTGCAAGCAGTGGGGTGAAAACAGAAGGTAAAAGTCCACAGATTCAAAAGCAGAGTGGCGAAGAAAGTTTTGAAAAGTTTGAAACTCCTGCGAGGACCAACGAGATGTCGGCTGAAATGAAAGAAAAATGCTACATCTAGGCCACATGTGTGAAGACATACGGAGATGGAAGCACTAACGAGTATGACGCCGTCTACACACTCAATGCCCAAGATCGATGCATTTTGTCAAAAGTCCACTTCACATCTCTCAAAGCTGATACACATATAGAAGCTGAGGTAATATTAGAATAACATTAATGATTTTATCATGAAATGTAACTGCAATGTTGATTGATGTAAATTGATTTGGGGTTTTTTTTTCTAGATTGTCTCTGCCATGTGCCTCATCCTTAACCAGCAAAACATTAAAAGGTTTCAAGAAGAAATATACTGTCTCTCCCCTGATATAGTGGTAAGGTGTACTTCAACGAATCTTGGGTGTATTTTCTGTATTCATTTGGGTGTATTTTCTATATTTTATTTGGTGTTTCACAATTGTTGCAAAACATGGCCGTTGAAAATCATCCTAATGGGGAATTCTTACAGCCTAAAACCAATAAGCCATTCAGGGTGGAAGACTACCCAATGTTTATACCCTTCTTGGACCTCAAAAAATTAGTATCACGTCCATATGTAAGTTTTCGTTTCTAAAACTTCTTATTACCATTCTTTAGTTATGTGCCAAATAAACTAAAACACTGTTCAATGTGGACATGCTTCAAATTTTTGCACCTGTTTGCTATTCAAACAATTGGTGGTTATGGGTGGCTGATGCAAGAAAGAGAAAATTTTATATACTCGACCCATATCACAAGACATGTCCATCCGATGCCAGAATGAACCTAAATAAATTCATTGTAAGTTTTTTTCTGTGTTTTGTATTTTAATATTTGGGTGTATTTCTGTTCAATATAAGGTGTAAGTTTGTGCTCCTTTGGGTGTATTTCTTTATTAAATTTATTCATATATTACTGATTTGTTTTGTGTTTTAAGGGATATGTAATTTCAAGAATGAGAGTATATGCTGGGGGGCACCTCTGAAGAGAAAGGATTAGGAAATTGAACCACCATACATTAACATCTCAGGCCAAAAGACAAAGTATAAATCTTTCATTCTGAAAATTAATCTTTCCTATATGTAATTTGTTAATTTATTTCTTGTTTTTCAGCTATGACTGTGCTGTTTATGTAATGAAGTGGCTTGAAATAATTCAGCCCGAAAAACGTTAAAAGGGGAAATATGAGTATGACAATTGGACCCAGGTAATTATATTTAAAACTATATAACTCTGTATTACTTTACTAAATTAACATGGTTGATTAAAAAGAATATTCTTTTAAACTGTAGGACGAGGTGGACCACTATAGAGTAGAATATGCTTCTCGGATTCTATTTCATGAAATGAATTAAGACAAAGCTGAAGCCATTAGGGAAAGTGATGCAATAAGACTGTCTAAGCCATCCTCATTGTTATTGAGTCCATATTGTCAGATATATTCTAATGATATTGACACTGTTTAATCTAACTGTTATGTAGTCTTGTAATAATTTGAACACATGCTGTAAAATTTTGCCAATATAATCCAGTTTTATTATAAATTTTTTTTCCATAATTAAACTTTCTCTGCTGTATTCAAAAGGTTTGAATTATAAGTGCTAAAATATGAAGGAAAACATCAAACCAGGAAATTTTACACCCAAAACATGAAATTTTACACCCAAGGAAAGTTGAATATACACCCAAACTTCTATCCCCTGATGCTTTATCCCTAAATCCTAAACCCTAAACCCTAAGCCCTAAGCCCTAAACCCTAAACCCTAAAATCCTAAACCCCTAAACCCTAAACCCCTAAACACTAAAACCTTAAACCCTAAAACCCTAAAACCCTAAATCCTAAACCCTAAACACTAAGCCACCCAACCTACTATATACCCAAAAAATGGAATTTTATACCCCAACAATTTCAATATACACCCAAACTTCTATCCCCTGATGCTGGATTCCTAAACTCCTAAATCCCTAAACCCTAAACCCTAAATCATAAAAAATAAACAAAACAATAATTTATGACATAAACAGCAGCATCTGAAATATATAAATGTAAAATGTCAAACACAAGAAAATTCAGAAATACACCAAAAAAACTGAGCTGTACACCCATATTCTGTAACTATACACCCAAAAAACTATCCCCTGCTGCTGGTTCCCTGAACTGATAATTCATAACATGTCCGTGATATTGGCTGGAATTTGGACGCACCACTGATGCAGCATCAAAGAGGTTTAACTGGAAATAATAAACTCACATATTAGCAAAACGATTAACAAGAAAATTAAACTCAATCACCACATATTTAAAGAACATCACTTTTACCTCGTTTAGAGCTTTTGTTTTCTTCTTCTTTGAGGCATTTGCAATCTGTTTGTCCAACTTTGAACCTAGCCTATTTTTTGAACGTCCTCTTGTTCGAACCCTTGGAGGGCTTTAAAACTCGTTAATGGATTCCAAGTTGGCATCTTCGTGAGATAACGAACATGTCCCCTTCCTTTTGGCTTTCAGTTCTTCCATCTCAACCATGACGTTATCGTACGCACGGTGCAGAATGGCAGTCAGCTCCTCCGATTATGATGCAAATTCGCAAATATTTTGCGAAAACGAAACACCAATTCGTCAAACCTCTTGCTTCTTGGCTCCAACAGTGGCTCGTCGTGGCTGCTCTTGATGTGTGTGTGTCGCCTCTTTACCTTCTTGCTCCATCGTTTCAATATATATCTCGGTGACACTTGGGTTACTCGTTCAAAGCTTAACACGCTTAGTGCGTGACGGCACAATATGCCTCTTGACTCGAATAATAAGCATTGGCATTTCACTTGGGCTGGTACTGAGTTGTAAGTAACCACAAACTTGTTGAATATTGAGCTGGAAACTTGTTCTCCAACTTCGTATACTGAATAGCCTAGAGCGGAGTTCGTTAATCTTGTGATGCAATTCGCCTTTCCTCTGAATTGTGCTTAGACTTCCCTAAACTTTTGGTGAATGTACACTTCTTGAAACTGAGCTTCAATGGAAGATTTTGTTGCACACAGTATGACCGTATAAAAATCTGTAGCATTTGATTCTCTCTCTGCTTGCTCCCTGCTTCCGAGGCAATTATCGTATTGTTTGAAAAATTGGATAAGTGAGCTGTTCCGTGTAATGAACTTGTTGAAAAATGAATGCATGCTCTCGCTCCTTTGTGTGCTTTTCATCCCTGCCCAGAAGTGGTGATCCAGATAAATTGGAACCCATATATGACGGTCTTCGTATAGATCTGCAGAATACACCCAAACCAGACTATATTACACCCAAAAATATGCAATTTACACCTCTGCTGCAGATTTTAAACAACATTACCTGAAAGCCACTTGTTGTCCATAAGACCATACTTCAGCAGAGAATCATTCCAATTCCTATCAAATGAGTCTTTGCTATGAGAGTTCCAAACAACTTGGCTCAATTCTTGTTCAATTTCTGCATGTCCCTTGTAGCTATTTAATTTGCTTGGGATATTCTTCGTGATGTGCCAAATACACCAATGGTGAATTGTTGTTGGCATACAAGCCTCTATAGCCCTTTTCATTGACGCGCATTGATCGGTGAGAAACCCTTTCGGAGCATTTCCTCCCATGCAACGAAGCCAACATTGAAATAACCATTTGAATGATTCAATTTCTTTATTTTTCATCAAAGAGCATCCAAGAAAAGTTGATTAACCGTGGTGATTCACCCCCGACAAAGGAACCACAAACCAAATTATACCTGAAATAAAGTACGAGATTGCAGAATGAAAAATCATTACGTACACCCAAATAATGATTTTATACACCCAAAAAAATCCAATATACACCTCTGCAGTAGATTCATAGAACAAACATTAATTTAGCATCATAAACAAGAACATCATATTACCTATTTGTATTGTAGGTGGTGTCAAATGAAATAATATCTCCGAAATACTCAAAGACAGCTCTGCTCCTTGCATCAGCCCAAAAAGCCAGCTTAATCGATTGATCGTCCTCAAGTTCAAGCTCGAAAAGGAAATTTTGATTCTTCTCTTTCATTCTTAATAAATATTTCCCGAATTCCTTTGCATCTTCTTATTCCGAAACATTCCGCACTTCTCTTGTGATGTAATTCCTCACATCCTTTTCAATAAAATTTAACTTGCGGTGACCGCTAACTGCCGCAACGAATGATTGGTAAGTTTTGCTTGGTCTGATACCAGCCTCCTCGTTATTCTCTATTGTACGACGAATGGACATGCTTAGTTTTCTGTGCTGTTTGAGCATCTCTGCTTGAGTTGGACAGCAAGGGTGTGAATGATGCAGCACGACCTTCAAAATGATCCAAGCACCAACACCCTTCAATGTGTGTATATAAATTCTTGCAGGACAATTTAAACCAGCTGTGGGATTTGTCTTCTCGGTCGGAGATATTTTAGATTTCCATTTTCCCTCTCTGCTACATGTAATCAATTGATTCTTAATTTCGTTTCCTTCTTATTTGTGCTCCGAACTCTTGTAGAAAAATCTGCGGCCTTGGCATAGTCCTTGTAAAATTTTGCAGCATCTTCAAGGGTGTTAAAAGTCATTCCAACCTTGGGAACAAACTGGTCATCAACAACACAGAGGGGCTGCAAAATACACCATGTTAAAAACAAGAATATACTATAGAGTTTCTGCACCTCATAAAAAAATAACAATTCAACTAAAAATACACCCAAGAATTCCTGATCTACACCCGAACGACAACAACTCAACTAAAATAACAAGAAAAGCTATAAACTGTAAATACACCCAAACTTTTCTAAAATACACCCAAAAAGTTCTGATCTACACTCGAACGATAACAACTCAACTAAAATAATAAGAAAAGCTATAAACTGTAAATACACCAAAACTTCCCTAAAATACACCCAAAAAGTCTTGATCTACACCCGAACATCTGGTATAAAATGTAGAAAATTAATCAAAACTAGTACATTAGATTCAATTCACAGATTATGTTCACGCATTAATTTCACAGTCAATGTTCACGAATTATTCAGCTAGACAATCATAAACAACTAACTGCATCAAATTCAGATTCAATAATTAACTGAAACTAAATCAAATCTCAGGAACTTCGTTCGATTCAAATTCAAAATCCACTTCGCCCTGGTTCAGCTGACAATCTGAAGTTGAAGCATCCATTATCTTCAAAACGAGTTCAAAGCTTGATTTCAGAAACCATAAAAATCGAAAAAAAAAAAAACGAAGCTAGAGTACAGAGAGAGAAACTCACGTAAATGACAAAGAAGAAATTAGTGATAAACGCACGTAAAACAATGAATGAAAAGACAAGAGAGAATGGAAGAAGGAGATTGAATAAATTTGGCAAGAGATTCGAAATAGGAAACAAAATCTTTTGAAATTTAGAAGATATATATTCGCGCGTTAATCGATTTGGATTGATTTAATATTCTGTTAAAGAGGCACGTGAAAGACAGATGCCACAAAAGACACATTTGAGGGTAAAGAGCTTGTAAGACTTGTAAGCCTTAATTACTTGTATGTAGAGATTAATCCTTATCTATATGTGTAAAAACTAGATCCCTTTCTAAACCAAAAAATTTACCTGATTTAAAATGTATTAAATAAAATATTTTGTGCGATTTACTTGTTATTTAATAAATATATAATTTCTACATTCTACTACATTTATTAATAGTAAAAATAGAATATTTATGTAAATAATAGTGTGATAGGATAAACGCATTACTAAGTATTTTTTTTTTTTTAGTTTAAATGAGTATAAAATCCTTAAAAATTATTTGTTAATTTACATTTATAAGTACACCAAATCCTAATAATAATGATAATCTTATGGAAAATATAAAGAATTTCGATTCTCCTAATCATTTATACAAATTTAAATTTTTTATATTTGTATATTTTCAAAACAGATAATATATACTAAATAAAAAAATTAAATTAACACTCCCAAATCCCAATCATTATTCCAATATTTAGTCTGTCCTAACATCAATCCAATATTGATATAAGCCTACAAAGGAGGAAAAGGAGTCCCACTCCGCTAGCGTTCAACACTCTTCTCTCCACGCACGCGCGGTATTCGATTCTTCTCTCCTTCTCCCTCGATTTCCTCGTTCCTCTTCCCGATCCAACTTCTTGTCTTCCAATTCAACCACCAATGGCCACCACTACCGACAACCCTAATCCCAACCCCACCCCCACCAACCCACCGCAGCAGGACCAAAACCCTAACAAAACCCTAGACCCTGCCCCTGCCACCGCCCATTCCGACGCAGATCCTTCCGTTCCACCTCCTTCTGCCGACAACAACAACACCACCGCACCTGATTCCAAGGATGCTCCACTGCCGTCCGACGCCGCAAACGATGCTCCTCTCTCCGATATTCAGAAGAAGATTCGCCGCGCTGAGAGGTTCGGTATCTCCGTCCAGCTCTCCGAGAAAGAGAAGCGTAATTCCAGAGCTGAAAGGTACAATTTTTAGGGTTTCCCTTTTTCCTTTCTCGATTTCACGCCTCGAGCGACTAGGATTTCTTATGCTTTCCTTAATATTAATATTGCAAGATAAATTAGGCTTTAAGATCCGACAAACGTTCTTAGTTTTATTGGATTCTTCTGTATAATTGAATAGAACGAACAATGCAATTTAGCTTTGTTTTACATGCACTTTGTCTTAGCTTTAATTATTGCAGGTTTGGCACTGGTTCCACTACGGTACAGGGAACAGAGTCATCGAAATCAGAGGAGCTGAAGAGGAAGGCTAGGGCTGAGAGGTTTCAAGCTTTTCCACTTTCTAATATTTATTCTCTCTGTCAAATATATATATATATATATATTCTCTGTTCCACTGTTCCTGTCCTGATCTTCATGACATTTTCAATTGGAATAGTAATGACGAATTTCTGCTTTGCAGGTTTGGGATGCCAAGTCCAGCTTCATCTGCTGATGAAGAGGCAAAGAAGAAAGCACGACTTGCCAGGTTCGCCCCGGCTTCCAAGGTTGACCCCGTTGAGGAAGATAAAAGGAAAGCAAGAGCAGAAAGGTTGGTATCATAATTTGTTTCCCCATTTCATATTAGCCGGTTCCATTCCTATAATTACGAGAATTGGGCATTTGTGGTATCTTATCAGGTCTTTCTGTTCCCTGTTTGTAGGTTTTCAAATCAATCATCAGGTTCTCTAACTCAAGTGAATGGAGAGGGGAAGATCGAGCCTGTAAGGCCCTCTGATCACTTTCTGTTCTTTCATGATTAGGAAGGGGAAAAAAATGTATATTCTTATGTTGGCTTATCTGTTTTCTGTTGCAAAGCAGAAGGCAGCTATTGCAGGAAAAGCTGGAGGAGGAGCCTGACTGGCAAGCTGCCTCCTTTACCGTAGGAAATTTTCTTGTAAGTTACTTTACTCTTATTCAAATCTTTATTCTTTGCCTTGATAAATTATTTGTCTTTCATTGCAACCTGACTTGTTTAATTTTATTTTTTTCTTAAAAGCTTTTCCTTGAACTTTTTTGCAGTTTTAGCTTATAACAGTTTGAGATTCCCAGTGTCCTCCACACCTCAGATGCATCTATCATTCATTGGTGAACTGCTGCCTTCCTCTAAGTCATGTCTAAGATTGAACTTGCCTGAAGAAGCTTCCTTTTGTTTCTTGTGTTTGTTTACTAGGTGACATCTTTGGGTAATTAATGGCCATCTTCACAGTGTTACTTATCTTAAATTCAATAGACTAAAACTTTGGAATCTACAGCCTAGAGTTTTTCCTTTTGATATTGAAGGTTTTGCTGAAAGGAAGGTATTTCATACTTAATGTCATCTGTATCCATTCTACCAAACTTATCACTGTGCTAGAAGTGTGGACCAAGCTGGTTTGGTTAACTAGCACCTTGCTGATCCAGAATCTGCTGACGAAATGATAGGGTTTCTTGCATAGTTTGTCTTTGGAGAGCTAGGATAGATCTAGAAATTATTCCTTAAATATAACATTGCTTGAATAATATAGGATGATCCTTTTATGCTAAAAAGTAAACTGATTTTCTTGGGTATTCTTAGGGGTTGATGATATTAAATCATTAATTGGAGTAATATCCGTTAACTTTTACTTCTTTTTAGATGGTGAGAGGTATATCTCTCATTAAATAAAATTAGGAAAAGGAAAAAAAGAGAAAACATATGGTTGGTGATGACGGTTGCATTTTGAAATGCATATATTTGTATGACATGCATATATAGTTGTCATGTTTAGATGTTAGTAGAGAGTAGTGAGTGATTGGAGTGAATGGATTATGTTTTTTATGCTATTATATTTTATGTAGAGCTATTTCATTAATTTTCTGGATCAGTAGAAATGTTGGAATATTGCGTTCCTGCTACTATCTTCTGGCACTCGTGCAAAAAATGGTAAGTCGACTCTCAAGTTAAAGTTTTAAGTGTGTTTTGAAACCGTTTTAAGGAGGCTTTAACAAGGCTGTAGTTTCCAATTTTTTAATCTTTGCATTTAACTTAGAGATAAGTAAACCCTTTGAAGATGGCTTGATTTTGTGCCAAAACTTAGAATTGTACAATCTTAGGGCTGAATGTGGAGGGAACGCGTCGATTTTTTTTTTTTTCACTTTATTATAATTATTACCTTGTAATTTATATTTAAGCTTTTTGCTTTGCTATAGTTGAGTTGCGTTTTTCCTTTTGCTAGCTGTTAAAGTATATATCTGGGGGAATCGTTATATTCTGTTAGTTTCGTATTGCAAACAATTTCTTGTATTCTATTGCATATTATTACTATGAAAAAATGGATAACATTTCCGCCAAATCATTGTGTTGTTTGCAGTTCAGTTCTTGATTCGTGAACTATTAGAGTTGATGGATCAAATATGCTTTCAATTTTTATGGCATTGGTTAGAATTTAATTTTGGTGTTAGTTTTGTTGATGTGATAATAATCGATTGACTGTCTGTATAAAATTTTTGTACACTAATATATAAAATTTAAATTCTTAAACGAATACCTAATAATATCTTTTTTATTTATTAAAGGATTTAGTTATTTTGTGCTTTAAGGGTATATTCTGGCTTTCCAAAGAAAATAAATAGAAAGGAAATAAGTGAAGTAGGAAAGGAGAGGGAAAAAAGTGAAAAAAAGTTTAATTTTTCTTTTATTTTCGTTCGTTATGGGAAAGATATTTATTAATCGAGTTTTACCTTCGTTTTTATTTTTCTTTCATATTTGTTTTCTATTTCCTTTTTAATCAAAGAAAGAAAATTCACATTTTTCCCCTTTGTTCCCCTTATTACTTTCTCACTTCACCTCAAATAAACAAAGTATTTAAGAGTTAATAATAGAAAATTTTAAAATTTTAGTGTATTTAATGAATTGGAAATGTTAAAAATTTATCTTTTTTAATAATTTTAATAAAGTATTTTTTATTTAGGGTTTTTCTCTTTAAAAAAATGTTTTTAGGATACAAGATAGAAAAGAAGAAAAATTATTCTAAAGACGTCAGGAAGATTTAATTATTAAAAAAAAAAATTAATACTAAAATTATTAAGAAGGGTTATTGCCTTATTGGTTATAATATTTAAAAAGGATCAAATTTTTTTATAAAAAGATAAATATATTTTTATTTTTTATTTATTATTTATAGTCTTTATAGTAATAACTTTTATTCTTCTTAAAATTTTGATCATCATAATTTTTTTTTGTTTTCTCGTTTATGTGGTTTTGGAGGAACAAAAGGAAGTGGTTGTGATTTCACGCCCTTGGAACTTTGGAGAAGAAGAGCATTTAAGAACCAGCATTCAAAGCAAGGTTTTGAGTTTTAGAGTGATTTTGAGTTTTAGAGTGACCTTGAAAGAATACTATATAAATCAAACGATACGAATTCAAATGCACCGAGTTCTTATGGTTATATATCCTTCAATTATTATTATTATTATTATTATTTCAATTAAATTATTAAGAGTGATACACACTTATGATTGTATCTATATATGAAAGATTTATTGTTGTCCTATTTTTACTGTTGTGTATTTTCTTTTTCGATTAATAATGACTATGACCATCGATTTAAATTAATAGATTAACACAAAAATTAATATACGATTGGTTAAGTTCATTATTTTACGATTTAAAATTTTGATAGTGTTTATATTCTAACCCAATAAATAAATAAAGGTTCAATGAGACAAAAAGGTCTATCAAGAAAAGTGGTCTTCACGTTACGCTCGACTTCTTCGAAAAGATCGGACACCGACAAAGAAGCTCAGCTCTACCTGCCCAAAAGCAAGTAACTGCTTCTCCAAATCTCGCCTACAATCTCAATCTTCACTAAAAAGATAGATCCCAACAAATTCCCAAAATAAAGGGAACGATTATCCATCAGAAAAGATGGAATTACTCCAACAAAAGTGGTTATCAACTCTACTATAAATACACTAACACCCTTCAGATATAATTCACATTCCAATCTACTAAAAATCTGTCTAAAACCCTTGCTAACTTAAGTATCGGAGTCTCTTACAGGTACCACCCCCACCTCCTCACGAGGAACTTGGGCAGACAGCACCTCAACAACAAGTCAGACGCTGCTACACTAAGGGATCTGGACCTCACGTTCAAACTCAATTCAGCGTTTCAGGTAACCCTCGGAACATTGACGCCGTTCCCGGGGGCCTGGAATTCATTCCTTGACAAATGGCGGACCATCAGTATGAAGACAGCCATACGACATCTAAATCTGAAGCCGAGCCCCAACCAAAGGGCAACGCCATTATATTACCTCCACCACACCAAACACATGACCCTCATGGAGAAGGGCCATCGGGGAACCCCCAGCCAAGGCAGATTCATTCGGAAATCCATCATCCTGAAGATGAAGAGCCCCCTCAAACAACAGAGATACTGGGTCTAGTATGCGGCCAGCGAGAACGACTAGAACAAATCGAGTATGAAGCTGAGGGACAGTGAGAAGCAGAACAGGAATTGCAGAGGGAAGTAAGGCGACAAAGGGAGCTGGAAGAAAAACTCCTGAAGTTAGAAGCCGACCTTCGCAATCGGAATAATCGAACAGATCAATAGTGTAGATTTTATTTCTATTACAATTTATCATAATCCCCCTTTTTATGTATGTTCAGTGTTTGATAAAATGTCTCTTATAATTTTTGTATAGTTTTTTTTTATACTCGTGGCCTAGGCTAAGGAAATTGAGTGACCTTGAGTCATTGGGTCTAATTGGATTAGTGATTTAGGAACCCTTGTTGGTCAATTTGATACCCATTAACACTAGTCCACTACTAAGTCAATTAGTAGTTAGGTTGGGACTTATGGGTTGATGTTGATCAAGCCTATTTGACATACTTCAAGCATAGAAGTAGACTTGATGGGTTTGGTCCCTCATAGTTATCAATATATGGTTATTAGACAAGGATAGTGATCTCAATTCCTATGCCTTAGCCAAGAGTTCTTTTGCAACTCATATTTAAAAACCCCAATTCTACTTACTTGCTTCTCGCTTTAGTTAATTTTAGTTGTTTAGTTAGTTCCAGAATAGAATTAGATTTATATATTGTCTTGTTAAGTTTCCATTTACTTTCTTGTTATTTACATTTCTTGTCAATTGCTACCTCACCCTTGAAACCCTTCATAGCCAATAATTGAGCACTAGATTGCAATTCCTAGGGAGAACGACCCGGGATTAATACTCCCGGCTATTTTGATTTGTATTGTGACAACATTTTAAACTTTGATTGAGGGTTAATTGTTAGTTTGGACTATGCTTGCAATGAAATTCCTTTGAGAAATTCTAGACCGACATTTATCCTTCTATCAATGACTCCTATAGTCAACTACCTCAAATTTGATTTCCTTCCAAAGGATGAGAAAGAAGCCAGAAGGCTTATCAAGGAGGCGCAAAATTACACATTGGTCCATAATGTTCTAGATAAAAGAGGGATCTCAACACCACTCTTGAAATGCGTCCCGACCTCCAATACAAAAAAATCTTAGAAGATGTACACAATGACATATGTGGAAATCACTTAGGAGCTCGGTCAATGGCCAAAAAGGTAATCCGAGCTGGCTTCTTCTAGCTGACCTTATAAAGGGAAGCGGCCGAATTTATTAAGAAGTGCCCATCTTGTCAGAAACATGCCAACTTCCACATTGCGCCACCTGAGGAGCTTATCAACATTACCTCACCATGGCTATTTGCAAAATGGGGTCTCGATCTGCTCGGACCATTTCCACAAGCACCAGGACAAGTCAAATACCTTATAGTAGGGATTGACTACTTCACTAGGTGGATCAAGGCAAAGCCCTTAGCGACTATCACCGCCCAAAGAAATAAAAAATTCTTGTATAATAACATTGTCACAAGGTTTGGAGTTCCTCCTCCATCACCACGAACAATGGGACTCAATTTATGATGCGTGAGCATCTTTCCTATCTTTTCCTAGTGAATTTGCATTTAATTTGTTGAGTTTAATCAAGAATTAATTATATTTTAGCTACTATGGATGTTACTTTGAGTCGTGTGCAATTCTGTTTATTTTAGGTAGCATTCGGATGGATTTAATGAAGTTTCCGCAGAAAAAAGAGAAGAAGGCAAATGATGCTGTCAACCCTGATCTCTCGCACTCAAACCTAAATAACTTGAGTTACAGAGGTCCAATGGACATGATTTTAGTGGCGTTGGAAAGCTAACTTCCAGAGCTTTCCAACGATGTATAATAGTTCATACTTCTTCTCCATCAACGCTGCCAAGGCTGCGCCTAACTTGAGATTTCTCAAGTTAGGCGCGAAGCATCATAACAACACGCAACGTAGCACTCCATTCTTCAAGTTAGGCGCATGATCCCCTCAAGTAAGGCACCAATGTTCAAGCATTCTATGCCATTCTTTGCTGCCCACCTCAAGTAAGGCGCAGCTCCATGCCAAGTTAGGCGTGGGATTTGCTTCTGAGTTAATGAATCAAGTGGTCCCCACGCCTATGTACAAACCATGCGAGATCTTCTATTTATTCTGATTAGACTTTAATTTTTATTTAAAAATAGGAAAAGATATTATTTAATTTTAGAAAATATAATTACATTAATTAGGATTAGATATAAAAGGGAAAAAGAATCAGCCCTTTGGGCTATCTCTCCTCTTCTCTTCTCTTCTACCTCATTCCGCACTTTACAGTTTTTACGAATCCTAGTTTTTCTCTCTGCACCATGAGCAACTAAACCTCAACTGTTAAGGTTAGGAGCTCTGTCTATTGTATGGATTGATACTATTATTTTTCTATTTTAATTCATGTACTGATTTATAATTCAAGAATTGTTTTCGTTTTTTATATTATGAATTTGGGTGGAACGAAAGTATGACCCTTGTTCTAATTGAGTTCTTGTATAACTTGGAAAAGCTCTTTACTTGAACAATAGTTTGAAAATATATTCTCCTAAATTTTTAATTATCTGGACTTAATGGGATACGTGACATATAATCCTCTTATATTTGGGTAATTAGGATTTTTGTGGCATATAACTAGAATTGAACTTCACCCTCTAATTGGAATTAAGTGACCAAGGAATTGGCGATTGGTGAATTTTAGAGGAGACTAAAAAGGTCTAAGGAATTAGGGTTTAGTCACATATAGTTTGTCATTAATTAAATCTTGCATGATTAAAATAGTTAGTAAGAAAAGTCAATCCGGAAGATAGATATCTCTGAAGCCTTAACTATTTCTCCATATATATTTCACAACTTGTTTATTGCTTGCTTTCTGATATTCTGAATTTACTGTTAATGCTTTTGAACCTTCAACACCATTTTCTGTTTGTCTAACTAAGTAAATTAATCAACAATTGTTGCTTAGTCCATCAATCCTCGTAGGATCGACCCTCACTCACCTGAGGTATTACTTGGTATCACCCAGTGCACTTGTCGGTTAGTTTGTGGGTTATAAATTTCGCACCAAATTTTTGACATCGTTGCCGGAAATTGACTATGATTGACAGCTACCAGTTGTTTGATTGCTTAAATTAGGCGTTTTTGCTTTAGTTTTACTTGATTTATTTCTATAATTTTTTTTTTACTTTAACCTTTAATTAGTTTCTGTTAGCATTATTAATTTTTATTTTCCATTTCTTTTATGTTCCTTTAATTCTTTTTCCTTTTTTTTCGGCGTTAGTAATTCCTTCTCCCCTTGTCATCGTTCATTTTTTCTTTAACTTTAATTCTTAATTTTTTTTCAAACTTTCGTTAGTTCTTTTATTTTCATTTTTTTTCATTTTTTTTGTTTCCATTATTTTTTATTTCTATATTTTATTTGTCTTTAATTAAAAAAAATTTGCATCATATATTTATTTTTCCTTAATTCTTGAAATTAAGTTTGGTGTCACTTAGTTAGTTATTTTAATTTTTCTGTTCAAATTTAAAAAAATTAAAAAATATATTTTCAAAATTTTCACTTTAATTTTAGTTATAATTTTTGAACTTTTTTGCTTTAATTATTTAGTTATTTTATTTTGTTTCTTTTACACAGGTTACCTCACTGGGAATTCTCTGCACTTTGACGTAGAGATTTCCATCTTTTCTTGTTTTCTGTTTGTTTATGAGCAGGAACAGAGATAAGGAACCTCTTTTAGACTTTGATCCTAAACCTGAAAGGACTTTGAGGCGGCGTTTGCAACAAGCAAGACTTTACAAGGCTGCAGAGTCCACTATGGATCATAATAATGTTGTTAATGCCAATGTGGCAAATCTAGTTGGGAATGAGCAACCTAGAAGAGTGCTTAGCTCTTACACTGCTCCTAATGCAGACCTTTATGGCAAAAGTATTGTGGTGCCTCCAATAGCTGCAAATAATTTTGAACTGAAGCCACAGCTAGTTACTCTTGTGCAACAAAATTGTTAGTATCATGGACGGGCAGGAAGATCCAAATCAGTTTATTTCTGATTTTCTGCAGATTTGTGATACCATGAAGACCAATGGAGTGAATCCTGAGGTGTACAAACTCATGCTCTTCCCATTTGCTGTGAGGGATAGAGCAAAGATGTGGTTAGATTCTCAACCCAAGGAAAGTCTAGATACTTGGGATAAGGTTGTCATCGAATTTTTGACTAAATTTTTCCCACCTCAAAAACTGACTAAGTTAAGGGTGGAGGTTCATACTTTCAGACAGAAAGATGGTGAGACCCATTATGAAGCTTGGGAGAGATTCAAGCTACTGACTAGGCAATGCCCTCCGGACATGTTCTCTAGATGGACTCAGCTGGATATATTTTATGAGGGCTTATCTGAAATGTCCAAGATGCGCTTAGATAATTCTGCAGGTGGTTCCTTGCACATGAAGAAGACACCAGAGGAGACTACTGAGCTTATTGAGTTGGTTGCTAATAACCAATACTGATATTCCTCCAACAGGAACCCTGTAAACTCTGAGATCTCTCAGAAGAGAGGCGTTTTAGAAGTGAAAGTTGTTGATGCTCTTCTTGCTCAGAACAAGCGTTTGTCTCAGCAAATAAATTTGATTACTCAACGGTTGAGTGGAATGCAAGTAGCTGTCAACACTCAGAATGCACCCCAAGAAGCCTCTTATGACATGACAGGTAATGTTATGCAAAATGAAAATTATGATTATGCTCAATTTTCTTCTGAACAGGTCAATTACATGGGGAGTGCTCCTAGAAATTCTAATAATGATCCCTATTCTAAGACCTACAATCAGGGGTGGAGAAATCACCTAAATTTTGGGTGGAGAGAGCAACCTCAGAGGCCACAGATTTTAATAATAATTCTCAGGATGGTTTTTAACAGAATAATTTTAATAGCCACCAGTTTCAGTCATCTCAGCAAGCTACTTCTCAGCCCCAGTAGAACAATGATTTGGAAGCAATATTGGCAAGTTTTAGATAGGAAACCAGAGCATCAATCAAGAACTTGGAGACTCAGATGGGTCAATTAGCCATAAAAGTTAATGAAATTGATCAGAGGACCACTAATAGCCTTCCTTGTAACACAATTCCAAATCCAAGAGAGGAATGCAAGGCTATCACCTTGATAAGTGGACAAGTGGCAAGTACGGAAGCACAAGTTAATGAGGAGCCAGTTGAAAAAGAATCTCCAGAGGAGAAGAAGGAAGAAGTAGAGCACATCCTTCTAAAGCGTGCGGACAACCCATTCCCAGACTCTCTTGACACTTATCCTACATTGCCAAAGGCTCCTGAGTACAAGCCTAAAATGCCATATCCTCAGAGACTTCAAAAGGAGACCAAGGACAAGCAGTTTTCAAAGTTCTTGGAAGTCTTCAAAAAGTTGCAAATCAATATTCCTTTTGCTGAGGTTTTGGAGCAAATGCCTCTCTATGTCAAGTTCATGAAAGAGCTATTATCAAAGAAGAAGCTTCTAAAAGGAGATGAGACAGTGGTCCTGACTAAGGAATATAGTTCCACCATTCAGAATAACTTGCCAAGAAAGATGCCGGATCCAGGGAGCTTTCAAATTCCATGCACCATTGGGAGCACAACCTTTGAGAAAGCGTTATGTGATTTGGGAACAAGCATCAATTTAATGCCATTGTCTGTGATGAAAAAGCTGCAAATCCAAGAGGCACAACCCACAAGGATAGCATTACAGATGGAAGAAAAATCTATAAAGCCTGCATACGGAATAATGGAGAATATCTTGGTCAAAGTGGGTAAGTTCTTCCTCCCAGCAGATTTTGTGATTCTTGACACAGGAGAGGATGAGAATGCCTCTATAATTCTGGGAAGCCCATTTCTAGCCACTGGAAGAGCTCTAATTGATATGGAAGAAGGTGAATTAGTGCTTAGAGTGCATAATGAGCAACTGGTCTTTCATGTCTTCAAAGATATACATTCAGCAGGTGAAGAAGAGAGGTGCATGCAGACTGAGCTTCTTGATCCAAATCTTCAAGAACCCCCTGATGACAGACAGCAGAATCTGCAGCTCAAACCTCCTTTGGTGACAATCAATAAAATTTCTCCTGATATCAAACCTAAGTTTGGTGTCAGAAATGCATCATCCACCAAGGAGGAGGTTCCGAAAAAGAAGAAAATATCCAGGGGATGGAGAAACAAGAAGATCCCCACTAAAGGTTTCTCCACAGGAATGAAGGTGGTGTTGACTAGCAATCTAGTGTGGACTTATACAGTAAATAGAATCCTCTCTCTGGAGCATATTGAGCTACTTTATGGAGAAACAGGAAAGAAGTTTAAGGTGAGGGGTGAATAACCGAGCCCTTATGATCCTCCTCCTTAGAGGAGCTGACCGTCAAGCTAGTGACGGTAAAGAAGCGCTTGTCGGGAGGCAACCCGATGTTTTCGTATCCTTAGTTTAATTTTCGTTGCTTTGATTTTATTATTTATTTGAATTTCATTGAGTTTCTACTGTTTTTTCTTTGTTTTATGTGTATTTTGATCATGCAGAATATTAAAAAAAACAGAAACAGGTTTCTAAATACAGAGTTTCAAACACCCAGGACGATATTGATTCAGATTTGGGTGACGTCTAACTTGAAAATCTCAAGTCAAGCGCCACATACTATGCGCAGAGGAAAATTTTGCACTGGAGAGTCTGCGCCTAACTTGAGAATTTTCAAGTTAGGCGCCGCATATTACGCACAAGGGAACAATTCTCTCTGGAGTGTCTGCGCCTAACTTGAGAATTTTCATGTTAGGCGCAAGCTGTGAAGACACACCTCAAGTTAGGCGCAGCTTCTTCCAAGTTGGGCGCAACGGTAGCTGGCACTCATGGGTGGCCTCAAGTTAGGCACAGGGTTTTTCAAGTCAGGCGCAGTGAGTAAAGGAGTTTAACTCATGTTAGGCGCAAAGAAACTGAAGTTAGGCGCCATAAGAATGTCTCTTCAGGCCAAGTTAGGCACAAGGACATATCAAGTTAGGCGTGAATCTCCTGGTTGCCCCCAATCCTTCCAACCACAATCCACCAATTCCTTACCAAATCAATTTGATTTGGTCCCACCCCCTAATTAGATTCACTTTTATATATAAACATATTATACGCCCCTTTATATATATATATATCTCCCCCCAGACTTAACCTTCAGGAACTTGGTGGCCGACCTTAAAATAAAACACCAGTTCACATCAGTAGAGCACCCTCAAACCAATGGACAGGCTGAAATTGCCAACAAAGTCATACTGGCCAGGTTAAAGCGCTGACTACAAGACGCAAAAGGGGCTTGGGCTGATAAAGAATCACCCCCACATTGCACAACGTGGGAGTCACCCTTTCGACTTGCCTACGGAATGGAAGCCATGATCCCCATAGAAGTAGATGAAGAATCTCCTAGGGTCATATTCTACAATGAAAGAGCTAACTTTCAGGCACAGAAAGAAGAGCTCGACCTTCTCTTCGAAGTCCGAGAAAGAGCTTGAATTAAGGAAGGATGGCTCTAAGATACAACCAAAAGTTGATCAATAGGAGTACAAAAATCAGGAGAAGGAAAGTTGGCTGCTAATTGGAAGGGACCTAACAAAATAGTTGAGGTCTTAGGCAAAGGTTACTACAAAGTGTCCGACCTCCAAGGGCGGGAGCTCTCGAGGTCTTGGCACACATGTAACCTAAAAAATTACTATAGCTAAGTAGAAAATCTTGTGCCTTGGTGCACTCTTTTTCCTGATTTTAAGGGTTTTTTAATGAGGCACCAGCACAAGAACTAGGGGTACTAAATTCCCTAGTACGTAAGTCTAAGTAAAGAAATTTCTGGACTATTAATAAAAATTTCTATCTCTTTTTTCAAAAGTTTTCTATTTAGAATGCATTAATTTAATCCCGACAAACTGTGAAAATTATTGCCTGACCTAAAAATAGTCGGCAAGATGAAGCGATGAGATACAAGTTAATGTAAGAAGTTATATAAACAACTCGTGCAAAGCGACCTCAATGAGGTCGGATAAAAAATGAGCTATAGAAGTAACTTAATAAAGGCCGACTACTCGAAGTTGGAACTATAAAAGGAAACTCATAACTTAACAAAAGTTGCTAAAGACAAGCAAACTATATTCAACTACAAAAACCTAGCTTTATTTCGAAAGCAGAAAAGTTCTCTGAGAGATAAGGAGAATAACTCTAAAACATTACTTTATAAAAGTTGTAGAAATAACTAAAATAAAAGGCAAAAGTGTTTAAGAAACTACCAACTATTACAAAAAATTAAGTATCATAAAGACCCATAAGTCGGGTCCTTCCAAACATAAAAAAAAAAACAAAAAGAAATTAAGATTTCTCGCCAAGAAGCGGGTTGAGATCCTCGTTCGTAACAGCATCTTTCCCTTTGATAGAAGGGGTTGGAGGATGCATGAAAACTGGCACGGTGGTGCACGAAACTGGCTCCAAAGAATTCACACAGATAGACCGATAGGTATACCGGGTCGTCCAAGTAATACCTCAGGTAAGTAAGGGTCGATCCCACGGAGATTGTTGGTTTGAGCAAGCAGTGGACACCTTACAGATCTTAGTTAGGCGGATAGAAAATATAGTTTGTCACAAAAAATGCATAAAACAGATAAATAACTAAATGTTACTAAATAGACGAGAATTCAATGGTATGAGAACGGTTAAGGCCTTGGAGATGCTTTGTCTTTCCGGATTAACTTTTCTTATTGTCTACTTCAATAACCTTCTCTTTCCTTCAATGGCAGCCGAAAGTGATTAACCCATGTCCTCTCATCAAGTTAACCTCCTCCACTGCAGTAATCCACCACGTTGAGATGACTCATGTCCTCTCATTAAGCCACCTCTAGGTTTTTCACTGTTGCAGAAGATGAAGCTCTAAGCAATCCACTTCCCTTCACGCAATCCTACTCAAGGTGCCACAGACAAGGCAGATCTTCCGGATCAGAAAGTGCTGCTTTTCTGACTCTATCCTTAGCGCCACAGAGACCTCACGCATCCATAGTCAATGAAATTTTATGTCACATATCCATAGTTACTCAGATGCTCTATTGGAATCCGCAATGCAATCTCTAGATTTAGTTCAACGCTATCCGGGTCAGGAATCGCACGGAACGCATGTAGAACAATGGTGATTGTCACGGGTCACCCTCAATTCATAAGATGAAGAACGGGGTTGCATAAGAGAATAGAATCAGTCATATTGAATTAGAAAAGTAATATTATTGATCCTTAAAACTCAGCAGAGCTCCTAACCTTAACTTCGGAGGTTAGTAACTCATATTGTACAGAAAATAATAATCAAAGGTTCGAATGGGGCCAAGATCTCTAACAAGGGTGATCTTTGTTCTATATATACTAGTCTGCTAACTAAGGATTACAGAAAATAAGATAAACTAGTCTTATAGTGTGAAAATCTACTTCTGAGGCCAACTTGGTGAGTGTTTGAGCTGAGCTTGAGTGTCTCCCACAAGCTAGTACCCTTTAAGGGTGTTGAACGCTGGCTATGGACTCCATCCTAGGCGTTGGACGCCAGTTGCTCCCCTGTGGGCACTGGACGCCAGGAATGGGGCTGGTGGCTGGCGTTGAACGCCAGTTTTGGGCCTTCATTTCCAAATCAAAGTATAGACTATTATATATTTCTGGAAAGCCCTGAATGTTAGATTTCCAGAGACATTGAGAGCATGCCATTTGGACTTCTGCAGCTCCAGAAAAGCTCCTTTGAGTGCACGGAGGTCAGATCCTGATAGCATCTACAGTCCTTTCTCTGTTTCTGAATCAGACTTTTGCTCAAGCTCCTCAGTTTCAGCCAAAAAATACCTGAAATCACCATAAAACACACAAACTCGAAGTAGAATCTAAAAATGTTAATTTTGCACTAAAACCTATGAAAACTTAATAAAACTTAAGCAAAATACAATGAAAACTATATGAAAATAATGTCAAAAGCGTATAAAATATCCGCTCATCACACGGCCGGGATATCAATAAAAGGCGGAGAAGAGGTCTCTACAATAACAACCTTAGGTTGGACATCGGACGCTATAGAAGTTCGACCGACCTGGGGAGCCGAAGTCTTCGGATCAGGAGGAGGCCCCTCACCCTCATCAGGGGCCGGCACAATCTTCCCATTGACCACAATGTTATCTTGGCCAAGCAGAGAGAGTCAAGGTCAGGGGTAAGAACTCGGACCTGAGCCTTGAAGTTTTCAAACAGCTCGCCTATCCCCTCGACCACGTTCTCTTGAAGAACGGCGTGTTCCTCCCAGGCATTTTTTAGCTCCTCCCTCAGGTTGATAAGCTCCCCATAGTTCCTCATGTAACTCTCTTTAGCCCTCTTCTTCACCCTTTCCGCCATCAACGCTGCTGCCTCAGCTTTTATCGCTCGAGAATGAGCCTTTCTCAAATCCGACTTCAGCTTGGTATTCTCCCCCTCCAACTCATCCTTCAAGCTATTTAGTCTCTCCACCTCAGCCCGAGCAGAGTCCAAGAAAGCCTGAGTGACACGAACATGAGTCTTTTTTACCTCCTTGGCCAGAGCAGTACTCACCCCCTCCATACGGATACAATTACACGCCATATGGTTGAGGTAATTCTGAATAGCCACGTCATCCATGACTATATGGCTATAGGGCAGGATATTCCTCTCACTCCAGGCGAACCTGTCAAAGCCCTTATCGTTGATATTCGGCTCCCCAGAAGTTTTCTGTTTTTTAGGGGGAGGCCCTTGAGGTGATAGGGTACCCGAGCTCTCCAAAGTTGGGTCAGAAGGGATCAAGCTAACAGTTGGAGTAGGGATGAGCTTCTTCTGGGAAGCAGCACCAGAATCCAATTTCTGGGGGGAAGATCGGGATGATGTCCCCTCAGCCTCTTTGTCTTGAAGACTTCGGGCCACCACAGTCTTACGAGCCTGGCGCAAATACTTCATAGAAGAAGTCTTGGAAGCCATACTTTCTGAAAAGAGATACAAAGGCACGTTAAGATAATAAAAATATAACCCGAGATAACATAAAAAGCTAGAGGTCGGGAAAACTACCTAACTCGGACCAGAGTTGACCGAGGTCTCCTAAGAATCTCTTTGTGTCCAAGTGAGGAGCTCGGCCCCAGCACTCTTGCAACACATCCACGAAGGCTTTTTCAACTTCATCTAGACTATCTATGGCATATTTGGTCACTATAGGTTGTTCTTGCCAGTAAAGAGGAAAGAAAGGTTCGTCATTCCCATCCAAAAAGAAAGGTCGGGCATCCTCCATGTCCACGACTCGGATTTTAAAGAAATGATTTTTGAAGTCATGGAAGGATTTATCAAAAATGGAGAACACCTTTTTACCCTCGACAGCGTGGAAGGAAAGCCAAGAAGCTTTTCCTTTTAGTGTCTCGGGTTTGGTAAAAACAAACAGGTAGAGGAAGAGCTTGGTAGAAGGTTGGACATTAAATTCCCGACATAGAAGCTGAAAAATTTTTAGAAAGGTCCAAGAGTTCGGGTGAAGTTGGGAAGGGGCTACATTTCAAGCCCAAAGAATGTTCGTTTCGAAATTGGTAAAAGGAAGAGATATGCCTAACCTAGTGAAAAAACAATCATAGGCGTAAAAGAAGGGATGCTCCAACTCATTCAAAGGGGGCAAACAAATTCTCTCTTCAGGGTTGGGCACCACTAATTTGTAATTCCTTTCATCCTCCCTATTCTCACATATTTTATTATGACAGTGGAAAGCATCACAATATTCCCTATCCTGTACCGGGACACAAGAGAGGACGGTGGTATCTACCCAAGATAAGAGGCTAGGAGGAACCTTAGTCGACATATTCAGAACTACAGCACGTGACATAAAAGCTACACCTACAGATACAAAATGAAAAGATTGTTACTACAACAACTTGGACATCGTACATAAGAGGTCGGTCAAAACAAGCTAAACAAAAGAAAGCCATTTTTTCAAGAATTTCTACAAGGCATGACAATAATGGCCTCTCTCCTATGCAACGGCGTCATCACACAGAAAGCGACACCATTAGGTGTAAGGCCCACATCGGTTGGGGAGGGGAACAAAGCATGCCTTATAAGGATGTGGATACCTCTCCCTAGCATGACGCGTTTTGACGAGTGAGTGGGGGGGCTTCGGCTAGCATCCCTATCGTCAAAGGCAAAACCGTGAGGCCTTGTGTGCTAAAGCGGACAATATCGTGCTAGCGGGTGGTCTGGGCTGTTACAGATGGTATCAGAGCCGGAACCCGGATCGATGTGCCAGCGAGGGCGCTGGACTCCCTTAGGGGGGTGGATTGTAAGGCCCACATCGGTTGGGGAGGGGAACGAAGCATGCCTTATAAGGATGTGGATACCTCTCCCTAGCATGACGCGTTTTGACGAGTGAGTGTGGGGGGCTTCGGCTAGCATCCCTATCGTCAAAGGTAAAACCGTGAGGCCTTGTGTGCCAAAGCGAACAATATCGTGCTAGCGGGTGGTCTGGACTGTCACATTAGGAGCAATACAAATGTAACAAACTACTATAAGTTTCAGAAATTCGTTTTCAGAAATTCTAGAACCCTCAAACAACCAAATAAAGACTTCAATCAAAAGGGAATCTTTAAACAAAGAAACAACAGCCAAGCAAAGAGGAAGTTCTAAAAAAAAAACAGCAAAGACCATCACCAAAATCTAAAGTATCAACAAAACCCACTATCAATAGCTACTACTCAGGTGCCATTCAACACAATCAAAATGCAAAACCATTGATAAAGTAAGAAAAAGCACCAACCTTGATGGACGAATCAAGTAGAAAAAGGGCACGCCAGGCAGCAAGACACAAACAATCCTCTTCAAAGGACTCTTCTGAAGGGGACGAGGTTAGGAGAATCTTGAAAATGGAGTCGCAAAGAGAGATGAAGGAAAAGAAATAATCTTTTTTACAGTGAAGAAGAGCAAAACGAAGGACTTTTCTTAGAAATGGAGAAGTGAGAAGAAGGGAAGCCAAGGAGATTTTATAAGAGACAAGTGGCTTAATGCCCACTTAACTCCTCTTCAAAAACTTGTGCGGATTCCAAGAAAAACTGCCGCGCAATGTTCGCCTCCATTTAAGAGGCAACGTTCAAATTTTCAAACACATCGAGAACTCAACCTTTGGAAAGGCGGGCACTCGATGACAAAGCAAAAGCCACGAAATGCTCAAGCCCGACCTACAGAAAGCTCAGGACTCAAGCAGGGGGCACTGTTTATACTCTGACCCAATAAATAAAGTCAGACCCAATAAGACAAAAAGGCCCACCAAGAAGGGTGGCCTCCACGACACGCCCGACCTCTTCAAAAAGGTCAGACACTGACAAAGGAGCTCAGCTCTACCTGTCCAAAAGCAAGTAACTGCCTCTCCAAATCTCGCCTACAATCTCTATCTTCATTAAAAAGATAGATCCCAACAAACTCACAAGATAAAATGAACGGTTATCCATCAGAAAAGATAGAACTACTCCAACAAATGTGCTTATCAACTCTACTATAAATACACTGACACCCCTCAAATATAATTCACGTCCCAATCTACTAAAAACCCGCCTAAAGCCCTTGCTAACTTAAACATCAGAGTCTCTTGCAGGTACCATCCCCCACCTCCTCACAAGAAACTCGGGCAGGCGGCACCTCGATAACAATAAGTCAGATGCTGCCACACAAAGGGATCTAGACCTCACGTTCAGGCCCAATTCAGCATTTTAGGTAACCCTCAGAATAGATAGTATCGCAACTTTCTTATCTATAACTGATTGTGATTTTAGTTATATATATTTATGATAAATTTAAAAATATTATTTTTGACGAGATAATACTTTTAAAATTATTATTAAAATTTAAAATATTACAAAATTAGATGTTAATATATTTGATTGAAAATCTAAATATCATATTTAATTAGTATATTTTCATGAGAGGAAGAAAGAATAGAAGACTGTATAAATAAAAAAAAAATTATAAAGATAACTAAAAATTTAAAAAGAACAAAAGTTACTGTTATAAAAATTATAAAAAATAAATAAAATTAATTAAGAATATATATGTCTTTTCATAAAAAAGTTTAGTTTTTTTAATATTATAAATATTAATTTTTTTTAATAATTTTGATATTAAATTTTTTTTCTAATAATTAAATCTTTTTAATCGTTCTTTAGAGTAATTTGTTTTTAGAAAAGACCTTTTGTTAAAAAATTCCAAATTTCCTAAAGCCTAATAGAAGGAAGACAATTAGACAAATGATAGGTTCAGTTGCACGAGACACTAGCTGAATAAAATAATTAAAATAAATTGATTGGTAGTATCATCCAATTATGCATAGACACGTACAAGAGTTGCTATCACACGGAAATCTCTCCTCTTCATAATCCAGAATGATCATGCTGTGTTTTGATAGGCCCGCCCTGCTGCTGAGAATGCATTCCTGTCACAAAATACTGAAAATAGTAATGCCGTAACAACATCTGGCTACCCCCCGGAGCTAACTTCCCAATGAATAATTGGGTAATTAATAGGGAGAGTACACCGCTAAAATCGCATTCAAATTATTGATAAAAATAGAGTAATTCACTTAAACAAACGAAATGAGTATCAATATTATATTAATATTTTAAAATTAAATAATTTATATGTATGTCTGATTTTTATATTTACTCTACATAAATCAAATGAATTGCATTTGATTCAATTGAAATAATAATACATCAAATCAATTAAATTCAATTTACAACAAAAAAAAGCGTTTATAAGATCTAGCTTGTGATAAATCAAATGAAAAAATTTTAAACTAATGGATTTAATGTCCATGATAAATAGAATCAATCGAATTCAATTTAAATAATGTGTGGCCTAAAATGAATTAAAGCTAATTGATTTAAATTACTGTTGGTAAACTCTATAAAAGAATTCGATTTAATAGATACGAATTATAATTATAATTCTTTAATTTACTTACCTCCAGAGAAAATTCTCTAAAGAAATATTAAAAACTTCAGATATGAAAAACAATCCGAATCGTATCTATTACTTTGGAAAAACTACTATTTGTACCCATAAATTTTACGAACGCTGATAAAAGTACCCATCAAACATGAAAATAATGTTGTACCCATGAAAGATGGGTTCCGTGTGACAATAGTATCCAAACCGTGATTTTTCATTGACTTTTTAATAAGATTTCCAAATTACCCTTTCTATCTTCTTCCCCAAATTTCAAATTTTACAACCCTCATCCTTCGTTTTCCTCTGCCACCGCCAGTCACCATTCCCTCAAGACCCAAGCACCTTATGTCTTCCTCCAACCTTTATTCTCAACTTCCATCTCTCTTTATTCCAATCCTAATTTGTTCTCCAAATCTAAATCCAAATCAACTTTAAAATCATTACCCTTGTTGTTTCTTTCTTCTTCAGATGCAACAACAACACTAAGAAAGCACATCCTTGTCAAACTCTTCAACCTCTTCAACCTGAATATTGTTGTTCTTCTTATTCCAAAGCAATAAGTAGCATAATTCAGCAACCAAAGCCAACAAGAGGCCGATGGCCATGTTCTCTTTCCAACGGTGACTCCAAACACTGCTCAGCGCCGTCTTTCTGTAGAAAAAAGGGGCTGCTGTTAGAGTATCTTCATACCATTTGGTGGACTGATATTCACATCGCAGTCACCGCCGCTGCTCAGGCTAGACTTCCGAGACCACTGCAAAACCCTCTAGAAGGTTGTGGTGGTAGTAACGTTATTGTTGAAGGATCTTGTTTCACTTTGAGTATGGAGAACAAGGAGGGATGATGGTGGCGGGATACATTGATGAGGATGAGCTTCTGAACATACCGAGTATGATCGAAGACATGGCCAGGGGAATGCAGGGTGAAGAAGGACCCGCACTCCCAAGCCCACCTTTGACGACAACATCATCAGCAAGTGCTGTTCCGGTGAGTTCCTAGCGAAGCTTCTCCTCTGCAACAAATGCGACCGAGGCTATCACATCTTCTATCTCCGACCTATCCTTCCTTCCGTTCCCAAAGGCTCTTGGTTCTGCGCCTCTTGTTCCCACAGTGACACCAAGAAACCAAAATGTATGTTTTTTTTGTTAATTTCAAACTTCTTTTTCTTTTTCTACACCAGATCTACAAATCCATAATATTTGAACAATAACCTCATAATTAATAATCCACAATTTTTAATCTTTTTAATTTTTTGGTGGCTAGCAGCAGCAGAAGAAGACGAAGGATGAGAGTTGTGAAATTTGGAATTTGGGGAAGAAGATAGAAGGGGTAATTTGGGAATTTTATTAAAAAATCAACGAAAAATCACGGTTTGGATACTATTGTCACACGGAACTCATCTTTCATGGGTACAATGTTAGTTTTCTTGTTTGATGGGTACTTTTGTCAGCGTTCGCAAAATTCATGAGTACAAATAGTAGTTTTTCCTAAAAATGTAAGTAAATGAAATTTCTTTTTTCTTCAAGTTAGAATAAAAATGTTAGCAATATTTAGTAAGCAGGATTTGACTATACATATTAGTTCGTGTAGTGATTAGAAATTTTGATAGAAATCTTAATTTAGAAATGTTGGTGATAATAATAATTTAGGATTATTTTATAAATTAAAAATGTTAATGTTAGTTGAATGTAGATTTAGTGAGGATTTAATTTCTATGAATAAGATTAGAGTAAGATGTATGTTTTAGAAATGTCATCAATTTTATTAAAAAGTTCTTAATATAATTTAAGATTATGATTTCATTAACCATCATGGCAATTCATTGTACGACTCTTTTCAATCCGCATAAATTTGCTCAGCGGTATTCTGCTTAGCCAACCAAACCCTCCTCTAAGTCGGTCTAAATCCAAAATATGTCTCTGTCGCATTCTATAGTACCTTGATCGACACAACCGCATCAACTCTTACCATAGGAAGGATGAAAGCAGATATAACATGATAATCAAGTATCCTGTGATTACTAGATATCGACGTGACCAGACATGTATGAGATCCATTATACCTTCTTACCTCCCAAATACAAAGAGTGATCCGAATCAACCATCTGCAACTATTTTCAAACTCCTTACACTTATCATGGTATTATGATCTGATTCCAGCACTCTATACTCAACCTCATTGTGAATTCTATAAGTCCTCACACTTAAGACGCCTTCCTCCTTATTTTGAAAATATTGACCAACTTAAAATTGTTGTATCCTATGTATTTCTGGCCCCAAATTTGGATTTTACATCTAAGAACTCCTGCTGTATCATGGCCTCCAAGTCTAAAGTTGAAAAGTACAAGGAGTATTGCTGAGTTTTCGAACTCGATGCTCTACCACCCCTAACTGGAATACTCCTCCCTAGATCATCATCACTATCCTCGTCAATCATGGCAGGCTCTACATCATCGTCATCCCACAGTACATCTTCGACAGTATTTGGTTTTCCACCCTCCCCTGAAATCGGAATTATAACAGGAGTATCCGCCATCACAATAGCAAACTGACTGAAAGATCAATTAATTTCTATTTCTCTATCGCCATCGCGGTTTAGATCAGCTGCGAAGGACGGAGATGCTACCAAAACTGACTCAGGTGCAATGACAGGCACAGATGAAGATGTGCCAACAAGTATTGAACTAGAGTTTCCTAGCATGACTACAATTGAGGATTCCGATCCAATCCTCCTGAACTACAGACCACATCTCCAAACTTGGTGAATAGCTCATGGGTCCTTATCTCGGCAAACTGACAACGATAGTGAAACTAAACTTGCAAATATTCGTCATTGTCTATTACAAAGTAATCTTACTTCACACCATCTCGAACAACAGAAATCAGAATTTTGTAAAATTACTTCTCCACCCATTTTTTGCCATGCAGTCCCAGTTTTTAAATTATAGTATTTTAAAACTCAACAAAACTCATAGAAGGTTTAATAAAGACACTCAACGGACTCTTATTAGTAAATTTTATTCCCTTTCGCGTTCTTGATCATCCTTCTATAATGCATAAGAACTAAAAACTATCTTCACTAGCCATTGTGAGTGCCACTCTAATGAAGATTTAACGTTTTGCTCGTATTTATATACATTAGACTCGTATCTAAATCGAATGAATAGAATTCGATTTATAATTTTGGCTCATCGTATCTTAAACTCGATTTATTGGGGTTGAAATAGTTGGAGTAAATCGAAACAATTAGTTTTGAATTATTTCACCAACACTCCTCCTCTAGTAAATCGAATTTAGTCACTTTGATTTACTATTGTTTAAGCTAAATCGAATTCGGTTCATTCAAATTACATGAAGTTGCTTAAATTGAGTTTAATAGCTTCGATTTACAAAGTGAATATAAAAATCGAACATGCATGTAAGTTGTTTGGTTTTAGGAAATTGATATAATAGTAGTATCCTTCTATTTGTTTATGTGCATTATCCATAAAAATATTCTTAAAAATATGATAAAAATAATTAACTTCTAAATATATATTTTTGAAAATAGTTTTAGAGTTTAAAATTTGATATATATTTTTTGTGATTATGATTTAAAATGAAATATTTTTTTGTAAATGATAAAAAATATTCGTAAAAAATAAAAATCTAAAGATTGAATTCTAGTTCGTTCTTATATATTTTCTAAATAATTTTAAAAACGTTTTACACAGTTCAACTGTTTAACACTACGATTGAAATTAATTCTTTTTGTATTGTGGGTGGAGTTGGATCTCTACATCAAGCGCCAAAGTTGATGGACACATCCATACACAGACAAGATAAACTTGTTTATCTGGCAACGAAATAAATTTCCAGCTTGTGGTTCTAACTTGTTCAATTTCTTCTCTAACGGTGAAATTTTACATGCAAACTTCTTTTGTGTTAATGCCCGTTTTCAACTTACTGAACGACAAAAGCAACAGTGAAACAGAGTCCAATCCTGTAGGAGATCAGAAATTGGTGAATTTGTGATTTTGATTTCTCCTGAAACTGTATGGGAGCTCTTCGCCATCTCTGGATTTTGTTTGTTATTTTTTCTCTTAAATAATGCATATATGTCCTTCAAAACCGGCATGGACAGATGAGTATACAAACTGGAAGCAGCTTAACTATTAACGCACTCCTTGTGTTTGAGAAAATTACAAGCTGTATATTCGGTTTCCTAGGAAATATAAGTAAAAAACATTGCTTACATGTAAATACACTATCTGTTTGTTCTCCTGGGACATGCTTGATACTTCCATCATTTTAATCTCCAATTTAAATTGCTATTTCGGTATATTCAGGTATTAAAGCTCAAATGTCATATGATCAATTACTTTTCCTTTCATTCCCCTTTTTGTTTGTATTTTGGGTGTTTGGTGGTGGTCTGGACAACCTATGTGTTTGAAAGAATCTCCATGAGAATCTTCATGCTTTAGCCACAGCCACCGTCTTGCTTTAGGGTGTGTTTCTGAGTTGGAGTTTGGAATGGCAGTTCTTGGCTCTAAGAAATGGCAGGCCCGCCGCCTTTGATTGAAAGAGGAGAACCCCAGAGAGAGGTATTGTCAATGAGTTTTGGATTAAGGAACACAACAATCACTGATATGTCATCATGGAAGTGTCTCCTCACCCCCTTTTCAATCTTTTGTAGGTCTGAGAATCTCATCTCTCTCTTCTTAGCTGCTTCGCGCAATGCAGCCTTTACAAGCTTCCTAGCAATCCCCTGTTACATCAAATACCAAATAAGTAACCAATACTCATAAAATGTCTTGATTGGCCACACTCTTAAGCTGAAAGGGGGGAACCTTACATTACGTGGGTTGCTGCTGACAATGTTGACGGCTTCTTGGTTGCTAAGCTGCTCCCATAGACCATCAGAAGCAACGATCAGAAACTGATCATCATGATGGAGTTTATGTGTTGATATCGATGGCTCGCAACTAAGGATGGGCTTGAAGAAAGGTTCAGGCAACCTAAACTTCTGTGGTAGAGGCTCCCTGTTGAATTCTGCTTTCTTGAGATATGCATCACCTAAAGACCTTGAAACCTGTGAATGCAAACAAATTTCGTTAACATGGTCCTTAGTTTTCTTTGTCTACAAGGAATTTGAATGTGTTATCTAGTTGCTTATGGCCTTGTCACACAATGTCAATTGTCAAGTATAAATTACTTTGTCCATTCCTTTTATCTAAAACTGAATATTGATTGAGTAATGTACTGAAAAGTGGTAGCAACTCATAAAAAGGAAAAATAGAGTAATAAGCAAATTGTATGTACCTGTATTAGGCCTTTCACACGCCAAACATTGTGTTTCATGACCACAATTTGTGAATCATAAGGATGCCTTGACCTAACTTCATCTCTCTCTGTCTCTATGTTAACGTTGTGTTCTGCAGATACTTGAACAGCATATGTCTCTCTTGTTGCCCTCTCTAATCTTCCTAACACCGCCCTCGAGTCTCCGGCGTTCGCAATATACATCATGCCGTTGCAGATGATCCCTGTCAAACAACATGAACCCGCGGAAGCAATTTGTGGCTTGCTTAGCCACTGTTTCTTCACAACAGACAGAAAACTCTCATCAGTTTCAGTAAAAGCCCTTTTGATAATGTTTTCTGAAATTCCTTGATGTTCTGCTGCAAATCCTGATTCACAAGGAAATAAGACAGTGAAAATCATAGAAGAAATAATTTGGTTCTTCCTGGTCCTCAGTTCAATTGAAAAACAGCATACAGAGGAAGATAAAGGAAAGCAGACTATATTCCAAATGAACTTAGTTATTTGCTTTCTATCTTGATGAAATAAATTCTTTTATAACAATTTAAACTTTCTTCTTTGTGTGTCTCAGTATATAAGATAAAAGTGAGAGGAGCATACTTTTGAGATTGCTGAAAAGATTGTCACTGACAAATTGTGAAGCCTCAGCACCACCATGACCATCATATATACCAACAAAGGTTCCTTGAGGACCCATATAATCAGAACTTAAAGGTCCAGATTCAAGTTGGCTTCGATCCTCTATTGAACTATTGGCTTGGATGACAGCCATTGAGAATTCACCGTAAAGATGGTGCCCCAAATCCTTGTACCATAGCAACCCTTCAACTTTTCCTCTCACATCGTCATCACCACCATCTCCACTTGGTTTCCAACACGATCTAACCATCTTTTTCTGGCAGAAACAGTTCTGGTTCCAATAATGGAAACAAGATCAAGTTGTTTTAATTGGTACTGATGCTTTGAGAAGATCTCAGTTCCTGAAGTTATATATAAATAAATATATGCAGGAGAAACAGACAATCAGATATATGAACAAGTTTTTGAGGTAAAAACCAAATTGGTATGGGCTGAAGGAACGGAGAAATGTACCTTGGTATTACATGCAAGTTCAAAGAACCTGAATTGAACATGTTTGGAATTGGATCATAGAGGAGTGGAGGAGTGCCATATTTCCAACAACATACTTAGCTGTAAAAGCACATAAGGATTCAAGAAATGGCAGAGTTGGTCTGAGATTGGAGTGGTGAAGAGGGAGCAATGGATAAGAGAAGCGTTTTGGTTTGGATCTTGTTGGCAGAGAGAGAGAGAGAGGATCTTCTTCAAAGTGGTGTCAGAGTAGATCTAAGATCAGGGAAAATGTGAGAGAGAGATTTTAAACTAGCAAAAGTCTCTGACATTGTAATTCTTTTGTCCTTTCATTTGTCAGTTTGTGATGATGATTTTAATGTTGTTTGTTTTGTGACCATGTGGCTTTGTAAAGCTTTTTCATGGCTGAGAAAGATTTGAGTTTGCAACATCACTCTTCTACGAAGCAATAATACTTAGATTTAGGTAGTAAACAGTTCCACTTTCCCCATTATTATTATTATTGTTTCTGGATATACGTCATCTTTCTTTTCCTTGCTTTAATTTTCGTGATAATTTTACACTTTACTGCATATGGACTTTGACACCTACATACGTTTTTTGAACCCCTTACCTTACCAGAAATTCATTTGTGCACTTTTGGCTCTTCCTATTTTTTATTTAATTCACCACCAAAATCATTGCATCACTCACTATAACAATAAAGTTCTTTTGGCGCTGCTTATTCTATTCAACTATATTATATCTACACAAAATAAAACCAATTATTCATAAAAAATATAAATATATAATAATTCATTTTGTGATTAGTTTTAGCATTCAAAAAATATTTTTGTATTCCATTATTTTGACAACTTGCTTTGTGAAAGTAGCAACAATAGTGCTCACCCATTTAATTTAAATCAACTAAAAGCCGGTAAGTCATGTATCTCAACTTATTATAAGTCAATAAACACATGACATGTTACAATTACTTGATTGATATCAAGTTGCATTGTTGCATAAGTCTTGTAAGAAAACAATTATTTCCGTGGTTTAGATGTAGATTTAGCTTTCCGTTGTAATGATTTTTTTTTTAAATATCTTCTTTTAGTGTTAAGTTTTCCTTTTATTAGGGTAGAGAATTCACATATAGATTTGGATTAAAAAAATCTATTAAAATGAGGAAAATATAAAACAAGAAACTGAGAATTTAACCCTATTAATTTTAAATTTACATATATGCAAGTTCTACTGTCTTGAATCAAATGTGATAAGATTTCACTTTGAATTTTACCACAACCTTTTAACTTTAGAAGAATTTTTTTAATACTATTTAAATTTTTTAAAAAAATATAAAATGAGTTGTGACTCGCGAATCATCAGTTAGTAAAATAGACGTGTCAAACTAATAACAATATGACTTATAAATGAGTTATTTTAACTTGGTTCATATGATTTGCGAATTAAGTGAATTCAGGCTAAATAAGTGTGACTAATTTTTTTTAATATATATATATATAAACTCTCTTATTATTGTATAATATTAATTGTTTCACTAGTATTTTAGATTTTAATTGGTTTAACATGAAAATATATAAATATATGATGAAATTTCATTAGCTAAAAAAGACTAAAATGATCTAGTATCATTTTTCTTAATTGAGTTTGTGTTTAAAAAAAATAAAAAATAAATCAAATAAGCCGATCCATTTAACTCATCAACTTTTCTTTTTCAATTTTAGCTAGATGTTTATGACGAGCTGACTTGAGCTCTGCCCATCCCATATACATGATGAGTACTCTAATAATAAGAAAGAACATACATGAAAGTCAAATAGAAGATCTCGTTGCTTTTATTTTATAGTTTTTCTAAATTGAAGGATTTTTATGATTTTATAATTTTCTTTATTATCTTTATTTTCATTAAGATCACAAAATTTTGTTCTTTCTTTCGGAAACTTTCATTGATAGTAATAAAAGAAGTGAGGATATTATGCATATTTTTAATTTCTCTTAATTTTTTTTTAAATCACGCACTCTTTTAAAATTTAAATTGCTTTTGAAATTAAAATTCTATTCTTTACTTGTGAAGGTAATTATTTATATAAAAGTAATAATTAATATATAAATATATATTACATTAAGTAATTTGGTTAATTAAATATATTAAAGTAATATATTATTTAACCTTTAATATATTTAACTAAATTACTTAATGTAATATATATTTATATATTAATTATTATTTTTTTTATATAAAAATATTATATATATAATCACTTAGAAAGAAAATTTAATGTGGGCATGCAACTTTAAGCAATTATAGAAATATTGTTTCCATCCCTTTCTATTTTATGGCTTTTCTTTAGTTATATATCATCCCTAGTAGTAGCCCTATCTAGTACTAGTAGCTTGTAAACCTAGGCCAACTAGTTTAGTAGTTTTACTTTACATGCAAAGTGGTCCTTATTGATCATTACTTACCTAATTGATCCTGTGGACAAAAGTGCTTCTGTATGGTCAAACATATTTTATATATATACATATATATCATAAAAGCCTCATTAACATTCCTAACTCATTTAACTAGAAAAAGGGAATGAACCACACTAATCTTAGAGGCATGTTATATCTACCATTATAATGCCGAATTCACCCACCAATTATTTCTCATGAATTGTCATTGTCTGCGTATGGATATGCATAGCACTTGTGCCATTGCCTCATTGCAACATGATTCATGATTCATGAATGTGGAACTTCTAAACTTTTATTTATTTATATTTTGTTTTTACTCACATTTAGATTTTTATTGTACAAAAAGATTAAGTCCTCCTTCTTTACGCTTTACTACCTAATCGATTGTTTTGTTATAAATAAGCTTTGAAAGTCAAGTGTGTTTGTGTTTTCTTTCTTTTTTTTTTTTGTGTTAAAAAAAAAATTAATAAACCGCTTGAAAACATGCACATTCTTGGAACTTTTTACATCATGCATGTATTTCACTCTATACAACAAAAAACACACCCACTTCACCATTTTTTTAATTCCCTTTTGCCAAAACAAGAAACTTGTGGCTTGTGATTATGTTTATTGTTGTCTTGTGGAAATTAAAAATTGGATCTCAATATTTGATTTTTGATCCAATATATACACATTATGTGGTTATAGTTATTAGCCGAATGAGTAACGTAATAAATGGGTTCCACCAATAATAAATTTGGATGAGAACTCATTTTCATCATTATAGTGAGAAACCATTGACCCACCACACGCGATGATATATCATATTTAGCTTTCAGAATTATTTTGCAATAAATAGAGGGCCTGAGTCAAATAGATAAGAAATTGAATAATGATAATTACACATATCTTATCATCATAAATTTCTCACATTATTCTTGCCTAAATCCATCAGTAATAGTTTAGCTTTATTCTAACTTTTCCAAAACTGATTCAGACGAATCCATCTTGAAAGTCACTGAGAAATCTTCTGAGAATAGATGTATATCTAGTGGTATATATTAGAAAATAGAGGAGTATTAGGAGACAAAAAGTTTTGTGATTTGTAGTCATCAATTAATTATTATTAGTATTTTTAATAATATAATGGTGTGAAATTACTTACTTTTCTTTTACCGATTAAATGCTGATCAAATGCTGGTCAAATTTTAATAAAAGTACTACCTCTCTAAACTTTTTCTATAAAAAATGTTGTGAGCTAAGCCTATTACTTTTTTTTTTTAAACAGTATTAGTTAATATTTTATTTTTGTACTATTAGAATTTAGTGTTTAATACGAATTTAGTTATCTTAGAAAAAGAGAAAATTTTTAGAAAGATATAAACATGACCATCTCTTTCTCAAAATGAGAGTATTCTTATTCAAATAATTAAGTCATAGTCATTCTTCTATTTGCAGTGCACTTCGATAAATAATAGTCAACATTGGTTTCTTATGGTTTACCAATACAAAAGATATATGCATAATTATTTTATATTTTGATATTAAAAATGAGTGACAAGAACTAAAAAAAGATAAAATATTTGTCATTTATAGCATATAAAGAAAATATACAAAAAAAGTATACTTTTGATATTAAAAATTATTTATAAAAAGTGAGGGGAAAAAATTATCTTTTAAACTATAAAAAATAGTATAAACATTATTCCCAAAGGTACTATTAGTCAATAATGACGTGATGCCGTTTTTCTTTTCTACTTCTCTTTTTTTCTTTTTTTGATAAAGGGTCATGTCATTTATTTGTTTGTATTTTTATTTTTGGTAAAATTACTAAAATAGTGATGTCGTTTATTAGTCACTAATAATTTAAATTTGCAAAATAATTCAATGCAACGGCCAATAGAAGAATAGCGGATCAAGTAGAAGTGGCAAGTGTCCAACAAAAAGATATGGAAATGATATTTTGATAATTACCATACGTTCAAGACACACACCAAAATAAATAAAGAAATAAATAAAAATTTAAAAAGGGTCAATTATATACTATACATTATTTATACTAGATAATTTGTAGTTAATAACTACAAATATCTTTTAATTTTACTTTAAATTTTTTTGATCAAGTTGTTTTTTAATCAAGATTTTACTTTGAAAAATTTATAATAATCCTTAAAAGGTTTTGTAACGTTTGAAAAATGAAAAAAAAAAATCTATAAATCTCATACTTTTATTTATTCACATTTTTTTTACCGACACAATTAAATTATTGAATAACTTTCAGTTGCCAAAGTAGTATAACCCAAAAGAAAATTTAAAGTATGAAGGAACTAAAATAAATTAATTTTTGTATTTATATTTCCTAGTTATATAGTTTTTATCTTTCTACGGTGAGATGAGATTTTAACGATTAAAAATTTTGTACTATTTTATGTTTAAGTCTATTTTGTCACATCCTTAAATTATAATATATTCTATATTCTAATATTCAAACTTTTACTTATTTATTTTGGTCATGCATATACATGCACATTCATTTACACATTTACACACCCATTATAATAAGGTTCTTTTGTTTTGGTCTTACACTACTCACATACTTATTATACTCACGCACATACTAAAAAGAGTTCTATATTCTATCCTTGGAATTTGAATCTTAATGTAACTTAGTCTATAAATTCTCCATGTGTGTCAGATTTCGGGTCTTTGAATTGAGCCTAGTGTGGCTAACTTTAGAAGGCTATGTCATTGCTAGTAGCACCCAAGCGTCAACTACAAACTCTTTTTTTTTTAAATGTTTTTTATATTGACCACAAACTTTTTATTTTTTTTATTTGGTTTCTTACCGTATCTTCCAACCTCCAACCTAACAGACTAAAAATTAGTAAACTAATTACTAACTAGAAGATCATCCCAATTTGATTGGCCACAAGCTTTTGTTTATTACCATAGATATCATCTTTCTTTATGGGCCAACCATTTTAGATTTTAGTGAATATCTGAAAATGTGGATAGAGAAGCTTCGCTGTTGACCCATTTGCTTTCACTTCAAGTGTCAAGTCCAACCCACAAAGATATACAAAGATCAACGATGCATTCATGATTTTGGAAAAAGACTAATAGTGTATCTCATGTGATGTTAATTTTGTCTGAATTCACGTTTGGGACTATCCTCTAATTTGTTCCTCTTAATTTTTGTTTCTAAAAAGGTATGTCTGTACTCTGTAATAAAATATTTTTTAAATTAATTTGGCTTCATTTGAAATTAACTGAACTGATCAATTGAAAATGAATTATTATTTTTAAAATTAATTATATAAAATGTAAATTGATTTGAGTTAAAAATTGATATAATAACACCAATAACCACTGCTAGACCCTCCGCTCTCTGTTGCCGATTGCTGCAAAGCCTTTACCATTTCTTTTCTTCCTCGAATCCTTTTCCATATTAATACATACAGAGTTAAAATGGCTTTTTCATATTTTTAAAGCACTAAATTATTTTAATTCTAATCAAATTATTAAAAAATTAAAAATCTTGAATTTAGTTACGGTTCACTTTATTTTTGTCAATCTCGACAGAATGTCAAATTAAATTTATATCAAAACCTCAATTTGATAAGTAGATCTAACTCTTCTTAAAAGAGTAAATTCAACCTAAAATTTATTAAGTGTATGTGTAAAACAATTACTCATATATAAAATGTAAAAAATATTGACGGTATTAAATAAATAATATAAATAATTATAACGAATAGACGTATAAAAGATAAATAAACTTTAAATAAACATGAATTGATAGAAAACAAAATCCTTAAAGAAAAGAAATAAAAGTAAACTATTTGAAGAAAAGAAACAAAAATAAAATTAATTGAAAGTTAACCCACATACTCACATGTACTAACATTCTATGGTTCTTTTAGACTTAAGTATAATTTAAAAATTGTAAAATTTGTATAATTATAAAGTATTTAAATTAAAGTTCCATATTCTTTTAAACTTATCTTATTTATAGAACATAACAATGAATTACGAAAAGCTTCTCTCTCACGATCTAGCTTCTCCTACTTCTTTGAGCTCTCACAACTTATCACCTTGCCTTAGCAGTAAAAGATCTTGTTCACCAAGTGGAACATTCCATGTCTTTTTTTTTTTTACTTTGGTCACCAAATATTTAACCCCGCGTTCTTTATTTATCATGCGTCAATGAATTATTCCACGTTTTATAAAATTCGACCTAAATCGTTCTTCAATTCTTATTATGCAAGGTACTTCAACATTTTAATCCTCTGCATCAAAAGTTGTCAAATGTCAAAATTTTACACTAATAAATTATAGTATAAATTTATAGGATTTACAAATCAATTTAATTATTCCTATATATTTTTTCTCCATTCCAAACAAAAAATTTATAAAATCAAAACAATTCCAATACAATTCTATTGTTTAGAAACACACCCAAAGAAAAACAAGACACACACAAACAATCAAACTAATTCACTTGTAATCTTGTATAGGTATATCTTTTGGAAGGTCAATAACGGAAAAACTGACGTCTATATATACACAAGCCTTACACATTGTGTTTTCAACTTTTCATAGATATTCATTTTGTATCTTTCTTTATTTTTTCATCGAAAACTCCGCTGGGAATTCCAACTAAAAAAAGGTTAAAAACTGAAATAAGACGTGATAGGTGTACACTTAATCCTATTCAAGTATTCATAACGTCATAACACACATAATGCTACAGACAAAATTAAAGGAGGTGCACATAATGAACAGTACTTGTAATAATTTTTACCAATGATTATTCTCACGAAAATATATTTATATAAATTAAAAATGATTGCTGAAATGTAAATTAGTGTTATAATAAGATGATGAGTAATACACTAATAACAATTACAATTGCTATATATATAGGTCTAAGACTATATTATATGTACACCAAAAATAATCACTAAAATCAATTACAAATATAAAATACATGGTAGAATATAAATACATATTAAAAATAAAATAAATTACACATATTTATACATAAATACATTGATAACTGATATTAATATACGACTAGCATTTTTGATAAGCTTAAGTAAATAATTCAATAATTCAATTCAATAACTCAAAATTCAGTGTATTAAATCAAACAACAGAACCCTTATTAGTACATAAATAATTTAGCTCTATCATTATTAGTGTCTTCTAAGTTGTAAGTTGGACCAACATTAATCATTGGCTTTGTTGTTGCCATCATGGCACATACAAGTCCTTCTTTGGCACGCCTCAATGCATCTAGAGCTTCAATCACACTTTCATGAACTGCCCTCTCATTATTATTGTTATTGTTGTTGGTGGATACCAAAGTCACATTCACAGGAACTAATGCTAGAGAGTTATCAACGTCATTATCCTCCTTCTCCTTCTCCATCACTGACGATGGTTTTGTGCTTAAACTAGAAACCCTCAATCGGATATTTCAAATTCAAAATTAGTATTAAGATATATGATACAAAGAGATGTGTTGTGTATAGTTATTCATAATATCAAAGCATGACAATTACTTCGGTACCTTTTGAAAATTAGAGAGCAAATAATCATTGCTTATATATTATTACATAATAGGTTCAGAATCTGTTTGGGTGAACTTCTACTAATTATTTTTTTTTCAAGTGATCTTATTTTTAAAGATTTTTTTAAAAAATAAAATTAATTTTATATTTGAATATTTTATTTAAAAAATATATTTTTATTTAATAATTATATTTGGACACGACAATATAAGTATCATTTTGTTCATTTATAATGTCAAAAATATTTTTTTTAAGTAAAAAGGATATTTTAAAAAAATATAAATTATAGCTTTTAATTTTTTTATTTTTCTAGTACTTTTACTTTTATTGTTAAACTTTTGCAAATACACTAAAAAATAAAAAAATCTTTTTATTGACTACTAAACTTTTGTCAAACACAGTAAAATTTTTTTTCTAACAACTTAATGATACCCGAACAAGCTCTTAATTTTACAGGTATTTAACACATAAAATAATTTTTTTATATATTTTATTGAATAAATAAACAAAATATACATAAAAAAGTTTGGGATGAATAAAAGTACACACTTAAAAATTATAAATATCAAATTACATTCCAAAATTGTTTTCGATCCACAAAAGATTAACACATCAAATAATTTTTATTATATTTTATTGAGTAAATAGACAAAAGCATATATAAAAGAGTTTGGAGTAAATAAAAATACACACTAAAATATATAAATATCAAAATACATTTTAAAATTATTAAAGTACAAATAAAAAATTCGTAAATATCATTTACTAATTATATGACATTTTGTCCATCAAAAAAAATTTTGGACCATATTTTGATAATGAATCTTTGATATGTACTTTTATCCACTCCAAATTTTTTGATGCCTGTTTTTATTCATTTACTTTATTTTATTTAAATATAGAAGATCATATTCAAGAGAGTACTGGAACAATTGTCTTAAATCATTTAGGATCATAAAAAGGTATAGAATTCCTTCCACATCAGAAAACGTATTAAATATATAATTATTCCTTTGCTTTTTACCTATTTGACTAAATTTTTAGGATAAATAATTTGATGAGAAAATAAAATTGAATTAAATAAAAAGGGAGTCACTTAGATAAAGACGTCTAAAATGTCTTTTTTTAAAAATATTTTTTAGTAATTAAAATTTAATATATATAATTGATTAAACTGTATTATTTTTGTCAAATTATGCCAGACAAATTAATTTGATCGAAAAAACGGTGAATCAAATCTTAAACTGGTCTAAATTAATATTATTTTTTTATAGAAAAATGACTACAATATCCTTTATTATAGAAAATAATTAAAATAATCCTATTTTATATATATATTAATTTTGAGAATCTTAAATTTTAGTCCTTCTCTGCCGTCATAGAGTTAAGATTTAGAGTTTATATATATATATATATATATATATAAAAGAGTATTTTAATCATTTTTTATAAAAAAATAATATTAATTTAGATCAGTTTAAGATTTTATTCATCATTTTCTGAGTTAAATTAATTTGTCTAGCCTAATTTTAACAAAAATAATATGATTTAATTGATTATATGTGTTAAATTTTAATTATTTAAAAACATCTTTAAAAAAAGACGTTTTAGGCGTGTTTACCAAATAAAAAATAAGGAATACCTGTTGTGATCATTCTTTAAATCCACATTGCTTGGATTTATAGTGTGATTTGAGATGTGATCATAACTTGTTGCCGGTATTTTCGAGCATGAAGGTGAAAGTGAAAGCCTGCTTTCACATTAACAAGTATAATACTAAGGACACAAATTCCTGCATGAATAATGTTGCAAATTCTGATATATACCTGATATCATTATCATTATTATTCCTCAAATTTTCAGTGCTTTGATGATTCGGATCCAAATAAGATATGTTGAAAGATTGAAGCTTCTCCTTGAAGAACTCAAGTTTTCTTTGGGCTTTGTCTCTTAGTTTGGTCTCTTGTCTCAGTTTATTTTCCAGTTCCACAAACTGGTCCACCGAAACAAGAAAAAGCAAAGCATGTACATATATTACACAATCTATCAATCAGAAATGGTTTGTTTTGGTAATAATAAAGAGAAAGTAAAATACCCTGTTTTCGAATGATTGAGCTTTGTCCCTTGCTAGCCTTGAAGCGTGTCTCTCGGCGAGTAATCTGCCTCTCAGGGACTCCACCACGGTGTTCAAAACATCACCATTGTTATTGTCTTGATGATTATGGTGGTGGTTCATATTTTTTTGTGTGTGTTTTGGAAGGTTGAGAACTTGAGATATTCTATTCTCTGCTATCAGAATCCAATGTGTCTTTGTCACACAACTAAGGAGGAAGAAGTGATACGAGAGAGAGGGAGCGCACTCACTCTTTCGATATATTAAAGAAATAAAAAAAAATACTAAATTCAGTGACTAAAATTAATTATTATATATATATATATTAAATTTATTTTTAATGTATATAAATATTATTTAATGTATATTTTTCTATAAGTGATTACTCCGCTGCTTTGAGATGATGTCAAGATTGAGTATTAATTTTGACAAATCCAGCTTGATTTCGGTTAATTGTGAATAGAGTTGGACACGGCAGATGTGTTGACTGTTGGATTGTAAAGAGGCGTATTTACCTGTCAGATATTTTGGCATTTTTTTGAGGACGAATCCGAGGCTGGTCAATACATGGAAATCAGTGATTGACAAGGTAGAAGAAAAGTTAAGTCTGTGAAAAGCAAAGTCTCTGAATAAAGCGAGTAAGCTGGTTCTCATTAAATCTGTTCTTGATAGCCTGCCTATTTTACTATTTCAGCTTGTACAAAATGCCGAAGATAGTAGCAGAAAAAAATAATATCCTTACGAAGACACTTTTTGTGGAGTAAGGAGGACGAGAGGGACAAGATGCCTCTAGTAAAATGGGAAGTTGCACGGGCCTTCAAAAAGGCAGGAGGTTTGGGAGTTGGTGACACGGTAATTCAGAATACAGTGCTCATGTTCAAGTGTTGGTGGAGGTTTTCGAAAAAGGATTGTCCAATTTGAAAGAAAATTATGTGTTACTGTAATAACATGAATTCTTTTGAGATGATTTGTGATCAACTTGTACCTACAAGAGAGGGTTCTTAGAAGAATATTTGTCAACTACAAATTAAGGAGCCACAAGTGAGAGAGAAGATGATCAGAGGCTTGGCTATGAAACTAGGGGATGACAGGATAATCCGCTTCTGAGAGGATAGTTGGTTACTATGTGGTGCTCTGAAAGTTACTTTTTCAAAACTTTTCTCGGTCTCAAATTTTCAAGGATCTATCATAGGAGATTGTGGGTTCTAGGATGGGTTAGAGTGGATTTGGAATTTCTAATGGCGATGAGAGATATTTCAATGGGAATTGGAACTAGTAAACTAGCTTCATGCGGTTCTGCAATAAGTGAAACGAACTGACAACTGAGAAAGAGGACAGAGTGGTCTGAAAATTTAATAAAAAAGGTGTTTATTCTACTAACTTCTTTGTGTAGGTGTTGCAGGCAGAGGTACTTCCGATGGATATCACAAGCTATAACTTCACTAGTACTATTTGGAGAGGATTTGTCTCACCAAGGGTTGAGTTGTTTACTTAGTTTGCACTAGTTGGTAAGGTGAATACAAGGAAAAGACTGTGTAGATTATGTGTTATTGGCCAGAATGATAACATATGTGTATTATGTCATAAGTCTGTTGAAACTGTTTTTCACTTGTTCATTGGTTGTGAGCTCACTTGGCAAGTGTGGTGTGCTTGGTTGTTCGCTCTTGGAAGGATATGGATTATTCCAGGTATGCTCAAGCAACACTATAAAAGTTGGACGGATATATCAGCGAGAAAGATAGAACGGAAGCAGTGGTTGGTTGGCTTTTTTGCGGTCATCTGGACAATTTGACTAGAAAGAAATGATAGAATCTTCAGAAATCAAGGTTCAAGTGTGGTGGACATTATTAACAGATCCTTTACAAGTTACGATGAGTGGATTGATGGTGAACCCAGTGGTTGTTGATGGCAATGTCGGAGATATCTAGAGATTATTATTTTTAGCGTTATGAATTTTTGTTTCTTTTCTTTTGCTCCACCTTGTTGTGTTGAGCTTTTTTACTTAAAAAAAATATATTTTATATTAATAGGTGATTTTAGTGTACATCTAACATGATTATAAAAAAAATAATGCATTTAGGTACAAAATCTAAATAAATTAAGTTTTAATGTATTAAAAAGGTCAAAGCGTTGATTATATTTTAAAATAAAGAGAATATTGAATATAAAAATATTATTTATATATTAAAATTAGTCACTAAAATTAATTATTATGTATTTCTGTATAAATAAATACAAAGGTAGTTTAACTTATTTTTAATGTGTATTTTATTTTTCAATGTGTATTTTATTTTAATAACTGATTTTGATGTACACTTAATATGGTTGTATAGAACTATGTTATATGGTCAGCAAATATTATCATTTTTGTCAATAATAATTTGTATTCATATTTATAAAAATTTTTCACACAAGATTACAAAAAATATATAATTTGTATCTATATTTATCAGAATTTACACATATAAATCAATATAATTTGCACTTATATTTTTTAGAATTTACACACATGAATAAATAAAATTTATTTTTTAAAAATAATTTAATATTTATACTGATCAAATATAATGACTAAAAATATTAAAAATTGTTAGCCCTAAAAATTTTTTTTATTGAATAATGTTACCTTTAAATTGTCCTTTCTTATTTATTTTAATTAAACAAAATAGCTGGAATTAGGAGTTAGTTTTGATGATATAGAAAATGGTAAAATATTAAATTCGTCCCTTACGTTTGAATTTAATTCTGTTTTGGTCCCTAAAGTTTAAAGAGTCATATTTAAATCCAAAAAAGTTTCATTTAACTTTAATGCGTAGTCCTGTCGTGAAGTCAATGTTAAATAATTAACGTCACCTTTTTACCAAATCTTAATGTCCTTCCTTAAAAAAGAGTTACAAATTCGAGAGGCATACGAGTAGTAGCAGACGCATCACTGGGAGCCACTGGCCTTGGTTCAAGTACATGGAGAACATCGTCGAGAACTCTGCGAAAAAGTTCATCGATGACAACAAGGACAAGGCCATCGTCACCTATACCGCAGAAAACTCCCATCGGCAGCCGAATAATTTGGTTATATAAGTTTTGAAAAAATGACAAATCGATTCCGGAGTCTAATTTGTTCCATTTTGAAAACTCACCCACATGTGCATCCATATCGGCCAGGTCAGTACAACGGGATCACGTTTGATTTTTTCGTTGGGTCTGGAAGATCCAAATGAACATGAGGGATCAATATATCCAAATTTTGAAAAAGTCAGGAACTTAAATGTATTTCAAATCTTGAAGGATTTAAATGTCCGCAGATCAAAAGGTCAAGAATCTATTTGTCATTTTCTCATAAATTTTTCATATCTGAAAATTGAGTTTCGTTAATCATTTAACATTAATTTTACGATAAGACTACATTGAAACTAAATAAAACTTTTTTAGATTCAAATAAAATACTTTAAACTTTAAGAACCAAAATAGAATTAAGTCCAAACATAGAGAACCAATATAATTCTTTGCTCTATAAGAAAAGAACAAGAATACCATAGAGTACTAGTTCAAGTTAACTAAACACAAAATCCATTATTACATAAGTTTGTAATAATTTTGTAATAGCACAATGATTAGGTGTGTGCTTGTTTTGACATTATACGTTGTAAACCTAGGTTGGAATGCTTTAAATGTTGTGAAAGTTTTGTTTGGCATTTTTATATGCAATAAACGTGAATGAATTTTTATTTTTAAACCTACGTTCAACCAAAAGCTAAAATCTTTTGCTTTTAAAAAAAAAAATAGTCTGTTAAAAATTTATTATTGTAATTATTTTTTTTTATCAATTTTATCCTTCTTATTTGCTAAAAAATATTTATTATTGTAGTTAATTCTTCTCTCACCTATTTTATTCCTTTTATTGTAAAAATAAATAAATAAAAAAATAGCTCAAACATTCTCTTTTATACACTCTAATGTTATTTTAGAAGACTTTTTTATTTATATTTAAATAACATAATTTTAGTAAAAAGGCATAAATATTAAAATAAATAAAGAATAATGATTAAAAATATAGTTTTATGTCATTTTTAATAATTTTGCATATAGAAATAATTTTAACAAAAGTTATCTAAACAATATTTGATTCGTCATAATCAATTTTGATATCAAATTGCCAAATATAAATCACATTGATATCAATTCAATTTTAATAAAATTCAATTCTTTAAAACCAATTTAGAGTAAACTCTCATTTTGCAAACTCAAATCTACACACACTCTAGATCTTGTATTTTTTTACAGTCTTGTTATACATCTAAGCATTTTTGTCAATCAAATCTAATTAAGTTAGCCTAAACTCAACAAAAATCACCCACACAATATACACATGAATCACACACTATTTCATTCTTCTTTAATTGCTGTTGTTGTTGCTACGTTTTCTTATTTCTTCTCCTCTTCCTCTTCTTCTTTCTCTTCCTCTTCCTCTTCCTCTTTCTCTTCCTCTTCCTCTTCCTCCAGGTAATTATTGTAGCATTTTTTATTTTTTTCTTTGTTTAACTTTTTTTTTCTCTTTTTATTTTTATTTTTATTCTTATTAAGAGGATGAAACAAGAAGAATTATAAGAAGAAGAAGAAGAAGAGGATGAGTAGTGAGAGTTTTGAATTATGTAAAATTTATAAAAAAAAATAGTATCAAAATTTTTTAACCATATATAACACAAGAAGTTTCTTACTTTTGACATTGAAATTTCTTAATTTTGAAATAGGTGCTTATTAAGAGGGTGAAACAAGAATTGTGAGAATGTAACAGAAGAAGAAGAAGAAGAAGAAGAAGATGATGATGATGATGATGATGATGATGATGATGATGATGATGATGATGATGATGATGATGATGATGATGATGATGATGATGATGATGATGATGATGAATGATGATGAATGAGAGTTTTAAATTGTGTAGAATTTATCTGAAAAATAACATCGAAATTTTTTAATCATGACACGAAAGTTTATTAATTTTGACACCTAAATTTTTTAATAATGACACAAAGATTTCTTAACTATGTCGTTCAACTAAATGATGTGCTTTTGTTATCATTTGCACAAATTGATGTACTTTTTGCTTCAAAATTATATTTGAATATATTTTATTGATTAAGTGAGTTTAAGTTTTGAACTTGTAATTCCTTAAAGATTTCTCATTATATTTATCAAAAATTGTGTCATTTCTAACTAAATAATATATTTTTGTTATCATTGAATTGATTGTGTGGTATTGAACTAATATATAAGAGATTTAGCCATCCATGTGTTATTTGTAACAATTTAATATGTCTTTTGAATCCAAAATACATTTAAGTGTATTTTGTTAGTTGAATGAATTGGTTTTGGACTTGTGTCTCTTTGAAGATTTCTTGTGTTATTCACCAAAATTTTTGGTGTCATTCACTAAAAATTCTTTTTTTTCGATTATTGAGTTATAATCTCGACCCAAGAAGGGGAAAAACATACAAAGAATGGTATTCAATTAATTAAAATCCCCTTCGACATTGCCATCAAGGATAAATAATCAATTAAAACTAATCAAGTTAAAGACAAACACAAAAAACTCTGCATCAACAGCAAAGCAGAGTCTAGAAGATTACAAAAACACTCAAAGAAATAACAATTAAATGTTCACTCTTGAGATATCAACATAGCTAGACTTTCATCTTCCAAAAAGTTCATAGACTTTCAATGATAAGTGCCAAATCAAATATTCATGATTCACCTTCTTGCAGAAATTAAGTATAGTAACTGAAGCTATTCACATCAAATGCATCATCTCTTTTTAACACCCTCCAATGACAGCTTTCTTTGCTAACACCAAAGAACACCCTATCCTCATATATATATAAGCCACTGTTCCATACACTTCTGCCGAATAGTGTACCTAATTCCAGACTCATGATTCCAAGTTGAGAGTAGTTAAACATCTCACTTTATATACCATATAGCAGAAAATAACAATCTTAATTTACATCTCTTCAATTTCATATATGTATATTACTTTTCTTTGAAAAAATTAAAAGTTATTATACCATGTTACCCTCATAGTTTCTGATACTCTTGCAATGCTTCTCCACTTATTCAGGTGGGTAAAGTCTCTTAATACTCCAAGCTTAATATCCAATGATCCAAGACTTTTTATCAGGTTCATCAATCTATTTCGTTCAAATTTGAGATGTCAATTCTTGAGGTTTTTGTTTGTTGACTAGTGTACCAAGATTTGACTCGTGGTGACAATGACAAACTCCTCCATTGAAGTTATTGCTTCTTCAAGAATAAATTGGACAACATTTTTATTCCTTTTACCTCGGCTGCAACATTATTTCCAGCACTCAAGAACTCATATAAGAACACCTATTTGAATTGAGGAGATAACCTCCTATTGCCGCCATTTGTTTTTCACATATAAATTCCACATAGAATCACCGTAACTTCTTGCCATTATTTTGAGTAGTAGCAAGTTTTCTCTCAAACATCTTTTTTTTACACTGACTTTTCATTGAGCCCCTTTCTATGTTGATCTTTACCCATTCTGACCAATAAAACATAATTTCATCCCAAATTTCTTCACTCTTGATTTTTTTATATTCAAATTTTTTTTGTTTCTTTCCTTCCATGTAGACCAAATAATAGCGAACTATAAATTGATCCATTGTTTTTTTGGATGATTCACCAAGCGTCAATGAAGTCTTCAAGCCCTTCCGATTTTACCCAACAAATGTTTCCAAGATACATTTTCTTTGCCCACATCAATTCCACAAAGTTACAGTGTATAAAGAGGTGATTCTCATCCTCCATGGCCAGCCCACAAAATACACGTATTTCGCTTCAATTTGACTTATAATATTCAGTCTAGTTAATTTTTTTATTGTATTCAATCTTTCAAAGATTGTGGTCCATGCCATGATTTCAATCATTGGAGGTACTGTTTTCTCCAAATATTATCCAAAATATGTTTCGATTCACATAGTGCCAGATTTTTTTCATTTGTCGCATTGATTGCGAAGCTACCATCCTCAGCAAAAGACCAAATTACTTCATCCTGCATACCTGAAACTAAGAAAATATTCTGTAAAAGATATTGTAATTCCTCACAAAGTTTATGTTGCTGGTCAAAAAACCTTTTCCACCGTTCAAAATTCTAACACCAAGATAAACCATTCCAAAAACCACAGTTTGCTATTAAGTCAACTTTATTTGATGAGATTGTGAAAAGTCTAGAAAATTTTTATTTCAGGCACATTTCTCCCACTCATGTATCTTCTCAAAATATTTTTTTACAACCATCTCCTACACACATTTTAATTCCTTTCCACACAAAATCTTTTAACTAGTTACATTGTTTGACACCTTTCACTATGTCGCTTCAGGGCGATTTGATTTGGGTTCTTCATTTTTTATCACTGTTTTTTCTAAGTTACTGCCATTACAAGAGGCCATAATACGCTTCCAAAGAGACTTGTCTTTTGTAGAGAATCTCCACCACCATTTAAAGAGGAGCACGGCATTTTTTATAATGATGTCTCCCACCCCTAATCTGCCATGCTCTTTTGGTTTTTGAATTTGACACCAGCTAATAGTTGGCATCGATTTTTTTCGTCCTTCTCTCCCTAAAAAAAACTTTGATTGTAGTGATATGATCTTTTTTTTCATTACTTTAGGAATTTTGAATAAACTCAGATAGTATAAAGACAAATTATTTATCACTGCTTTGATCATGATTAATCTCTCTACTCTTGACAACAGTCCCACCTTCCACTTGGCTAGCTTCTTCTCAATTTTTTCTATCACCGATTTTCATGTTGACACTCTTCTTGGAATTGCCCTTAACGGTATACCCAAATATGACAACGGGAGCTTACCAACTGGGCATCTCATTTCATCTGCTAGTGTCTTCGCTTTTGATTGTACCACATTTATTAGAATTAGAACTGATTTTTTGTCATTTATAACCAAACCAGACATTAATCCAAAGCAATCTAGTATTTTTATATTATTCCTTATCACCTTTTTTTTCGGTGAATAGAAAAGAACTGTATTATCTGCAAACTGTAGGTATGATAGGAGAATTTTGTCTCCTCCCATCTCTATATCCCTTCTTAGGCCTTTCTCCATCGCCATCCCCAACATTTTGTTTAGAGTTTCGGCTATCAGAATAAAGAGGAAGGGTGAAATAGAGTCCCCTGGCGCAGCCCACATTTCATCTACAATGGTTCAGATGGGCTGCCATTTATCAGGATTGACATCATTGATGTTTTTAGAAGTCCTTGTATCCACCCTCTCCATTTAAATCCAAACCCCGTCCTACTTAAGACATGGTCCACAAAGCTCCATCTGACCGCATCGTAAGCTTTTTAAAAATCCAGTTTCAAGATAATCCCCTCTTTCTTTTTCTTTTTCAACCATGCCACTGTTTCACACGCAATAAGAGCGCCATCTAGGATTTGTCTGTCTTGAATGAAAGTTGTTTGTACTTCTTCTACTAAATTTTCTATTACCTTCTTTATTCTGTCTACCATAACCTTTGAGATTACTTTATATAGACTTCCAATCATGCTTATCGGCCTGATGTCTTTTATCTCTGTTGGAACGTCAACCTTTGAAGCCAATATCACCCATGTCATGTTAAGACTTTTTGGCAAATAACCAATTCTTTAGAATTCCATGACAGTCTCACTGAACTCTCCACCAATGACATCCCAAGTCCTCTTGATGAAGCACGTATTAAAACCATCTGGTCCAGGAGCCTTAGTTGATTCACAACTCCACACTACTTTCTTAATTTCTTCTATTGTTGGAAATTTTTCCAAGTAAGTCGCTTGATCCTCCATGATCCTATTAAAAAGGCCTTCCTGCAACTTTATCTTCGGCAATTCTCTTTGGTTGTATAATTTTTTAAAGAATCTTTGAGCCTCTTGTTTTATCCTCCTTGGATTTCGGATCGTTCTTTCTCCCAATCTATGCCTCGCAATGTGTTTTCTTCTATTTCTGATTGTTGCCACTCTATGAAAGTATTTCGTATTTTTATCCACTTCTTTTATATATTTATCTCTTGACATTTGCTTCTAAAATTCTCCTTTTTTTGCACCAAAGATCAAGGTGACTCATTAGGGCCTTTCTTTTACTCAAATTCATTTTTGTTTCAATCTCCTATTCAAGTTTTGCATCCACTTTTGCAATTTTTTCTTCAAATTTTCTTATCTTCCCATCAATATTTTTAAAGACCTCTCTTTTGATATGTATCTTTTGAGTATCTTCATTTTTTCTTGAGCTAGCACATTTTCAACTATGTTCCAATTCCTCTTCTATCATGGGGACAAACTTTGGGTGGGAGAACCACACATCAAATGATCAAAATGGTTTGGGCCCCCAATCTTCTTCTTCCGTGTTTAGGAATAGAGGGACATGATTTGACCTTGAGCATCTGATCACCTTTAATCTGGAATTTGGAAAATTTTAAATCAAACATGGATCAACACATATTTTATCCAACCTACTTGCTTGACTACGCCTCCTTCAAGTGAATTTTCTCCCCTGTAGGAGTAGATCAATAAGGTTCAAATCTTGTAACCATCTTCTATAATCTAACATACCCACCAACCTGCATCTGCGACTGCTTCTTTCCTCTTCGCACAAGACCTTAATGTAGTCTCCCATAGCTATGAATGGAACTTCCATCCTATTCTTTATCTCCATTGTTTCCTCCCATAAAGCTTTTCTATCCCTTACAGAATGATTTCTGTAGATAAATGGTGCGTGAATTAGGATTTTGCACAACTTAACCGGTAAGTGCACTGGATCATCCAAGTAATATCTCAGTTGAGTGAGGGTCGATCCCATGAGAATTGTCGGACTGAGCAAGCAATGATTGTCAGGCTGGCTTAGTTAGGCGAATCAGAAAAGGGGTTTTGAATGTTGCAATTCGCATAAAACAATAGGCAAGAAAATAAAGAAAGCAATTAAAGGTTTCGTGTGAAAACAGTAATAGAAAATAGTTAAGGTTTCGGAGATGTTTACTTTTTCAGATTAAAAGTTCTTACCGACTATTTTAACAATGCATGATTCATTCCATCGCAAACCGTAAATATCTAAACCCTAATCTCTTAGTAATTTAGCCTCCTCTAACCTTCATTAACTGCCACTCTCATGGTCACTCAATTCAGATTAGAGGGTGAAGTTCAAAAACTAGTCTATAGCCACAAAAACCCTAATTACCCAAAGCTAACAGGACCATATGTCACATATCCCAATTAGTTCATGTAATTAGCAATTTAGGAGGAATATTTTCAAGCTGTAGTTCAAGCGAGATAACTCTCTTGAGAATCACAAAAAATCATGTAGAAAAGGGTCATACTCTCGTTCCACCCAGTTCATAATTAAAATAGAAGAATAATAGTTCTAATCCATAGAAATAAACAGAGCTCCTAACCTTAACCGAGAGGTTTAGTTGCTCATAACTTATAGAGAAAATAGGGTTCTGAAAAAGTGCGGAAAGAAGGAGATCTCAATCCTAAATGATCTTTTCCTTTAAATATTAACCTAATTTAATACGAAAAATAAAATAATATAAATAAATCTTAAACCTAAAAGATATTGTTTGTAAAAATAAAAATGACAAAAAGAAAATAAAATATAACTAATCACTATAAAATCCACTTGAGAGGCCCAAAAAGGGGTGAACTCGGACTGCTGCTGATGTTTAACGCCAGATTGGGCGTTAAACACCCCAAGGGGAATGATGGCGTTCTGGTTCTGGGTCCCCTGCTGGCGCTAAATGCCAGCTGGGCGTTCAGCGCCTAGGGGGGTGCTACCTGCTTTTTCCTTTTTAGCTCCAAACTCTGCCAAATTGCTCCGAATTTCACCTGAAATTATAAAAATACTAAAACAACTCAAAGTAGCATCTAAAGAGGATTTTTGCACTAAAATCAAGTAGAACTAAATAAAATCTAACTAAAAAAAAATTAGAAAATGATAAGAAAAAGGGTATATGATGCTCACGCATCACAACACCAAACTTAAACTATTGCTTGTTCTCAAGCAACCAAAAACAATATAGGACCAAGAAGAGAAAATACTTGAGACTTGAGTTGTCATTTAAGCTCAGGTCTTGTTACTGAATGGGGCTAATGAAACTCTCTTTCTGAATAGTTTTGGCATCTCACTATCCTTTGAAGCTCAGAGATATTGATATCCTTCAGAACTAGAACTCAGATGATATTATAGATTCTCTTCTTTAGGCTCTAATTGATTCTTGAACACAGCTTTTTTTCTTTTCTTTTCTTTCCTTTGGTGCTTTGCACCTTGGCATACTCTAAAACAACAATTAATCACAACTCTTGGTGTTTTATCTCAAAGGTTACTTGACACATTCCACCACAAGCATATAGTTAGGGAAAGTCACTCTTTTGAGTTTTAGATCAATTTTGACCTTCCTAACAATTGATGCACAGAGTCTTGGACCTTTTTCTTTTGATTTTTTTTGCTATTTGTTTTGCTTCAAGAATCAATCTTTTCTTATTTCAAAGAATCAATAATACTTCTCTAAGTTCCTGTTCCTCAAGAACCAACATTCTCAACTCTAATATCAAATATGCACAGTCAATTCATACATTAAAAAAAATAGAGATAATGCCACCACATCAAAGTAATCAGAATAACTTATAATATATAACTCAAAATCTCATGCATTTTACTACCTTTTTTTCAATAGATTTTTCTTTAAGCTTAGTGACCAATACATGAAATATCTTTTTAAAGTAAACATAAAATACTAAAATAAACAACTAAACTAGAAAGCAAGATAATCCTAATGATGATCATGCAAGCCTAGAAAGGAAAACAGAAAATAGAATGAAATACTGAAAAATAGAAATAAGATAAAGGAAGGGAGAATGAAACTCAACTACCTCAGTGATGGTGGCTACTGCTCCCTCTGGGGTATCCTCTAGAGTGCTTAAGCTCCTCTATGTCATTCCCCTGCCTCCTCTGCTCCTCCGTCAGCTGGTGGAGGAGAGCAGACTGATCCTGATGCTATATCCTTAGTTAATCAATAGATGATGTCAGCTCCCCTAGATATGTAGTCAACTGGTCCGATCCCAATAGTCATGGGAAGGGAAGTAAACTCCCTAAGGCAGCTTTGGAAGATCCTGTGGAGGCTGTGAAACTGGCTCCTGCTATGGTCCATGTCCGGGCTCTCTAGCGTGCTCCATACCCTTCTTTGTGATCGGTCTCTCAACATCGATCGGGATATCTCCATCAATGTGAGCTCCAGCTTCTGCACATAGATGGTAGATGAGATGAGGAAAAGCTAGCTTCGCAATGGTAGAAGACTTATCAGCTATCATGTAGAACTCCTAAGGGATCACCTTATGAACCTCCACCTCGTTGCCGACCATAATACAGTCAATCATCACTGCTCGCTCGACTGTAACCTCAGAATGGTTACTCGTAGGGAGGATGGAACGTTGGATGAACTCCAACCATCCTCTAGCTATTGGCTTGAGGTCAAGCCTACCCACTTGGGATGGCTTGCTTTTAGAATCCCTCCTCCACTGAGCTCCGGTGAGGCAAATGTCAGCAAGAACTTGATCCAACCTCTGGTCAGTGTTGACCCTGCGAGTGTATGAATGAGGGTCCTCTCCAGATGGTGGTAACTGTAGCGCCACCCTCACACTCTCTGGGCTGAAATCCATGATATGCCATCTGACCATGGTGCGCTAATTCTTCGGCTCTGGGTTCATGCCTCTGACATGCTTGTATGTAACCCAAGCATTGGCGTAGAAGTCTCGCACCATCAATGCTCCAACCTCAGTCACGGGGTTGGCCAAAAGCTCCCAACCCCATCTCAGGATCTGGTATCGAATTTCTGGGTACTCATCATCCTTCAGGTTGAAGGGGACCTCGAGAATTACCCTCTTCTTGTGCACCACCTCGTAAAAATGATCCTGATGGGTCTTGGAAAAGAACCGTGTGAAATCCCATGGATCAGAGGTAGGCGTCTTCTCTTTTCTTTTCCTTGAGGATTCTCTGGTCTTGGGTGCCATAAAGATAGTGATATGAGAGAAAAAGCGGAGCGCCCAACACCAAATTTAAAAGTTTTGCTCACCCCCGAGCAAAATAGAAATAGAAAATAAGGAAAAGAAAAGAAGATAGAAGAAAGAGATAGAGGAGATTGGAGAAGGTGCTTCGGCCTTGGGAGGGGGAAAAGGGAAAGGGAGTGTGTATGGTGAGGGGTAAGGAAGAAAGAGAGAGTAGTGTGAGATGTGGTGAAAGTGGATGAAGAGACGGGTATTTATAGGTTGGGGGTAGTGGGTTTTAGTTATAGGATGAGGGGTGGAGGGGGGAAAATTGAATTTGAATATGGGTTGTTGGAGGGAGAGATTGATGGGATAGATGAGAGGGGATTGAGTAGAGTGGGAGGTGGGTTTAGAGAATCAAGGAAAGTGATGGGTGATGAGATGGATGAGTGTGGATGGAAAAGTAGGAAGAAGAGAAGAGAGAATAGATAAAGTTTGAATGGGTCAAAAGTCGTTGGGAGTTGGGGTTTATCCAATAGCCAAAGACGTCCTTGAAATTCGAATTCTGCTCACTTCTCCCCCCTGGGCGTTAAACGCTGGTTTTGGCATTTAACGCCAGTAGGGGTCACCCTTTTTTTTTCTATAATTTAACGCCAGTGATGGGCGTTAAACACCCTAGGGGGAGAAAAATTTGTTTTTGGAATACCCCCTTTTAGACGTTAAACGTCCAAACCAACTCCTCCTCCCTTGGCGTTAAATGCCGGAACTGGCGTTTAGCACCCCCAGTAGGTCTCCTCCAGGGTGTGCTGTAAAACCCACAAAAATAGTAAATAATTAGCCAATAAATCAATTATTAATCTAAGAATCTAGAAAATGGAATTTTATAGTTTAATGAGATAGAGCTAATTAAAATAAGAATTTTGACAGTAATTTTAAAAAATTTGGCCCAAGATTGGACCGAACGGGTTGACTCGGTCGAACCGGGCCCAAGGCCCAACCCAGCCCACTAAGTGAAATGGCATCAGCCATTTCTCTTTCTCATTCATACACACACACGCGCTACCGCACCGTTTGTAGCCACGCGATCATTACGTCGAGCTCTACAATGCCCACTACTCAATTTGGTATGTACCTCACTATTTCTTTCTCAACCACCCTCCTCTAATTTCGAAAATTTAAGGATTAATTTTGAAGAATTATATTATTTTGGTATTTTAGGATCAAATTAACCTTATGGACTTGCCGGGTCTTGTCCCAAACTTCTATTAGTAAGGTGAGGAACATTTAATCCTTGTCAAGTTATCTAATTAGTTAGTCCTATGGTAATTTTGGTGTTATTTTGTGAAATTAGTTTGGATTGAGTATTTTGTAAATAAATTGGAGTTGTGGGAGACTTGATATCAGACTTTAGGGAGCTGGATACCTGTTTGGTGTGACTTTAGGAGCTTGGGTTTTGAGGAACGGTGACAAATTGTGACGTTCCGGGCTTTGCGAGAAATTTGCCAAAGTATGGTTTTAATTTCTCGTATGTAATATGTAATGTCTTGTGAAAATATAGGTTAGATGACCATAGGATAGGTTGGAATGCATGATTATGTTAATGTTAGTGGTCTTGACAAAATATGTTGAACATTGATGATAAAGTGAGAATGTGATTAGTGATATGTATATATGTGTAATGTTGAATGTTTGATGTTGGATTATTGAGAGAAGAAAGTGAATTGTGAATGTTGATTGTTGAGGTTGAAATGTGATGATTATAATGATATAAAATGAGCTAAGTGTATGTTGATTTGGATATGGAAAAAAATTGATACGAATGAGAAGGTTGAGATAATGGTTTGATAGATTTTAGTGTTGTTTGGAAGTATGGAATATTGGTTTTGAGTTTTGTTTTAGTGAAAATAGAGGTTTGAGAATCTTTGTGAAAAGTTAATTTTTGGCCAAATTTCGACGAGGCATAACTTGACCTCCGGACCCTCGATTTGCCTCAAACATGTTTTATAAGAAGATTGGGTCTGTGAGGTTTACGCCATTCGAAGAATGGATGAAACATGTTTTAAAACAAGAGAATTATGCGCGTTGGAAGCTCGATGTGCAAAACTGAAATTCTGCATCACTTTGCATTTTTACCTATTCTGCAGAACTCGCGTACGCGACACCTGCACGCAACGCGACCAACTCTTTCGGGTTTAGCAACTCGAGTATGCGAGCAAGTGAAATAGAGGGGTTGCGTACGCGATCACCTGCACGCGACGCGACCAACCCTTTCGGGTTTGGTATCTTGCGTATGCGAGCAAGGAAAAACACACCCACGCGTACACGGGACCCTGCTTTTAGCAAAGTTATATTTTTATGATCTTGACACACTTTTGAACCTCTAAATCTCTATTTTTACTCTTTTATACCCTATATATTAGTTATAAGTGTAGTGAAGAGATTAAGCAATGAAAAGGGGGTTACTTGGAAGTGAAGAAAGGTTTGGAGTGATAGATTCTGGTTGAGGAAGTGCAGAACTGATGATGATGTATGGTTAATGACAGATTTGAGAATCATAAGAGTTGATTCATGATGTGACCGATTTGAGAGGTAAACATTGAGATTGGCAATGACTGAGTATGGTCGGGATGGTCGAGATGGCAAGGTTTGGGTGTGAACCCTCCTGCATGCTAACTTGAAAGATTTATTGGATGGCAAGTTGAGGATGGAGGATTCCCTCTCTTGTCATGAAGTGGATGTAGGAAAGGTGGAAAGGCACTCTCCTTCATTTTGGTTTTCCTACATTTTTCTCTGGTATCAAGGTAGAAAGGCACACTTCTTGTATATGGAAAGGCACTCTCCTTCGTGATACCTCTAAAAGAAGGTGGAAAGGTACTCTCCTTCGTTAAAGTTCCTCCTGGGGATGTGTAACCTAGAGACCATATCCGGGTTAGCTACCGGATGTATCGAGTTCTGGCAATTTAACTGAGACGTGAGCTCACGGCCAATAGGATAGACATACATCATATGCATATTGTTTGTTTGCGTTGGTTTGCATTCTTGGGATTGCTTATCTGATATTCATGTTTAATTACTATATGTTCTATTTATTGTATCTAAAATTACCTGTGTTTTCTTTGTATGCATTATTTGTCTGTGCAATTGAGATGCCCCTTATCTGGAGTAGGAGTGACGAGGTCAGTTCCACCGGTGTTTCGGAGGATTGGTGGAAAGGCGATGAATCTAGGGATTGAGTTAGTATTGAGTTAGAACTAAGAACTTTAGAGAACCACCCCGTTTATGGTTTCAATTTATAATCTTTAAGTTTATTAATCTGAGTGTCGGAGTTCTAAAATTGCCTCTGGCTTTCCCAAGATGTTATATCTTATATATGTGGGCACCTTTACCATGCTGAGAACCCCCGGTTCTCATTCCATACGGATATTTGTGTTTTTTAGATGCAGATTGAGAGGCACCTCACTTGGCATCTGGAGTTCTTGCAGCAAAGTGGGTCTTTTGGGATATTATGTTTTATTCTGTTTATATATCCATATGTATATAACTCTCCTTATAACTTGCTTTAATTTTGTACCTCATAGAGGTTTATGGAGAACTAGGGTTTCTATTGTATATTTTGGGTTTCAAATTTTATATGTATGTAAGTAGATATTCTCCGACCAGCTTTAATTTCACAGGTTGAACCTAGAGTTTGAATATTTGTATTTCTTAACACTCTACTCTTATTATATATTTATATCTTAAGCTTTCTTCGTACGCAAGAAAATGGTATTTTCTGAGCGTTGCACTTTTAAATTCACGATTTTGTCTTAACTATCCTTTAAGGCTCGTCGAATATTATATTCTCTCAATTATATTTATATGTATATTTTATTTTAGAGGTTGTAATAACTCACCACCTCAGCTTTACGACTTAAGCATAAAGTTTTGTGTGGTAAGGTGTTACATGTGTTGTTTTTCTGTCTAAGTCTTCCTGTTCCTGTTCTAAGTACTGTACATGATCACAAACGTTAGAAAAACTAGGAAAACTATGAAAATCAAAATAAAATAAAATAATATGAAATCAAACTAAAATAAATCTGAATTAAAACTAAAATATAGCAAAACTAAAGGATACGTATGGTTGGGTTGTCTCCTAACACACGCTTCTTCACCATCATTAGCTTGACGAGCAGCTCCTCTAGGGAGGGTCATAGGGGCTCAAATCTTCATCCCTCATTGTGAACTTCTTTCCAGTGCTCTCATGAATCAGTTCAACATGCTTCAGAGATAGGATCAGGTTCACAGTGTGCAGTATGACTGGACTTCTGGTGAAGACTACTCTCATGTCAGGTGAGAAGTCCTTAGTCGGAATCTTCTTATTCCTCCAGCCCTCGGGTACCTTCTTCTTCGGGCCTCCTCCATCTTTGGTGGGTGGTGAATGCCCAACACCAAACTTAGGTTTGATGTCAGGGGGTACTGTATGACTTTCCACCAAATATGAGGTCTTGATCTTTGAACTCTGCATGTCAGTACCTCCTTTGTCAGAGAGTGGTGGAGGTTTAAAAATCTTGAATAACATATAGTCCTCGTGCATCCTCAGGACTAATTCTTCTCTCTTTACATCAATGAGGGCTCTTCCAGTGGCTAGGAATGGCCTTCCTAGGATAATGGAGTCATCTGTATCCTCTCCCGTATCAAGTATCACAAAGTCTGCAAGGAGGTAGAGGATTCTCCACCAATCCGTATGCCCGCTTTTGGGACTTATCAGCCATCTCTAATGCTATCCTTGTAGGCTGCGCCTCTTGGATTCCTAGCTTCTTCATTACAGAGAGCGGCATCAGATTTATGCTTGAACCAAGGTCGCATAGTGCCTTCTCAAATGTAATAGTCCCAATGGTACAAGGAATCAGAAAGCTCCCGGGATCTAGAATTTTCTTGGGAAGCTTCCTCTGTACCAGTGCACTATACTCTTTGGTCAAGATTACAGTTTCATCTCCCTTCAAGACCTTCTTTTCAGAGAGTAAGCTTTTTATACAGGCCATATAGGGAGGCATCTTCTCCAACACCTCAGCAAAAGGAATATTGATGTGCAACTTTTTAAAGACTTCCAGGAATTGAGTGAACTACTCATCCTTGGTCTCTTCTTGAAGCTTCTGAGGGTGTGGTATTTCAGGCTCTTGTGCTACCAATGGGGCGTGCAACAGTATGCTTCCAGTATTTTCTTAAGCCTTTTCTTCCTTTAATTCCTCAGCAGCATGCACCACCTTAGGTTCGGCCTCCTTGGTCATAATGAGGGCCTTACACTCTTCTCTTGGATTCACCTCTGTGTTGCTTGGAAGAGTGTTAGGAGGTCTCTCAGGTATCCTCTTGCTCAAATGATCCACTTGTACTTCCAAGTTCTGAATTGAAGCTATTGTCTCCTGCATAAAGCTGAGTGGTCTTGGACAGTTCAGAGACTATTGTGGCTAAGTCAGAATTGTCTTGGCTCTGAGAGGGTCCTTATTGCTGCTGAGAGGGGGTGGAACTGCCTGTTGTTAGACCAATTCTGATTTGTTCCACCCTGATTGTTGTTGAAGCTCTGTTGGGACTTCTGTGGTTGCTCCCTCCACCCAAAGTTAGGATAATTCCTCCATTCCTGATTGAAAGTATTCGAATAAGGATCATTTTTGGGATTTCTGGAGGTGTTCCCCATGTAATTTACTTACTCAGTTGTGGGTTGAGCATTGCCATAGGCGTCCCCTTGATTGTATTTCCCAGTCATGTCATAGGATGCATCTCGTGTGTTGACTGCTGAAACTTGCATTACGGTCAAGTGCTGAGAGATCATGCTAATCTGTTGGGACAGGATTTTATTTTGAGCCAAGATGGCATCTAGGGTGTCCGGCTCCATGACTCCTTTCTTCTGAGTAGTTCTAGAGTTCACAGGGTTCCTCTTAGAAGAATAAAGATACTAGTTGTTAGCAACCATCTCTATCAGCTCATTAGCCTCTTCAGGCGTCTTCTTCATACGCAATGAAACACCTGCAGAGTTGTTTAAACATATCTTGGCCATCTCAGAGGCCATCATAAAAAATCTGCAGCTTGGTCCATTCAGAGAAAATGTCAGGAGGGCATATCTTGATCATCAGCTTGAATCTCTCCTAGGCTTCATAAAGAGACTCTCCATCTTTCTGCCTGAAGGTCTAGACATCCAAACTCTCCTTGGACTTAAAATCAAGCCACTGCTTTGCTCTGTCCCTCACAACAAAAGGGAAGAGCATGAGCTTGTAGACCTCAGGATTCACTCATTCGTCATTACAGTGTCACAGATTTGCAGGAAGTCAGAGATGAATTTGTTGGCATCCTCCTACGAGAGTTCATGAAACTAACAATTCTGCTGTACCAGAGTGACCAGTTGAGGCTTAAGCTCAAAATTATTGGCACCAATAGCAGATACAGCTATACTGCACCCATAGAAGTCAGGTGTAGTTGCAGTGTATAATTCAAACACCTAACTTGCTTGCTCCCCATCATTTGGTTTCCCACCGTTATCAGCCATAGCTTCCTTCTCAAAAGTCTCCTTGAGGTTCTCTCTGGCTTTGTAAACCTTGGCTTGTTGCAAGCGCCGCCTTAAGGTCCTTTAAGGATCAGAATCAAACTCGAGAAGGGGTTCTTTATCCTTGTTCCTGCTCATAAACAAACAAGATACAAAGAAAAGGTGGGAATCTCTATGTCAAAGTACAGACAGATCCTAGTGAGATATCCTATAAAAAGAAATAAAACAAAATAAAGCAAACAATTAAACTAAAAAAAATTCAAAAATAAGAATGTAAATATAATCTAAAATTTTTGAAAACTAAAAAGAGAAAAACAATAGAAATTTCAAAAAATAAAAAGATTAAAACACTAAACGAACAGCAAACTTAAGATAAAAAATTAAAAGAAAATAAATAAAACAAAATTCAAAAATAAAAGAAAGATAAATAGGACTAAAATTCGAAAATTAAAAGAAAAAGTAAATAAACGAAACTAAAAAAATACCTAATCTAAGCAACTAGACAACTAGTAGTCATCAATCACAAACAATCTCGGGCAATGGTGCCAAAAATTTGGTGTGCGAATTAGGATTTCGCACAGTTTAACCAGCAAGTGCATCGGGTCATCCAAGTAATACCTCAGGTGAGTGAGGGTCGATCCCACGAGAATTGTCGGACTAAGCAAGCAATGGTTGTCAGGATGGACTTAGTTAGGTGAATCAGAAAAGGGGTTTTGAATGTTGCAATTCGCATAAAACAATAGGCAAGAAAATAAAGAAAGCAATTAAAGGTTTGGTGTGAAAACAGTAATAGAAAATAGTTAAGGTTTCGGAGATGTTTACCTTTCTGGATTAAAAGTTCTTACCAACTATTTTAACAATGCATGATTCATTCCATGTCAAACTATAAATGTCTAAACCCTAATCTCTTAGTGATTTAGCCTCCTCTAACCTTCATTAACCGCTACTCTCGTGGTCTCTCAATTCAGATTAGAGTGTGAAGTTCAAAAACTAGTTTATAGCCACAAAAACCTTAATTACCCAAAGCTAATAGGATTATATGTCACATATCCCAATTAGTTCATGTAATTAGAAATTTAGGAAGAATGTTTTCAAGCTGTAGTTCAAGCAAGATAACTCTCTCGAGAATCACAAGAACTCATGTAGAAAAGGTTCATACTCTCGTTCCACCTAGTTCATAAGATTAAGAACAAAAATAATCCTTAGAATTGAATCAAAACATTAATTAAAATAGACGAATAATAGTTCTAATCCATAGAAATAAACAGAGCTCCTAACCTTAACCAAGAGGTTTAGTTGCTCATAACTTACAGAGAAAATAGGGTTCTGAAAAAGTGCAGATGGAAGAAAATCTCAATCCTAAGTGATAATTTCCTTTAAATACTAACCTAATTTAATACGGAAAATAAAATAATATAAATAAATCTTAAACCTAAAAGATATTGTTTGTAAAAATAAAAATTACAAAAAGAAAATAAAATATGACTAATAACTGCAAAATCCACTTGAGAGGCCCAAAGAGGGGTGAACTCGGACTACTGCTGGCGTTTAACGCCAGATTGGGTGTTAAACGCCCCAAGGGGAGCGATGGCGTTCTGGTTCTGGGTCCCCTGCTGGTGCTAAATGCCAGCTGAGTGTTCAGCGCCTAGGGGGTGCTACCTGCTTTTTCCTTTTTAGCTCCAAACTCTGCCAAATTGTTCCGAATTTTACCTGAAATCATGAAAACACTAAAACAACTCAAAGTAGCATCCAAAGAGAACTTTTGCACTAAAATCAAGTAGAACTAAATAAAATCTAACTAAAAACAACTAGAAAATGATAAGAAAAAGGGTATAAGATGCTCACGCGTCAGTAACCATGACTGTAAGTTCCAGATTTGTTATTTAAGACTACCCTTGAAGCAGATCCACCTTCTTTCTTTCAATCTTTCAGTTTCACAAAATTGTTCCTTATCCCAAATACACAGTAAACCCCACTTGCATCATTTGATTCAACGAATTCCCATTCAAAATCATTTTGGCCCCACAATTGTTTTACTAAACTAGCTGTTATACTCTTCATTTTTGTTTCAACCACACCTACGAACCACGGTTTTTTATTTCTAACTATATTCTTATGCAACTTACTTTTTCTCTACTCCCCAATCCTCTACAATTCCTGAAAATTAACATATCTGAGATTTAGAGACACCAACCTGTTTAAGAGATCTTTTTTTCTCCTTGATTGTGTTTTGAAATAGATCTCCTCATGCTCTTCTCCATTATTTTGAGTTGCCTTCCTCAAATGTTTCAAAGCTTTTTCCTCATCACAATACATCAAAACTTAGGAGTCAATCCTCGATGCTTCAAGTGCTTCATCCTCAATGTCATCCTTTTTGCTATCTTCTCTACTTGGCAAACCCTTCTCTTCCTCTGATTTTTTTTATCACTCGACCCCTTTTTTCATGTCTCTAACCTTCTTGGCTCTTGATAAAATTTTCTTCTTCTTAGTTATTTCCGCCACACCCCTCTTCTTTGCACATATGCTTTTTCTTAACCCACTATTTATAATTCTTTTCTTTGTTCTTATTACATGTGGTTCAAATATCACCTTGTCTGTTGCATATTTCTTTCTCTCACTGAGCTGCTTCATTTCCTTTTTTTTTTCTTAATAAGGGGATTTCCTTCTTAAGCCCATGCATAGTCATGTTCTCAAAACCAGGTGGTCTTAATGGGCCAGATAATGACTTATTCCTATGATAAACCCATATTTTATGATATATTTTGTGCTTAGTTTGAGTGATTTATTCAATCTTTCACCCACTTATTGATGTTAATTGCATGGTTTTACTTTTCCTTCCTTATTATGTGATGTATGTGAAAAACATGTTTCCTATGCTTTTAAATTAATTATTTTAATCACCTTTAATTCCATTTGATGCCGTGATTAGTGTGTTGAGTAGTTTTCAGATCTTTTAAGGTAAGAATGACTTAAAGGATGGAAAGGAAACATAGAAAAATGGAAGGAAAGCACAAAACGGAGCTTCTAAAGAAACTGGCATCCACGCGATCGCATGGGCGACGCAGACGCATGCCAAGCGCAAAGAAGCAGCGACGCGGCCACATGACTGACGCGACCGTGCGCCTTAAGCAGAACGCACATGATGCGGTCGCATGACTGACACGACCGCGTGGCAAGAAAAGCTCCGAATGACGCGACCGCGTGACCCACGCGGACGCGTGACAGAGGCCACGCACCAGAAATTACAGAAAATGCTTCCAGCGATTTCTGAAGCCTTTTTTTGGCCCAATCCAAGTCCAGAAGGCATAGACCAGAGGTTATAAAGTGTGGGAACGCATCCATTCAGGGAGAGCTCGCCAATTCAGTTATTTCCCATGTTTCAGATCTAGTTTTGTGAGAGGTTCTCTCCTCTCTCTCTCTCGTAGGATTTAGGACTTCTCTTAGTTTTAGGAGTAACTCTCAATCCCAGGTTCTTTATTTTTATTTGTTTTTCCAATTTAGTTTATAAAATCTTCATGTTAGATGATGATTTCCCTTATTAATGCTATTTGAGGTATTTCAATTTATGATTGCTTTCTTTAATTTATGTTATTATTGCTTTACATCTGAAGGCATTTTTATTCTAGCAAATTTACTTTTTTTCTCTTTTGGTCTTGGTTAAGAAAGCAGTAACTCAGGAGTTATCTTATCTCAACATAATTGATAACTGTTATCTTTGCTAATTGAACTAAGCTTCAATAATCCCAACCTTTTCTTAGGAAATAAATAGGATTCGAAGATCAAACTAATTAGTCCCTTGACTTTCCTTTATTTTAGTAAAGGTTGACCAAGTGGAATTAAGATTCGACTTTCATTGTTATTGATAAGGATAACTAAGTCTGGACTTCCAATTTCTCATACCTTGCCCAAAAGTCTGCTTTACAGTATTTATTTATTTTTAATTGACATTTAAATTATTTTTCATATTTGTTCCTCATTCTTGAAACCCCGAATTTACAATCTCCATAACCAATAATAAGAACATACTTCCCTGCAGTTCCTTGAGAAGACGACCCGAGGTTTGAATACTTCGGTTAACAATTTATTTAGGGGTTTGTTACTTGTGACAATCAAAACGTTTGCACGAAAGGGATTTTTGTTGGTTTAGAAACTATATCTACAACGCGACTGTTTTTATGACATTCTTTACTGGCAAAAATCACGATCGTCACCCTCTCTTCTTCTTCATGTTGATCCTTAAAGTTATATATTGGGCTACCTTTGAGGCCCAACTGGGTCTCCTGAATTACCTCTTCACTTCTTCTATTATCAAATAAGCATATTGTGGAACTTGAAGACTCAATTCGATTCAAAAACTCCAACTGTTGCATATCAAGTGCGCCGATTCTCTCTTCATGCGATGCCTTTTCTCTATGCAACCATAAATGCGACTCATTAACTCCGCTCACCATCTCATAATTTTTTTTGGATTCCCCATCATCTTCTTCCTCTCTCTCCTTCACTGGAATATTTGAATTTTTCACCATTGGCTGCTTTGCTCTGTCATTATTTCTCCCTCCCCAACTTTCTCTTACAAAAATATCAAATTTTCCATCATTAAGAACCAAACTTACTCTATCATTGATCACCGTCATCCAATTTATGTCCACTAGGACCTTGACCGAATCAAAGCCATCATCTTTCATGGAGTCTTCATCAATTTTCAAGTCTGACCCCCACACAACTGCTATATCATGAACATTATCTTCATACCAAGCATGGAGAAAGAGGCCAAAGATCTCGATCCATGCCTTTCTAGATCTATTCATTTCCTCACCTGACCACTTTCTTATCTCGCCAAAATGGTTAAGTAAAAATGATGATCGCAGTGCTTCTTGCATATTCTCAACCGAATTATAAACAAAGATCATTTTAAAGGACGCTATGCTCTTAACCTCAACAAGGGTGTGCCAATCATTGAAGAGATTTGGAATAACTTTATCACACCTCAATAGAATAACAGATTCACCCACAATAGACCTCTCAAGCTTTTCCACCATCTTCGGATCAATTTTTCCCATAATCTCTCCAACAAGAATCATTGGTTTTTTCTATTCTTCTATTTGATTCAGTTGTTTGTCGCCATTATTGTCGTCCTTCAATAAAGCATCCTTGAATGTTTTCTCCCTCCCTTTCGGTGTCGTTCTTATCCTTGTTGGGTCACTGACGAACGGATTTTTGACAGTTTAGAATTCCTCAATGAATTCTCGTTGCTAGTATAGTTTCTAAACCAACAAAGAATCCCTTCATACAAAAATTTGGTTGTCACTAAGAAAACCCAATAAAATAAACCGAAGTATTTAAACCTCGGGTCGTCTCTCAATAAATTGCAGGGAAGTGTAGTTTATTATTGGTCATGGAAAAGTATCTTTTTGGATTTTTTTTAAATAAGGAACAAAGAAATAAATGGCAAGAAATTAAATTAATAACTAAGAAAACTCTTCGCAAGGTATGAAAATTAGAAGTTCTATCCTAGTTATCCTTATCAATTGTGATGAGAATTGTCCATCGCTCCCACTTAGTTAACCTTTAACTATGAAGGAAAGTCAAGTGGCTAAATCAATTTGATTCCTCAAGTCCTAGTCAACTCCTAAGGAAAGAGTAGCTTTAGAGGGATCCAAATCAACTAGCAAATTTCAATTATCAATCAACAAAGGAGTTTGATAACTCAAGAGTCTCCAATTACTCAACCAAAGCCAAAAGGAGATAAATCTACACTAAAATCTAACCAAGCATTTTATCAAACACTTGGGAGGTATAACATAAAAGCATAGGAAAGTAATAAGAGATAATAAAATCCAAACAACCAATTGAAAGTATCAATAACATAAATTGAAGAAAGCAATCATAAATATGAAATACCTCAAATTGCATTAAATAAAAAATCAAATCTAACATGAGAATTCATAAACTAAATGGGGAAAATAAAGTAATTAACAAGGGAAATATATAAACTAGAATGCTAGAACAATTAAAAGTAGAAGAGAAACTAAATTAAAGTAAAGTAGAAATCTAAAATTAAAAAAGGAATAAAACTAAGAATCCTAAAACCTAGAGAGAGGAGAGAACCTCTCTCTCTAGAAACTACATCTAAATCTAAAATTATGTGAATGAAAGTTGTATGAATGAATGAATGATTTCCCTCACTCTGCAGCCTCTAATCTGTATTTTTCGGGCTTGGAACTGGGCCAAAAGAAGCCCAGAAATTGCCCCCAGTGTCTTCTGCAATTTCTGCACGTGGCGCACATTACGCGTACGCGTACGCGTCGCTGAACTTTCGCAAGGTCACGCGTACGCGTCATGCACGCGTGCACGTCACCTAACTGCATCGCAACTATGACAAATTGCATATCATTTTGAAGCTTCAGATGTTAGCTTTCCAACGCAACTAGAACCGCCTCATTTGTACCTCTGTAGCTCAAGTTATGATCGATTTAGTATGAAGAGGTCAGGCTTGACAGCTTAGCAATTTCTTCAATTTCTTGTATTCTTTCCACTTTGGCATGCTTCCTTTCTATCCTCTAAGCCATTCCTGCCCTATAAACCCTGAAATCACTTAACACACATATCAAGGCATCGAATGGTAATAAGAGAGGATTAAAGTTAGCAAATTTAGGGCCAAAGAAGCATGTTTTCAATCATAGCACAAAATTAGGAAGGAAAATGTAAAACATGCGAATTCAATGAATAAATGTGAGAATAGTGAATAAAATCCACTCAATTTAGCACAAGATAAACTATAAAATAGTAGTTTATCAGTCACTCATATCTTCTCACCCTTTGTTCATTCAATTTGCATTGTTAGCACTGTTCCATTGGTCTCTTTTTTTCCTCTCTTAAATTTTGATTCTATCACCCTAATTTGAACACCATTCACATCCGTTAAGATTTCTGACCGCTCTTTCCGCGTGGTTCTTAAAAGCATAACATACAAATGCAAATTTGAATTTTGTCTTTACTCTGTTCTTCATTGACAAATATACGCCTACTACTTGCCCCTCCATACTAAATAATTCCCACAGCCATTGTATACCCGTTCTTTCATTTAGATTAACAGAAAAAATCATAAAAAAATTTTTCTCCAATCTCTGAAAGCTTTCTGTAATTTCCTTATCTCTCCCTTGCCTAGTAAAAAGTCCCTGTGGTCTCTGTGGTTTCACATGTTGGTGTTGTTGCCATGGTTTTCTTCTCCTAATCTCTATCCACTGGTGTTTCCCCCCTCACTCTCTCTCATGTTTTCTCTCATTGTATTTTTTTTTCAGTTACCTTCATATAAAGTTAACTACACCTTCATTCATTAAAAATTCTTATGTCATTTATAATTTTTTATATCATTTACAACTAAATAATGTGTTTTTGTTATCATTAAATTAATTGTGTGTTATTTAATTAAGAAGGAGCTAAGAAGACGATGATTAGAAATAATAATATATGTATAGAATGAGAACCGAGGGCTCTCAGTATGGTTAAGGTGTCTACATAAATATTGTATAAGTTCTCGGAAAAGCCAGAGGCATTCCTAGAACTCCAACACTCAGAATTAAACTTAAAGAAGTATACTAAACCAGAAATTTGGAAATCTATTTGTGGATTCTAGTTTTAATCTAACTCTTCACCTCCTGTCAACCCAAACCCCCTAATCACTGGTGGAGCTACCCTCATAGTCACCTCTGTCAGGGTGAGGGATCTCTCATAAGCAAAGACATACAAGACAGACAAGGAAAACACAGATAGGATACAATTACAGCAAGTAGGACAAATAGTAGATAAGCATAGATAATTAATTAGGAAAACCAAGTAATGCACACTCAAGCAAAACATATAAATGCATATGATGTATGCCTGCCCTATGGCTGATGAGTCTTATCTGTCGGTTATATAGCTAAACCTAACATGTTCGATAGCTAACCCAGGACAGTCCCTCCGTGCGCGCATCCCCAAGAGTATATGCACATAGTCACAATCATTCATTTATCATATCATTGGAAAATTCAGGGGAGTTAAAGTGCTTGGTCACATCTTGTGACGTAGGGTCAACAGAGTATCGAGTCTCAGCCTAGAGCAAGTGGTGGCAAGCCACTATGTCTACCCAGGAAAACTCGTATCTCAGATAAATAGAAGTGCATAAGCCATAATCATTCAATATCAATCAATCATTATCAATACAACCTTCATTCATAATAATCTCGACATTCCACACTTCCTCAATCAATCAACATTAGTTTCATAATCATTCATACCATATTCAACTCTATTTAAAATTCTCAACTTAAGTCTTCTCTTCACAATCTTTCTCTATCGGTCCACTCTTCTCCCTATGCTTAGAAACAAAGGATTAGGTCTTAGAAGGTAGTTATAGAGGTTTGGAAAGCTAGAGGATAGGTTAAAAACTCAAAAATAGACTTTTTAGAAAAACAGGGGTCATGAGTACGGATGACCATGCTCGCGTACGCATGGGTGTTAAAATACCAAAGTCGCGTATGTGAGCACCATCTGTGTATGCGAGCTCATGAAACAGAAGGGGGTTCCCGTGTATGCAGCCCCTTAGTCACGTACATGTGAATATGAATACATCATATTCGTATACGCATGCTCCATCCCGCGTATGCATGAGTGAAAATTCATCATATTCGTGTACGTAGACTATGCCCGCGTACGCCAGACGTCTAGGCAGAGGCTAGGGTCCACGTCGTGTGTATGTTCGCGTACGCAAGCCCAACCAAGGTTCTAAAAAGTTGTTAATTCTGCAAAATTTCAGATTTTGACACTAAATTTTAGACGTGCATAACTTTTTTGTTAAAAATTATTTTTAGTCTATTCTTCGAACATCATAAATTTCACGGACCTAATTTTTATTTGAAACAAGTTTGACAAAATTTGAGGGTCTGGAAGCCAAATTATGGCTTGCCGAAATTGGTCAAAAAATTAGTTTTTACCAAAGAGTTCAAAACCTTATTCCTTCCAAAATCTCAATCCAAAACCAACCAAATCATATACAATCCAACACAATCATTCCTACCATATATCACACATTCATATACTTACATAATCAACATTCCAACCACTTGATACATTAAACTCATTCAACACAATATCACCTACAATTTCACCAATATCATTCGTATACATACCAATCATCATGAACATCACTTACATGAATATGTATACATTAAGTTCATTACTCCAGCTATTCAAACCATTCACAATAACCAACAATAATTACTAATCCTCAACGATTCATATAATTCAACTTATCCTACGGTCAACTAGCCTAAATTTTCACGTGACATATTATATATTATCTACAAGAAACCAAAACCATACCTTGGCCGATTCCTCCCTAAGCCCGGAACATCTCAAAATCCTCAATTCACAAGCTCCAAGCTTTAACCAAATAGATTTTCAGCTCCCAATACTCAACTCAAGTCTCCAACTTCATCAATTTGGTTCCAATTCACATATATACCACCTAATTTCACATCATTACATACACATTCACAAATTTAATACCTAACCTCATATAATTAAAGAATTCACAAGAGTTTTGAGTTCCTCACCTTACCGACGGACGTTTGGGACAAGACTCGGCGAATTTCCAAAGCTAATTCACACCTAACATCACCAAAACATAATTCTCAATACAAAAAATCCAATAATTTTTGAAATTGGGGGAGAAAGAGGCTGGGTGAAAAATTGACCTAAACCCTAAACCTTAAACCCTAAAGTTCTTACCACTTTGTTCGAATAAATTTGAAGAGCTCGATGCGGTGGTCGCGTGGCCGCAAATGGTGTGGCGATTGAAGCTCCGAATTAAGAAATTTGTGAAATTGAAATTTTGAAGAGAAAGGGTTTGGGATTTCCTTCTGGCTCCTTCCCTTTCAGCGTGCAACATTGATTATGAAGAGGGAGGGTAGCTGGATTAGCTTTATATATATTGGACCTTAGACCCAATACGGGTACAGTCCAACGCCTGATTTTAGGTTAAAATCTTTAAAATTAATATTAAAATTCGTATTTTAATTATTTCTACTTTTCTAACTTATCAAATTTAATTTTTTAATTTCTTTGAATAATAATTAATTTATTAGTTAATTATTTATTATTTTTTCAGAGTTTACATTATGATTATTTTCTTATATATATATATATATATATATATATATATAATTATTTTTGAGCTTATAATCATTTAATATTTTTTATTTTTTATTATTAATATTATTATACGTGTTATTAGTTCATTCTCTAAATTTAGTATGATAATTTAATATTTTTTATTCTTTATTATTTTATGTATGATTAATGAATAATCTAATTAATATATGATAATTTTTTAAAATAATAATGTATTCATGTAAATAGTAGTATAATAAAAAAATAATAATTGTGGAGAGTACCATAATTATGTAAAGTATTGTTAATTATAATTGTATATTTATTTAATAGTAATAATGATAGGATTTATCTGTCTTAAAAAAAATTAATTAATTCTAAATTAATTTGATATATATTAATTACTTTCATTAATCGTAGCTTTTTCATACCTATGATTATTTTCTTAATATATCTAAATATATATTATTAAAAACTAAATTTTAACCAAATAATTTTATTTATCATACCTTAATAATTTTTTTAGTGCAACTATTAATACTTGTTAAATTATTTTTTATATTTATAATTTAATTAATTGTACGTAGAGTAGATTGCACAGGATATATTTATTTGTTTAAATAATTCTAATATATATATATATATATATATATATATATTAATTGTACGTAAATATTTAATTTATATATATTAATTATTTTTTGAATGTTATATAATATGATAATTTCATGTTTGTTATTTTTTACTATTTTATACATGATTAATGAATAATCTAATTAACGAATAATAATACATTCATGCAAACAGTAGTATAATAGGAATAATAATAATTATGAAGAGTATTATGATTACGAAAAGTATTTTCAATTATAAATATGTATTTATTTGATAGTAATAATGACAAATTTAATTTTCTTTAAAATAGAAAAAATAAAGTTTTAATTAAGACTAAATTAATTTGATATATATTAATTATAGTTAATAATTGTAGCTATTAACTTAATTTTTTTATATCTATGATTATTTTTCATATCTAAATATATATTATTAGACAACTAAATTTTAACCCAATCGTTCTATTCACTATACATTAATAAATTTCTTAGTGCAACTATTAATATTTTATTAAGTTGTTTTTGTGTATTTATAATTTAAAATTATACATAAATAAACTCACTATCTATCATTTCTCTACCGTAATTTCACATAACTAATTAAAATAATTTCATATTTTAAATTATTTTGTATATATTTTATTTTAACACCAATAAATATTTTTAAATATAATTAATAGTATTATACATAATTTAGTTTTTGTCAGAGTAATAATTTAAAAATATTATTTATTGTTAGCAGTATTTTTTAATTTAATTATTGAATTTTTTTTCTTAGTTATACTGGGAGCTAATAAAAATAAATTAAAAAATTAAAAAAATTCATATTACAAAATTTAAAAATAACATATCCAAAAATAATAGTCGTAATATATAAATTGAGGTAACAATTTAAATTTCTCTAAAACTAATCTAATCAAATGTTAATATTTGAACTAAACAATTTAAATAATATTTAAGTTATTCTAAACCTTAGACACATGTAGATTGGAATCATTTTCGTAACGACAACCAACGAAAATAATGTAATTAACTTGAACATTTAGAATTCGTACAAATTTATACCATATTCTCTTGTTAAATAAACTTTATCATCCGCTATCCATATAATATGGTAAGGCATTGAATAGCCGCATCGAAAAACTAATTGACGTTTATTCCCATCAATGATATTGCATTAACGCACAAGAAGGTTAGTAGTTTCTGAAAAAAGAATTCCAATATGTTATAAAATATTTTTATTACACAAATTTTAAAAGAAGAAAATTTAAACACAATATAAATCTTTGAAATTGAATCTCCAAACCTGACACAATTCTTTGAAAATTGAACCTAAATTGAGAAAACTCAAGCTTATTATATGCTCTAATCCACTTTGAAGATTTTCTTGTAGACATAGAAAGCATGAAGGGAATGAAATTTGAACTTGGTCTTTAAAGCTTCTTAGAAGCAATTGTCAAATCAAAAAGCGAGCTCCTCCTAAGAAAATAAACTTTACCTACATTCCATTAGGTTGGTCATAATATATGAGAAGATCCAACCATTCTTTATAGTAAAATAGAGTTTACTGTCCTTTCATTGAATTCTTACATCTATGTAATTAAAATTCAGATCAGTAAATACAATTTGAGGTGATATTTGATGGATTTGGTATATTGTAAACGGTTGCAGCAAAGGACAATCGTACTGTAAGGTTAGACGAAAAAAATTAGTTTGAGTAAGAACAATTATCAAATTATCAAAAGAATAATAGAATGGCCACATCAATAGAATATCATAAAAAATTATAACTTATACCTTAAAATGATCAATTTCGATGAAAAATAAAGAACACATTTTTATTCTATGAAGTAGTAAAGGAATAATAACAAATTAAAAAATTAAACAAAATGCTTTGACTCTAAAATTCAGACTCATAAATCATAAGAGAAACATTATATATAATCTTTAGTAGCACAAAATTAATTATAAAAATTGATATAAATATCAATTTTATACTAATTAATACACACGTGTATAATAAAACTATTAATGTAAATATTATATAAATACTAATTATGTATGAATTATATTATAATAATTGACAATGAAAATGATTCAAAATTAGTATAATTATTTGTTAAAGGTTGATTTTTATATAATTATAAAAAAGATATTTTTTTTAAAATAAGTGAAAAAAAGAGAGACAAGTATACTAACATTAAAATGTATCACATTAATATTTTTTGTGGCAGAATACTATCCGTGATAGAATAATATATAATGATTATGCTATATAAAAAGAGAAGAAATTGAATCAAATTAAAATAATGTTATACAATTAAAATCCAATCATTAAAAAAAATATATTGACTATTAATATAAAAATATTTTTATATAAAAATAATGATAAAAAATTATTAAATAATTTAATATATTTAATTAAATTATTTAATATAATATATATTTAAAAATAATAATTTTATTCTTATTTTTTATAATATCACTCTACATGCATATGATTTTTTTATTGTATATTATATGAATTAATAGAAAAAAATGACATTATCAAAACTGAAATAATAATATCCATTCTCTATATATTAATATATGAAGACATTTTTATGTATAAATAGAAAATATATATATATATATATATATATAGTTAACATAATACGTCTTAATTGTGTGCTGCGATATACGGACATAGAGCAGAGTATTGTAATGCTCAATGTATGTTATCCGTTTAATTTCTTTGTTTAACAGAGAAAAAGAAAAGGGGGAAAAAAATCAAAATTTAAACTGATCACACAAATATAGGCTGATTCAATAATAGCTATGCTAACCATGCCTAGCATTAGACAGCTTAACTAATTGGACATATTATTCAGTGTGCTTCGTTACACTCTCTTACGTATTACACAGTCAGGTTTCACATGAACAATTTTTTTTAGTGCATACTTAAATATGTTTCAAAAAACATTATTTGTCTTATATTTTCATTCTTAAAAATTTTTTATTACATTAAAACCTTTAAACTTTATAAAATTAAAATATATAAATCTTTTTTTAGTTAGATTTATCATTTTCACTTGAACAAATAGATCTTTAAAAATATGTTGAAAAATATGTTCATACCCTAACTCAAAAACATTAAGTCAAACCCAAAAAGAATAAAAATCACCCAAAAAAGTGACTTTCTCTACTTACCCAACCTCTTAGAGGTCGGGTACGGCAAAAAAAATTCTATCCTACTTATCTGAATAAACAATAGACTCCTAAAATATCTCCTACAATCTCTCCACTTTATCTAGAAGGGAGAACTCAACGAATTTCCAAAGATAAAGGAACCGTTATCCATCATCAAAGGAGCTACACTAACAAGGTGGTTATTTCTCTACTATAAATATGCTGACCCACTTAGGTATATTCAGAATTTAATCTACTAAAAACCTGCTTAAAATCCTTGCTAATTTAAATATCGGAGTTTCTTGTAGGTACCATTCCCACCTCCTCACGAGGAACTCGGACGTGGGCACTCCGATACTAGCACAAGTCGGACGCTGCCTCAGAAGGAGTCTAGACCTCACGTTCAGGCCCAAATCACCGTTTTAATTAAGTAACCCCCGGAACATTGGTGCCATTGCCGGAGACCTAGAAGTCTACATCCACGTATGGCGGACAACTAGTATGAAGGCGGTCATACAGCATCTGAGTCGGAACCAGAGCCCCACAACAACGACCTGACACTGGCATTACCTTCACCCCGAGAGAGAACAAACGGCGCCCGCAGGGAGGGAACACCAGGAAACCATCATCCGCAACGAATTCACTCGGAGGTCCACCCACCTGAAGATGAAGAACCTCCGCATCTGACGGAGATATTAGGGTTAGTTCACGAGCATCGCGACTGACTGGAACAACTTATGATGGAGGCTAAATGACAACGAGAAGCAGAGAGAGAATAACTAAAAGAAGTACGACGACGGAAAGAGTTGGAGGAAAAGCTCTTGAAGTTAGAATCCAACCTTCGAAGACGGAACGATCGGGCAGATCGGGAGGAAAGCTCTCTTGCAGGGGAAGATCCATTTGTTGAAGAGATCATGCGAGCCAAGGTTTCCAAAAATTTCAAGACCCCTAATATGGATCTATATGACAGAACGAACGATCCGAGGCATCACCTCGGCAATTTCAAAAGTCGGTTGTATCTAGCTGATGCTTCTGATGCAACTCATTGCAACGCCTTTCTGACAACTTTGACTAAAGCAGCAGTGAAATGGTTTGACATCTTACCACCCAGGTGGGTAACTTACTTTGATGACATGACAAAGAAGTTCCTTATCCGATTTACAATTCAGAAAGATAAAGTCAAGTATGCTCCAAGCCTGCTAGGGTCAAGCAAAAAATTGGAGAGACACTCCAAAATTATATGCAGAAATTCAACAAAATCTGCTTGAAAATACAAAACTTAACTCCTGAAGCGGTAATAATGGGATTGGTTAATGGCCTTAAAGAAGTGTCGTTCTCCCGATCCATTTCCGAACGACACCCGACTTCCTTGTATGAAGTACAAAAGCGGACAAAAAAGTACATCAACATGGTGGAAAATTTCTGACTTAGAGAGCCTCCCCCGAGGCTCAACTTGTCCTACCAAGCTCAGGATAAGGAGAATGAAGCTAAGAAAAAGGAAGAGTACAACTTGAAAAAGACTCGAAGATATCATAACTACACCCCACTCTGAGTTTCTCTCGTAGATGTTTACAGGGAGATATTGTAAAATCCAGTAAACTAATAAATAATTAACTAATATATTAATTATGAGCCAAGGGGATTAGGAAATTAAATTTTATGATCTAGAGAATTAATAAAATATTTAAAATACGAATTTAAGTACTAATTTTAAAAATTTTGGCCCAAAATTGAGCCAATAGACTAAATCGGATGAACCGGGTCTAAGTGGGCCCAAAACCACGTACACTACCTCTCATATATGAAAACTTTCAGCCTTCCTTCCCTTCCAATTTCCATTCCACGCAGCAAGGAAGAAGGAGAGAACAAAACTCAAAACCCTCATTCTCCCCAAATTTCATTTTCACATAACCTTCGATTTAGAGCTCTGATTGACGAGTCGTTTGTGACCACGCATTCGTCTCGGAGTCCTCTTCAATTCTATTTAATTGATTTGGTAAGAAATCTCAAAATTCATGCCTAAATTTTTCTTCCCTATAAATTCGCATTTTTAGTTTTTGGGATGTTGAATTATTGTGATTTTGATTGTTTAGGAGTACTCTAACATTAATTATAAGTGGGTTTCACCCTAATTTTTGAGTGGGTAAGGTAAAAAAATTACTAAACCTTTGTTAATTAGTGAATTAGTGAACTCTTGTATTAATTATAGTGAAATTATATGAAATTAGGTTGAATATATGAGAAATTGATTTCAAATTGGTGAATTAGAATAAAGTTGTGATTATTGGAGCTTGTTGAGTTGATTTGGAACCCTTGAAAGCTGGTCAAGTGGACTTTGGAGACTTAGAAAATTGTGAAGACGAGATTTTGTGGTGCTTTGTGGCTTGGGGGGAAATCGACCAAGGTATGGTTTTGATTTTCTGTGGTTAATATATAATGTTGTGTGAACCTTAGACTAGTTGCGTAAGAATAGGTTTGAATTATGTGAATTTGGTTGGTTGATTTGATTAGATATGGTATGTACATGTGATGTGAATTTTTGATGTTAAATATTGGTATTGGTAAAAATTTTGAGTGGAATTGGTTGAATGAATTGATGAATTTAGGTGTTGTTATATTTGTGGAGTGATGAAGAAGTATGTAATAATGGTTATGAGTAATTGGTATTGTTTTGGTTATAGTTTGATTGGTTTTGAATTGAAAATTTTGAAAACTAGAGGAGTTGGCATAATTTGGTAAAAACAGAATTTTAACCAACTTTGGCGGGCCATAACTTGGCCCTCGGATTTTGAAATTGAGTGAACTTTGTTTCAAATTGAAGATGGTTATGAGAGCCTTAAAATAGTATAAAGATGAGGGAAATTGGAGGTTTGTAAGGGAAGTTATGAACATCAAAAATTAGGTATAGAAAACTGAACTCTGTGATGTTGCAGAAAATCAGAAATTCTGGTATGTACACCCATGCACACTATTGTGCGCACGCACAGACCAGAGTGTGTGTTGAGGCTTGTGCGTACACACGAGGGATATGCGCACGCACACCTTGAAATTTTACAAGTTGTGCGTACGCACATGCTGGGAATTCGTCCCTGTGCGTGTGTATGCACAGTATGATGTGTACGCATGATGCCTTATTTTTGCACTAAAATCCTTTTTTTAACTATTTGGCCTTTCCGGCATGCTTGTAAATCCATGTCTAAGGTCCAATATCTAGTGTTAGGTTGCAGAAGAAGAACAAACCTATTGGAAAAGTTAGTTTGATATTGTGGAAGAGTTGTGAAGGGAATAATTGAATTAATGATGCATGGATAAAATTAAATGATTGAGATATTAAAGATGATGAAGATTGATTTTAATAATGATTTTTTGAATAAATTAAAAAGATATTAAAAATGAGATTGAATTTGATTGTGATATGTTACTGAGTAAGATGTAGTGGCGTTGTCTACTTGCTCTGGGTAAAGGTTCGAGACACCGGATAAAATGCAAGGGTTGAGTTTTGTCACTCTTGCTCTGAGTTGAGAATTGTAATACTACTTGGGTAAGAGACAAGGATTGAGGTTGTCCCCTTTTGCTTCGGGTTATGCGGGTAAGACGCAAGAGTTGCGGTTTGGTCCTACTTGCTCCGTGTTGTGGTGTTCTGTCCAAGGTTTGCTACCGGACATGTCGGGTTTGGCTATATAACCGACAGATGAGACTTATCGGCCATAGGATAGACATGCATCATGTGCACTTGTATGTTTTGTTTGAGTATGCATTTGTTTTGGCTTGCCTAAGTGCTTAACTGTAATTAACTGCTACTTGATCTATTTGCTATATCTGCTATCCATACTTGTGCTTTCCTTATTTGTTTTGTTTGTGTTTGTTTCTGAGAGATCCCTCATGTCGGTGGAGAAGGTGCTAAGGGTTGTTTCACTTGGTGATTGGGAGGTTTGCAGAGAACTAATTAGGAATAGTTAGACTAGAAACCTTAGATATAAGTACCATAATTCGGGTTTAGTAAGAACTCTAGGATATTTATATGGGTTATTGGAGTTTAGGAATGTCTTTGACTTCCCGGAATCTTATATCTTAATCTATGATGTCTACGAAAGGCTTCGGCATATTCGTTATCAATAACAGAGACAGGGGTAAGAATAGTTAAATCTACTCCAAGTCAGACGGGACCTTAGACGACATGCTGTGAACTACTGAATGAGATATACAAGCTACACCTACAATACAGCAAAACAAAAATTCATCACTACAAATTAGACAAAACAAGGCAAGCAATCAAGAGGTCGGATCAATATCAAAGATTGGTACAAACATCTTGAACATAAAAAATAAGCAACACAAGCATTCACATATTCAAAAACAAGTTGGATCAACGTCACGAAACCCTCCTAGAACACAAATAGGTATGTTATATCTCCAACATATAGAAATAAGGCCATCTCCGATATAGAAATGACATCATTTGGAGGCAATATAGAACTCCTTATTCAAAATCACAGTAACAGCAAAAGAAAGCAAAGCAAAATCCCAATCTTTTAACAAATCTAATTCCCAGAATATGAAACCTCAAATTCAAAGTTGCAAATCACAAAGCAACATTTTAAAACTTCAAAACTAGCATTCATTCAAATACAGATACTACCAAGAATGTGGAAATAAAATAGAAATTAAGAAAATTTGGAATAAAGGACCAACGTTAAAGGAGCGTAAAAGCGAAGAGCACTTCAAACAGCAATATACGAATGGTCCTCTCCAAGAGAACGAAGCAAGACGTTCAAAAACCTCAAGATAAAGAAATCTTGAAATGGGGAACAGACACGAAGAATGGAGGAAGAAGAAGACGAAGGAGCGAACGGATGATGAAAACGGAGAAAGGAAGATGGAAAAAAAATGAAGTATTTATAAGACACTAGAAGCAAAAGTGACATTCGTACCCCTCATTAATGATGCGCACGGATCTCAAGAAAATCGCAACGTAATGCATGCTGTATCGTTAAGTAGTACAACATTTTAAAAAAATTTAAAAACACATCGAGTACCCAACCTCTTAAAGATAATATACCCGACAAAGGAAATTAAATCCACAAATATTCAAACTCGACTTCATAAAAGCTCAAACTCAAATAGAGACACTGTTCATAAGTTAGTTTGTTGGTCTAAGCAAGCATAGGGTTGATGACCAAGAAAATATTAACATTCTCGTTAATTAGGATAGAACCTTTCTCTCATTTCATGGAAAGAATTTTGAAACAGAAGTAACTATATATATATATATATATATATATATATATATATATATTAAAATGCTGCTATATGAAATAAACCTATACTAAGTCATATTGTATTGATATTTGATCGAAAGTGCTTGATGATATATAGAAAGATCAATTACCAGTTTATCACGTTACCTCATTATTAACTTTAGGATACCAAGCAATATATATATATATTACGGATAAAATTTATCAAAGAATCGAGTAGATAGTTCTAAGTTGTTAAAATAGGGTAAAATACTATTTTGATCTCTAACGTTTAAGGTGAATTTTATTTGTCTTTAATGTTTAAATCGTTTTTTTTTTATCCCAAAATATGTAAAATGACATCAATGTAATTCTATCGATAAATTCTTCAGTTACACTTAAGGGAGATAATAACGTATTTGTTAATTATGACACTCACCATGAAGATAACCGCTAAAAAAAATATATAAATATTAATTTTAAAAAAATCATATCTGAGGTTAGAATAGAAAATCTCAAAGAGTGTAGTAGAGAAGAAAATCATGGCGTCTCTGGCTCAGCAGCTAAGCGCCCTGAAATGGTTTCCACTGCCGTCGATGTCTTCGTCTAGATCAACCACCACCCACAACCGCCGCACCCGCACCCTCCTTCCGGTGGTGTGCTCTGTGGCCTTATCAGAAGAGAGAGTGAAGCTGAAAAAACTATTCGAGCAAGCCTATATATAAGAGATATCGCACTGCTCTCATGGAAGGCATTTCCTTTCCCGTTGATTAGTTCATTGAGTCCCTCAAAAAGTATGATTTTGATTCCGAGGATGGCACCAAGGTTAGTTTGCTTTTGCTTTGGGGTTTTATTTTTTACTTTTTTTTTAACTGTAACGAAGTTTATTTATTACTAATTACATAAAATTTTGAAGTTGATAGATGGAGTTAATTTGTGATTTTTAAGAAAGATGACTTTGAATTGAGTTTGTTAAAATAGTATGTATTGATGAATAGTGAGAATGTTTAATTAATGTGTCATTGAAAATTTTTTTCATGCAATGGACCAAGATGAACGTAAATGATATGCATACTATGAAAAGTTAAAGAAAGAAAATACATGGCAGTTGAAGCAGAAGCAGGCGTTGTAAGGTTTTGCCTTTTTTTACTTTTTTAATTTATAATTTTTTTCCCATTCTAACGGTTACTTTCATTTTGAGTGCCACGATTAACAGTATACAATTATACATCATCACTTTCATTAAGTGCAACCAATGACAGATCCAGAAAATTTTGATAGTGGGGGAGAAATATATATAACATGATAAGTTTATAATAAAAATATTACGTTTACATAATAAATTAGTTATCAAATTATCTACTATAAATTTGTGTATATATATATATATATATATATATATATATATATCATTTAACTTATTTTTAGTGTGTATTTTGTATTTCAAAATTTGTATTTTAAGATTTATTCTATACAAGTGATTATTTTATGTATACGTAGCATAATTGTTGTTATAATTATATTTTGTTATTGTAAAATATGATTAGATTTCAAAATATCTAATTACAAATTAAAATACTAAAATAGTAATTTAAACAATAACATATAATTTAAAATTTAATTTTTTATATTTCATATTTTAAAACCTTGACAATATAATTAAAATATTTTTTTGTATATGTCGTTAAACAATTATTTAAAACTCAACTTTCATACAATTAACTCTTGATGATATTCATAGTTGAAAAAGTTCATTTAATTAGTGTAGTTATTATGAAAAAAACTAAAGCTAATTTTAAAAGAAAAAAATATAAATGGATAGATAATATTCTTTCGAGTCGATTTCTAAGAAAAAATATTAATCTTATTTAAATTTGAAACTTGATCATTATAATGAACATCTAATATGAAGTTCTCAAATTGACTATCAAGTGTCAAAAGTTGAATAAAAAATTATTGTGGGGTCAAATTTAATAATTTAGTGGGGACAAATAAATATTATTATTATATACTACTCAATAAAATTCCAAATTATAGTGGGGGCGCTTGCCCCCACAACCTAAAGAGTGGATCCGTCCCTGAGTGCAACTGAGAAATTTAATGGTGTGATCATATAGATACTATTTTAAATGTTTTGGAATAAAAATAGGACGATTTAAACGTTAGAAACTAAAATAGGATTCACTCTAAATATTGAGGATCAAAACAGTACTTTATCCTTTTATCAATTATCATATGGTGGAGACTCAAATTTTAAATAAAGACGTTTGATTTCGTTCATTAATTAGATTGTTATATATTAGATTTTTGACATTTGATAAAGATTGAAACTGTTATCATTATTAAAATGTGTTGTTATATTCTTAAAATTATTATTTTAGCTTTGACACCAATTTTTTAGTTTATCTAAAATTTAAATTTGTAACAAATTTTGTTAGAGTATTATTTTATTTTTTATTATCTTTTATAAATTTTGTAATATTATTTTTTTATTACTATTTTATTATCATTTTGATATTTTTATTTTTTATGAATTTAATAATTTTTTATGAGTTGAATTTTTACTTACAATTTTTATAATTCTTTTAATAATTATTTTTTAAAATATCTATATTTTAGTCTACCAATTCTTATTACTAATTATTCTATTTTTAGTCTAATAAATTTTATTTATTTTTTAATTTGTTGAATAAAATTTATTACAAAATTGAGATTTAATAAGAAAATTATTTTGTATGAATTTAAAAATTTTATTTAAATTAATATTAGTTATAATAATTAATTTTGGTCTATTAGTTTGGATAATATAATTATTATTTTTTTAATTTATTTGTTGATTCAATTTTATTTATAATTTATATTTTTATTATTAATCCACATTTTTTAAAACACGTTTTTTAATTGTAGCTAAATAAACAACTAAAAAAAAAAATATTTTTACCGTCTTTATACGAAAGATATCCTTATCATATACCAATCCTCAAAATATATGTAAGTTAAGGAGAAGCTCATCAATTTAATGTCTCAAATCTATATTAAATTAACTTTAATTTGAAAAGAGATAAATAGCAAATTGGTACTCGAAAGATTCTTATACTGATAAAATAGTACTTGACTTTTAATATTGACCAAATAATCCCCGAAAGATTTTAAAATTTGACAAAAATATCCAAACGTAAAAGCATGTTGTCACTTTAAACAGAAAACACTGATATAATAACCAGAAGAGCTTCAATGATGGTGGCAAAGAGTTTTGATGGTTGTTTCAGTGATGAGGGGAGCTTACAGTTGCAACAATGGCGTTTTTGCATCTCATCCATTCCTCAGAACCCGACTCAGAACCTGAACACATTCATGGAACCTTTCCATCTGCTCCCTTCCTTCCTTCCACTTTGGAAGAACTCCAACAACCTCAACAGCAGAGCAGAGAGCATAGAGGGTCGTCGCAGCTTCCTTCTTCTCTCTCTCATTTCCGTCCCTTACGGGGGCATGATAGTTTAGGGATAGATTTCGGGCAGCGGTGTCGGAGATGACGGTGACGAGGCGGGCAACGACTCCCTCAGCAATGAGTCCAACCTTGTTGTGGTCATCGAGGCTGAGATTGAGAAGTAAAGAGAGAGCATTCTCATGGAGAAAATTGTAGTCGTGGGACTCGACACAGGAGAGTAACAGCGTGATAATTTTCGAGTCGATGAGACGGTGACGGAAGAGTGAGTTGCGCTTGGTGAGTCGAGTGAGTTGGTGGAGTGAATCAAGCTTGGAGGAAGAAGAGGAAATGGAGGAGATGAGGGAAGAGATTCGGGCTTCGGGTTGGGGTGAGGAAGTGATGGATTGAGAATTGGAGTTGGAGAGAGGGTAAAGTTGGTTATCATCGCAGCAGCAAGCTCTCCTCCTCGCCAAAAACACTATCGGAACTCTCTGCCGCCATCACTGAAGCTCTTCTGATTGTCAGATCAGCGTTTTTCATTCAATGTAATGTCATGCTTTTATATTTGGGTGATTTTGTGAAATTTTAAAATCTTTTGGAGATTATTTTGTCAACAATAAAGATTAAGTACTATTTTATCAGCGCCAAAATTTTTGGATATCAATTTAGTATTTACCTTATTTGAAAAAACAAAAAAATACCATCACGAGGGTTTCATCAAATAGTGCTTGCATTGCACTCAAAGGCACGTGCTTAAGAAGTGGCACTTATAACTCTACACAGATCAATCATCAAATACTTGCACCTAACCAACATTATAGTTATCCAATCCATCCTATCCTATACATGTAGTAAACAATAAACAATTATTGCATAAAAGAGCATTAAACTCTTCCATTATTAACTGGACCATTACTTCATTTCTACTCACGGGGGACATCATCCTTTTTAGTAGGGTCCCATTTGCTATGATTGCTGCCTTTAGTTTGCAGCTTGTTTAAGAGCGTCTTCAGTTCTTCATATTCTTATATGTAATTAGAATCGAGAAACGTCATGGGTAAAACACAAAAAAAAAATAATAATAATAATAATAATAATTCGTTGTTTTTATCAAAACTGAATATTATTATTTCGTTCAACATGTGAAGATTATAACTATGAGAGCAACCAGAAAAATATGTATCAAAACATATGCTCATATAATATATCAAGGAGAAGATAGCTACAACGCACGATTGGAAAATTTCTATTTCCTATTTTGATTCATTTTCTTTTTAGTTCTGTCCGATTATTTTTTTTAGTCAGTAAAAATATTTTTATTGTTCAATTTATTAACTAAAAATAAAAAATTTATTTACTCTATCACTGCGTGCATCTTTTATCACATATTGATAAATATTTTATATATTTATCTCTAATATTTATGTTTTTAAATATATATAAAATTAATATAACCCAACTAAAATAGTAAAAGATAGAACCGTCATCCAAATTAACAATGCAAAAAAACTAAAAGATAATATACATAAATTATTTACTAAATCATTTTTCATCACAACTATTATCAAAGGAATTCACATTTTTTATGACAACTATTCATACTCTAAAACAAAAACTATCTAGATTAACTAATATATTTACACTAACTATATCAATAGAAACTTCATTCATCACATTTATTATTCCTTAATAAAAGTATTTATTAATTTCTTAAACCTCCATTGTATACATTGTACAAATATTTCATTAGCTCCCTATACTTTCTCAATACATAAACATCCTTTCTTAATTTTTCACAATTTGTAAAAAGTTTTTCAATTGGAGCAAATTTATATTCATTCTTAAAGATTTAAAAAAACTATTGTTTTCGTGTTTGATTTTGTTGAAGAGAAAGAGAAAGAAAGAGAAAAAGAATACATGTCTGAAATATCTTAGCTAGCAAACTACTTACTATTTTCAAGATAAAGAAAAAAAATACAAAAATAAGTGCTAAAATTATTTTGACCCAACTTTAATTGGATCTTATAAATCTCTCGATCACTACCTTTTATTACAAATCCTAACTTATTAGAAGAAAGAGAGAAAATGTCAAACAGGAGGTTGCTTTACCTTTTCTCCCTTTTTTTGGCTTTCTTTTCTCTTCTTTATTCTTAAATGTTGTGACGGATGAATATTCCACAGTTCAAAAAAAAAAAAAAAAAAAAAATCTACTTTTAGTATACCATTTAAAAAAAATAATCTATCCAACTGTTCGTATTTTTGCTGGTCGTGAATAAAAAACATATGAAATCTAACAATTATTAAACATATATCTTCTTCTCCAAAAATTACTGTTTTAACTTTTGATTTTGTTTATCCATTGATTAATTTCAAGTATGGTAAAAATAACTAAAACCATCATTTCTTGTTTTAAATGCCAAGTAAAAATTCTTAGTAAAAAATTCGAAAAATGAGATAATCCAATGATATACTCAATGAAATATTTCATCCAATATTTTTCAACAATAATCTATTATTTTAAAATCTAACATATAATTAGTAAAATTTTGTTTAATTTAAAACTAAAAGAGAAATGAGGAAGACATTAAATTTAGAAAATTGAAGAAGTAAAAAAAAGTTACGACTGACATTACTAATATAGGAATTAATCAAAGAAAAGGAAACAACATAATATATATATATAGGAATTCAACCGGTAATACCTTAGCAATAAATAATATATTGTAATTGAAGCTTCAAAACAGGTGACATTAATAATTGTTTAATTTGATCCTAAACTATTGGTAGGTATGACTGCTTTATCATTATTATTCTGAGTTGCCTCTATACATTTATAAAAAGCAATATTCTAAAAATCAGATCGGACCGGCCAGTTGAATCGGTTAATTAAGAACCATTAACTTATACAGTTTGGTTTGCAAAGCAAATTCGTTATTTGAAAAACCATCGTTGAATCGTTAAACTGGTCAAAAATCGATTGGTCAGACCAAACTGGTAGCCGTCTGGTTTAAAAAAAAAAAGAAAATCCTTGTCCTAAACGATGTCGTTTGAAGTTCTTTAAAAAAAAAAGACGGAAATCAATGAAAAAAAAATGAAGCCCTCTTTTCACTATTGCTATCTCAAATCTAACAAAAAATTGATAAATAAAAACAAAAAGAACTCATAGTGAAACATAAAACATAAACATAGTGAAAAGAGGAGGAGAAAAATGAAAAATGAGGAGGAAAAACGGATCTAGAAGGACATGGAGACGTGCGGAAAATCTGGAATGGCGCGACACAACGGCGATTTGAAACAGGGTGACGGCAAATGAGAAAAGAGCAATGAGATACATTTGTTTTGAAGAAAATTTAATATCCCCATTCTCTTTAATCTTTATCAAAATAAAGATATTCTCCCCCTTTCTCTGTGTTTATTTTGATTTGTGGCTGGCTTCATAGTTCATACGAACACTATTACACTAGGATAAATGACAATTAGGTTTAATGTGTGTTTGGATTATAGTTTGCAAACGGGAGTTTGCATAAAATTGATTTTGTAAAATTGATTTTGATGAAAAGTAAGTTTGGGTTAACGTGATTTATGTTTGGCAATCTTTATATCAAAATTGATTGTAGTAAATGCCGACAGTGGAGGAGATCAGAGAACCTGTGTGGGATTGTGAGTCTTCTAAGGCACCAGGTTGCGACGGGTACAACATGAGTTTTGTCAAGAGGTGTTGGGGCGAGATTGGATCAGAATTCACGACTACAGTAATGGGGTTCTTTCAGACGTCAAGATTGCCAACGGACTCCAACATCACTTGGGTGGCGCTGGCTCCTAAATTCATTGGGGCAAAGGAGGTTAAAGATCTGCGACCTATCAGCATGGTTGGGTGCGTTTACAAGGTTATCTCCAAGGTTTTGGTTAGGATGATGAGATCAGTGATGCCAACATTAGTAGGGAAAACTCAGAGTGCTTTTGTAAGGGGCAGAAAAATTCATGATGGGGCACTTATCGCATGTGAAACCGTAAACTGGCTTAAGCTGAGAAAACAGGAGGCAACAATAATCAAGTTAGATTTCCAAAAAGCATATGATAGGGTCAAGTGGAGCTTTGTGGACATTGTTTTGCAGAAGATGGGGTTTGGACATAGATGGAGATCGTGGGTTATGGAGTGTGTGACCACAACATCTATATCGGTTCTGATAAATGGAACGCCACCCAAGCCGTTCAAGATGGAAAGAGGTCTGAGACAAGGTGACCCGCTTTCTCTGTTCTTATTTGTACTGGTTATGGATGTTCTACATCGATTGGTGGGAGAGGCAGTCAGGAATGGGCGTATATCACCTTTGTTGGTGGGGAGAGATAGTGTAGCGCTGTCACATCTTCAGTTTGCTGATGACACAATTCTATTCTACCCACCAGAGGAGGACACTATCAGGAATTACAAGCGGCTGTTGAGATGCTTTGAGTTGATGTCAGGACTCAGCATTAATTTTGACAAGTTGAGCTTGATTCCGATAAATTGTGAAGAACATTGGATCCAGAATATGTGCCAATTGTTGGGGTGTAAGGGTGAGACATTCCCTTAGGTGCAAATCCAAGGCTGGTGAAGACCTGGAAGCCAATAATAGACAAAGTGGAGGAGAAGTTCAGTCTGTGAAAAGCTAAACTTCTGAATAAAGTTGGAAAGCTGGTGCTGATTAAATCAGTATTAAATAGTCTACCTGTGTATTATTTGAGTTTGTTCAAGATGCCGAAAGTTGTTGCTGAGAAATTGATTTCGCTGCAAAGAAGGTTCTTGTGGAGGAAGAATGATGGTAGTAATGAAATGACATTAGTAAGATGGAAAGTGGTGCAGACCCTAAAAAACTAGGTGGGTTGGGAGTTGGGGATGCTATGCTTCATAACACAGCTATGTTGTTTAAGTGGTGGTGGCGATTTGCTAAGGAGGATTGTCCGTTGTAGAAGAAGGTGGTTTGTTCCTGCTATAATCTGAATCCTAATGAACTGCTGTCAACTCAAGTGCTACCTACTAGAGGAGGGCCGTGGAAGGATATTTTCCAGCTACAAATAACAAATGACCATATAAAGGATAAGATGATTACATGCTTGTCTATGGAGATTAGGGATGGGCGGCTTACGCGATTTAGGGTGCCATGCTATCCACGCGACGCGGACGCGGCGCTCACGCTTTCGCGTGGGATGAGTGTTTTTGCAAGTGACGCGTTCGCGTTAGGGATGCGAACGAGTGGGCCGTTTTGTGCTAAACGCACACCAGCCGCACGATTCCAGCCCAGATTTCTGGACGTTGGATTTTTACGCCAATTTTCAGATCACGCGTTCGCGTGATTGACGCGGACGCGTGGGGGGTAGTTTTCGCAACTGATGCGAACGCGTGAGCAATGCGGTCGCATCACGCGCTTCTCTCTCTTTTTTTATGCAATTATGCAATTATGCAATTATGCAGTATGCAATGCTAATGAATAATATTCAGGTTCAATGAAAAATAATATAATATAAAAACAAATAACACAAAATAAAATTGAAAAAGAAACGACCATACCATAGTGGGTTGTCTCCCACCTAGCACTTTTAGTTAAAGTCCTTAAGTTGGACATTGGATGAGCTTCCTGTTATGGTGGCTTATGTTTAAATTCATCCAGAAATCTCCACTAATGTTTGGAATGCCAACAGCCTCCGGGGTCCCAAACTAGGCATGTAAAGCTTCTGAACAGCTTCAAACAGATTCTCAGGCTCCCGGAGTGACGAATATCAGAATATTTTCCAGGATCCCAAACTTTGCTTTTAAATCTGCCTTTGTCTTGATATATATTTTTCCATTCGGGCGGTTTAGGAATTAGATTCTCACCAAGATGACCAAACGTTTTCCTAGATCCATTCAATTGAACATGATACCAATCCATGCACTTCGAATTGAAGCGTGAAACCTTATTGAATCTTGCGCACCAGTTTTGAGTACGAGCCATTTCCCTCTTACTCTTAAAGCTGCAGAGAGCTCTAAGCTGGCCATCTGTTTCAAGCAAACCATATTCAAATGGAAAAGTAAAGATAAAGGTTAAGGATTGTACCCACTTGAAGCTTGTATTAGGTGGTAATGGCCTTGGGATAGGTGTTTCTAGTGGTTCTGTAAGTTCTACTCCCTTGTAATCTTCTATGAATTCCTCCACTTCTTTACAAGATTATTCAACTGCAGCTGCGTCCTGATCAAAGTCTTCTATGTCTTCCTCGTCACTCAAGTCATACGTTGGAGGTTGAGAGAAATCTACCTCCACATCATCTTCGTATTCACTTGGGGAAGATTCTTCAATCTCAGAGAATTCACTTGCGGATGCAAGTTCATTACTAGGAGAACTTGACTTGAGACTATCATCATCAAGGAAACTTGCGTCTTGGGTTATTCTGTCTAGTTCTTCATAAAATACCTGCTTTGGGGGTTGTGCACTATCCTCCTTAGCATCAATTGTAATGTCCTTGACGGAATTTTTCACAACTCTGGATTCCCATGGAGGTTTAGCATCTCCTAAATCTTCAATCAGTACTTCTTCTTCTTGGATAATTTGAGCTTCCTCCAATTGTTCCAGAATAAAGTTATACTTATTACTGCCCACTGGGGTTTCTAGTGTCTCCTTCATGCTACGTTTGTCATTAGATTCTCCACATAAAGCTATTGGAGTTCCTTGAGTGCCTAAACGTCTGGAAGATAATTGATGTATTGCTTGCTCCAGCTGATGAAGGGTTGTATGAAGTTGATCTACTGTTTCCTTGAGGTGACCCTGTGATTCTTGAGGTGATGGATATGGACATGGTACATAGGGAAGTTGTGGTGTTAGGGAGTAATTGGATTGGAATTGGGGTAAATAAGGATCATACGGTGGTGAATGATGAAAAGGAGCTTGTGAGTGTGGTGGTTTGAAGTTATGTTGAGAGGATGGTCTATAAGCACAGGGTGGAACTTGTTGGTAACTACCAAGAGGTCCACCATATCTATCAGGTTGGTATGCATTGTAGAATGGTCTTTGTCCATGATATCTTGGAAGGTGTTGTTGCCGAAAGGGTTGATCAGATCCTCTTGGCTCCATCCATCTTTGATTGCTTAGACCTTGATGCATATTTCTGTTATAGCTTCTATTCCTTTCAACAAATTCGGAATCAAACTCAAAGCGAGAGGGGTGAGAATTCATAGTAGCTAATAGAGATAAAAGGGAAAAACAGAAACAAATAAACACTTAAAAGAAAAATATTTACAATAACCAATAATAAGGCACACGTTTGCAATTCCCCAGCAACGGCGCCATTTTTGAAGAGATGAACTTTTGCGTGGTCTAGAATTCAGAATAAATTCCCGTTGCAAGTATAGCTTCTAAACCAACAAAAGTCCTTTCTTACAAACGTTTTGGTTGTCACAAGTAACAAACCCCTTTAAGATTGATAACCGAAGTATTTAAACCTCGGGTCGTCTTCTCAAGGAACTGCAGGGAGGTATGTTCTTATTATTGGTTATGAGTTTTGTAAATTGGGGGTTTTGAGAGTAAGGAACAAGTAATTTAAATGACAAGTAAAATAAATAAATAACTATAAAATAAACTCTTGGTAAGGTATGAAAATTCGGAAGTCCTATCCCAGTTATTCTTTTGAGAAATTGAAGTTAATCCCACTTAGTTAACCCTTGCGAAAGCAAGAGAAAGTTAAGTGAACTAATTAGTTAGATTTTCCAAGTCCTAGCCAACTCTTGAGGAAAGACTAGAGTTAGTGGAATTCAATTCAATTAGCAAACATAACAATCAATCACGATAAGTTTAATAACTCAAGAATTTCCAGTTAATCAATTAAAGCCAAGGATATGAAAAGCTAAATAAGAATTATAAATCTGAAATACCTCAATTGCATTAATAAGAGAAAATCAATCTAAACATGAAGAGTTCACAAGCCAATTTGGCAACATAAGTAATTAAATGAGAGCATTAAAGTATCTGAAAGCAAAAGAGAAATAAAAAGTAAAAGGAATATTGAATCTGATAAAGAGTTGAAATACTAAATTGAAATAATAAGAAATCCTAATCCTAAAACCTAAGAGAGAGGAGAGAACCTCTCCCTCTAAAAACTACATCTAAATCATGAAAAGTGAATAATTCGAGAGCTCTCTCTGAATGGATGCATTCCCCCACTTTATAACCTTTAATCTGTATTTTTTTGGACTTGGATCTGGGCCAAAAGGGCTTCAGAAATCGCTGATAGCATTTTCTGCTTTTTCTACACGTGGCGTCTGTCACGTGTCCGCGTGGGTCACGCGATCGCGTCATTTGGGAGTTTTCCTTGTCACGCGTTCGCTTCGGTTACGCGTACGCGTCATCTGTGTTCTGCTCAAGGCACGCGTCCGCGTCAGTCACGCGTTCGCGTCGTTGCCTTTTCGCGCTGGGCATGCGGCCGCGTCGTCCATGCATTCGCGTCGCTGCCAGTTTCTTCAAAAACTCCATTTTGTGCTTTTCTTCCATTTTTGTATGTTTTCTTTCCATCCTTTAAGTCATTCCTGCCTTAGGAGATCTGAAACTACTTAACACACAAATTACGGCATCGAATGGTAATAAAAGATAATTAAAATAATTATTTTTAAAGCATAGGAAACATGTTTTTCACACATATCACATAATAGGGAAGGGAAAGTAAAACCATGCAATTTACATGAATAAGTGGGTGAAGGGTTGAATAAATCACTTGAATTGAACACAAAATATATCATAAAATATGGGTTTATCAAGCCTCTAAAAGAGCGGTTTCCCAGGCTTTTCTCTGTTTCAAACCAATGTGGATCTGTTATAGGGGATTGTGGTTTTTGGGACGGGTTATTCTGGATTTAGAACTTCCAATGGAGGAGAGAGTTCTTTCAATGGGGTTGGGACTATTGGGACAATTACATGAGGGTTTGAGACCTGTGAAATTAGTAATTAACAGAGAGGATAGGGTAGTATGGAAATATGATAGGTAAGGAGTTTATTCAACTAACTCATGTGTTCAGGTTTTGCAGGAGGCGTTGCTCCCGGAGGAGGTGACAAGCTATAGCTTCACAAAGATCATCTGAAAAGGATTAATTCCACCTAGAGTAGAGTTATTTGCTTGGTTTGTCCTGATAGGTAGGGTGAATACAAAAGAATGGTTAAGCCGGTACGGGATCATTAACCAAGAAGATAACGTCTGTGTTCTATGTAATAAATACGAGGAACATGTGCACCACTTGTTTCTATATTGTGAATTTGCTTGGCAGGTGTGGAGTGCTTGGTTATCGATTATTTGCCAACAATGGGCTATTTCAGGTTCAACGAGAGAACATTTTCTGTGTTGGACAGAGGGGCCGAGGAGGAAGGAGGATAGAGAGCAACGATTGAGATGCTTCTGTGCGATTGTTTGGAACATTTGGCTGGAAAGGAATAGAAGGATATTTCAGAATACAAGCAAATGTGTTAAAAAAATCACTCACATGACTATGTTGAGCCACGATGAATGGAGAGGTGTAGACCCCTTTAGTTGTTGATGGCATTGCCGGAGATGACAATGGGTTTTTTCTTAATGTTGTTGCGTTTCTTTATTTTGGCTTTTGTTTTTGTTTGACTGCTTCACTGTATTGTGTTGAGCTTTTTATTTTAAAATAAATAAATAAATGTTGTTTAGATTATACTACTTAAAATCACTTTTAGATGAAAAATTACTAAAAGAGACATCAATTTAAATAATTTTTTATATATATGCAAAATCAGAAAACTAACAAAAATAATATAAAAAATATTTATCATATAAATAAGATAAATACAATAAAAAAAATATAAAAGAGAGTACTATAAATTTTATAATGTAAAAAAAATGAAAATATTCTATAATTTTTTAGTACTGTTAGTACTCTTTAATTTAGTATTATTTTGGACTATAAATTTTCATTATTTATGAATTTATTGATACTTATAATTAATTTTTTATTTATTTTGTCTTTTCTTATAGGATCATAATTTATATTATACAAAAATTAATACAAAACAAAAATAGAGTACATCAAAGAATAGAAACAAAATCATACAGATAAGAAATAATAAAAATTCTATAAAATCAGCAACATATATCATATGAACAAAAAAAATACAATAAAAAGTAAATAAAATTCGTATGAATAAAATCAAATAAAAAAATTTCATACACAACATAAAAACAATGCAGTAAAGGATAGAAAAAAAAAGAATTTTCTGAACAAAAAAAAAATATCATTAAAAAAGTCAACAACATTTGTCATATGAATAAAATAAATACAATAAAATAAATAAAAAATTATATGAACAAAGCCAAAAAAAAGATTTCATAAAAAATATACATATAAAAAATAGTATAGTAAATGATAAAAAAAACTCATAAAAACATAATATGAGAAATCAGAACACTACACAAATAATATAAAAATATTCATCATATAAATAAAAAATATAATAAAAAAATATAAATAAAAAATACACTAAAAAATATAAAAATTAAAATATGAAAATGAGTACTAAAAATAATAAAAAATTAAAATATTCAATTTGCTAGTGATTAAAACAAATCTGAACTATTTTAATGAAAAAAATTAGAATGAAGAACTACGAAGAAGTAGGAAGAACTACAAAGAATTATTGTGAAGGTAATAGTTACTGGTATCATTTTTATAGAAGAAAATGAAGGGTAGGGTTGGTAAAAAAGAAATAAATTTTTCACTTAATTTTCCAAGGATAATAAGAAGCAGGGTTAATACTCAAATTCGTCTCTGAAAGATCACGCGATCTTCATTTTCGTCCCCGAATGATTTTTTTAATCAAATTAGTCCCCGAAAGAATTAATTTAAACCACGTTCGTCCTTCCGTTAACTGAGTGACGTTGCCGTTAGAAATCTGCTGACGTGGACTGTGACTTGGCTGCCCACCCTAACACCTGGCATGGTGTGTGTATTGCTGACAAGATATGTTTATGGTGTTGCATCAATTTGGTCCCTAAGTGTCAAATTAAAAAACCCTAATTCCCAACCTTTGCAGAACACGATTGCGTTGCTTGAGTGTTGTCGCAGACCCAAGTGCTGTTCTTGCGGGAGGAAGTTGATCTCGGCGCCATGATGGGAAGCGGAAGTGGAGGGTCCGGTGGTGGGTTTCTGTCGCACTCGCACACTAGTTATACGTCGAGCTCCTCCATACGAAGAAGAAGACAAAACCATGAGGAAACCTGTTTCTGCGGTTTAAAAAATTTGATTAAGAAATCTGGGACATCAAAGAATCCATATCGGTTGTTTCATACGTGTGCAAGATATCGGGTGAGTTTAATTTTGTATGGATGATACCATCATGTTGTCTTTTGCTCTTGTTCTGGGGTTTACACTGTTGTTCAATGTTTTCAGAAAGGGAACCATTGCAATTTTTTTAAATGGGTGGAAGAAAATGAAAATGTAGCTGTTGTAGAAGGTTCCAGGGGGTGTCCCAGAAATCGAAGGAGAACTGGACATTGATTATGAAGATTAGAAGGTTAAGTTAGCATGGAGAATAGGTAGTTTAGAAGCAGAACTCAGACTACATAGAATGTTAATGTGCTTCATGTTCACTATTGTGATGCTAGTCATCTTAGTAGGAGCTTTACTTTGCATGTCATATGTGAACAAGTAGGACTGGTTTTGTTGTTTCCACTACCCTGGCTAAAGTATTGTAATCTGAAACGAGTTTATAAATAGCAATTTGGATTTTGAATACACCTGTGATGAAAAGATAATATGTAAAGAAGCAAATGGAAAACCAGAGACATAACAAGATAATAAAGTTCCTTAAATATCTTAATATAAAGTGTCAACACAAAAGGTAGTAGAGTTTCTAAAAGTGATTCAACAGAAATACTTCATACCAAGGCATAACATGCAACCAAAACAGAGGCCTTACAAAATATTCAGACTAAATAGTATTTAACACAAACATATCTTTCCTAGTCTATAGCCTAAAACCAAAAAAAAAAAAGGTTGCAAATGTTCCGATTAATGTGCTTCAGATGGCCTCGTCTTTCTTCCTTGGCCGTTTGAACCCTGGAGTCGGGACGAAGGTCATAAAACTTGCAAGCTTCTTGGTTGTCGCAGCACTAGATCCTTTGATTGTTTCAGCAGAAATTGGAGTTGTTCCTGTTTGTGGAGCAAGTTGGGGAGAGGCAGCTCTTTTCCCTTTTTCCTTACAAACTTGAAGCTTTGGTGGTCTTTCCTTCAGCTTAGCCTGCATGACATGTGAAGTAAACACATGAATAGAGAAGCTAGACAAATGTAATAACATGAAATTGAAATTAAAGTAGTTAATCAAACCGCTGTTGATTAAGTGGCTGCATTCGATCGCTGTGGTTGTGGGGAAACAGACAATGGGACAGGATTATCTAGAGTAGCACTAGTAGCATCAGTTGGGAGCTCATTTGGTGCATCTGTGTTAGGTTTAGTTAATGCCAGTTGCAGCTACATTAAACGTGCTTATTCTTCAGCATCAGCCTGTTTCTTCTTTTGGCATGTTCTCTTGTTGTGTCCAACCTCAGCACAGAACATGCATCGGATGTGGTTATATTTTCTCTTCATTCTTGTCTTGGACCCAGATCCTCCCTCATCTTTGTCTTTTCTTCTGTTCTTTGTGGGTCTACCTGGTTTGGGCTTAATTGGAGGGGGAACTGGTGCAGGACGACCTATTTTTTCCCATAAGTCTTGGCCCTTGACTGGGTTAACGTGGAAAGCATACGTTTTTTGGTATGATTCCATGGTTAACCACTCATGGTAGTATTCCTCAGCCCTCTTATCATTCTTATCTTGTATACATGATATGGCATGCATACAAGGCATACCTGTGCATGCAGTTAATATTTCAGACATAGTTTTGCATTGTTCATACAATACACTTCAGTTTCTGCATATAGAGTGAGAATATATACCTGTCAATTACCAGAATCTGCATGTGCAAGTTCGCTTTCCTAAGTCAACAACCATTGTCGTTGGCCAGCCATGAACCTCGTATAACTCCTCATTCTGATCACCACTCCATTGTGGGCTCCAATGCTGGGAAAGCTTTGTCATTGCCTGCTCTGTTGCACTGGAGGCAGAATACCATGGTAGTTGGCCAATTTCTCCCTATTGTCGATCATGGACTTCATTATGATCCTCCTAACCTCCTCTGCCAGTGTAAGGATAGGCTTACCCCTATCATGCTTGGTCCTTGTATTAAACGATTCACATGCATTGTTACAGATAGTGTCCATTTTAGGCCCTTCACGAAAATGAGATTTAGTCCATGATTCTTTCGGCCACTTATCCAGATAAGCCCATGCTCGTTCATTTAACACCTTCACTCTCTTCATGTTTCTTTCAAATTCACTAATAGTCCTGGATCTAGCACATTCCCACACCAGCTCCTTCAGTTGTATACTCCCCTACTGTTTGGAAAATTTTCTCCAGAGATGCCAGACACAAAATCTATGGTGAACTCTTGGCATCACTTCCTGTATTTCTGGGATTAATCCCTACAAAAACATTTTACATCGACAAGATTTTGCATTGAATCAGTCCTCAATTGATATTTCATTAAATCAAACTAGTCCAAATACAGATTTCATTAAATCAATTTGGTCCTTAAAAATCATTTCGTGAAGCAAAAAGGCCCTTACCTTTTGCATATCCGAAATGAAGGCCCATCCATTTTCCTTGTAGTCACCAATGTCATTTTGCAGCATCTCAAGAAACCAATGCCAGTTATCTCTGTTCTCGACATCCACAAATGCATAAGCAATGACGAACACGTGATTGTTGGCATCCTGGCCACAAGCAGTTAGCAGCTGCCCTCCATGCAAGCTCTTTAGAAAGGCTCCATCCAGCCCAATCAACGGTCTACACCCGGCCTTGAATCCTTTCTTACACGCCTCCAGACATACATAGAACCTATGAAATTGTGGAGGACTCTCAGGCATGGGAATGACACCAACTTGAACTATTGAACCTGGGTTGGTGGTCCACAGTTGGTTAGCTGATAAACCCATATTTTATGATATATTTTGTGCTCAAATTGAGTGTTTCTATCAATTCTTCACCCACTTATTCATGTAAATTGCATAGTTTTACTTTTCCTTCCTTATTTTATAATATATGTAAAACATGTTTCCTATGCTTTAAAAATATTAATTTTAGTTATCCTTTATTACCATTCGATGCCGTGATTTGTGTGTTAAGTATTTTCAGGTCTCATAGGGCAGGAATGACTTAGAGGACAGAAAGGAAACATACAAAAATGGAAGGAGAGCACAAAAACAGAGTTTTGAAGAAAAGGCAGCGACGCGAACGCATGGACGAAGCGAACGCGTGCCTAGCGCGAAATGGCAGCGACGCGTACGCGTGGACGACGTGAACGCGTGCCTTGAGCAGAACGCAATTGACGCGAACGCGTGACTGACGCGTATGCGTGACAAGGAAAACTCCCAGATGACGCGAACGCGTGATCGACGCGAATGCGTGACAGACGCCTTGTACAAGAATCTGCAGAAAACGCCCCCAGCGATTTCTGGACCCTTTTTCGGCCCAAATCCAAGTCAGAAACACGGAAATAAGCCAGAGAATGGAGGAATCAAATAACAACTTAGTAACAACTCCAGAATACACAATTTTAGGTTTTATATGTAGTTTTTAGAGAGAGAGGCTCTCTCCTCTCTCTTAGGATTTAGGATTAGGATTAGGATTTAGGATTTCTATTATGTTTAAGCTATGATCTCTTCAATCACAGGTTCACTACCCCTTTAATTTATTTTCTGCTTTTATTTATTCCATTACTTTAATTGTCATTTATCTTTCATTGTTGATTTACAAACTTTCTATGTTAGATTTGAATATTCTATTTAATATTATTTGAGGTATTTCAGATTAATGATTGTTTTATTCTATTTATGATTGCTTTCAATTTGATTTAGATTTATCTTCCCTTTTGGCTTTGGTTAAGTGATTGGTAACACTTGAGTTATCAAACTCAGCTATTGATTGAATTTGGAGTTGCTGATTGATTTGGATCGCTCTAAAGCTGGTCTCTCCACAGGAGTTGACTAGGACTTGAGGATCAAATTAATTAGTCCGCTTGACTTTCCTTTATTTAGTAAGGGTTAACTAAGTGGGAGCAACAACAATTCTCATCACACCTGATAAGGATAACTAGGATGGGATTTCCAGTTCTTATACCTTGCCAAGAGATCTTTCTTTATAATTATTAATTTATTTTTCTTGCCATTTGAATTACTTGTTCCTTATTTTAAAAACCCAAAAATTTTACCTTTCCATAACTAATAATAAATCATACTTCCCTGCAATTCCTTGAGAAGACGACCCGAGGTTTAAATACTCTGGTTATCAATTTTATTGGATTTGCTTTAGTAACAAACAAAACTTTTGTACGAAAGAATTCTCTGTTGGTTTAGAAACTATACTTACAACGCGATTATTTCTATTTAATTCTTTACCGGCAAAAAATCAGTTCGTCAAAATGGCGCCGTTGTCGGGGAGTTGCAACTGTGTGCCTTATTATTGGCTATTATAAATATTTTATTTTGCTTGTTTATTTGTTTTTATTTTTGTTTTTAATTTTTATTGGTTACTATGAGTTCTCACCCCCCGTCGCTTTGATTTTGGTTCAAATATTGTTGAAAGGAATGAAAGCTATAACAGGAACATGCATCAAGGTCAAAGCAATCAGAGATGGACGGAGCCACGAGGATCTGATCAACCCTTTAGGCAACAACACCTTCCAAACTACCATAGACGACGACCATTCAATAATGCATGTCAAGACAATAGTTATGGTGGACCTCTTCGTGACAACCATCACCCACCAAAATACTATAGTCAAGACCCATTCCGAGGTGCATACCAAGATGATAGATATGGTGGACCTCCTTGTAATTACCGACAAGCCACATTATATGCCTATGAACCACCCCCTCAACACAACTTTGAACCACCACACTCACAAGCTAACTACCACCATTCACCCCCCTATGACCCTAACCCGTATCCACCCCAATTCCAATCCAATTACTCCCAAGAACCACCACGTCCCTATGCACCATGTCCATATCCATCACCCCAAGAATCAAGGGAGCAACTCAAGGAAACATTTGAAAAATTTCATGCCACACTTCACCAATTGAATCAAGCGATAAATCGACTGCCTTCCCGACGTTCGGACACTCAAGGAATCCCCATGGCTTCATGTGGGCAATCTAATGAAGAACGCAGCATGAAGGAGATACTAGAACCCCCACTGGGCAGTGAAGAGCATGATTTTGTACTAGAACAAGTGGAAGAAGCTGAAATTATCGAAGAAGAAGAATTGGTTGAGGACTTAGGAGATGCTGAACCTCCATGGGAATCCAGAATTGAGGAGAATTCCGTCAAGAAATTTGCAATTGATGCTAAGAAGGATAGTGCACAACCCTCAAAACAGGAATCTTATGAAGAGCTGGACGGAACAACTCCAGAGGCAAGTTTCCTTGACAATGATAATCACGAGTCAAGTCCTCCTAGTAATGAACTTGCATCCGCAAGTGAATTCTTTGAGATGGAAGAATCTTCCCCAAGTGAATACGAAAATGATGCGGAGGTAGACTTTTTGCAACCTCCAACTTATGATTTGAGTGATGAGGAAGATATCGAAGACTTTGATCAAGACGTAGTTGAAATTAAAGAAGTTCGCAAGAAAGTGGAGGAATTCATAGAAGGATACCAGGGAGTAGAGCTTGCAAAACCACTGGAAACACATATCCCAAGGCCATTACCACCCAATACAAAATTCAAGTGGGTAAAATCCTTAGCCTTTATCTTTACTTTTCCACTTGAATATGGTTTGCTTGAAACAGATGGCCAGCTTAGAGCTCTTTGCGGCTTTAAGAGTAAAAGGGAAATGGTTCGTACTCAGAGCTGGTATGCAAGATTCAATAAGGTTTCACACTTCAATTTGAAGTGCAAGGATTGGTATCAAGTTCGATTGAATGGGTCTCGGAAAATGTTTGGTCATCTTGGTGAGAATACAACTTCCACACCGCCCAGCTGAAAAAATGTAAATCGAGACAAAGGTGGATATAAAAGTAAGGTTTGGGATCCTGGAATCTATTCTGACATTCAACACCCCGGGAGCCTGAAAACCTGTTTGAATTTACTCAAAGGTTTCACATGCCTAGTTTGGGACCCTGGAGGCTGTTGGCATTCCAAACAGTGGTGGAGATTTTTGGATGAATTCAAGCACAAGCCACCATAACAAAGGACTCTCCAAATGTCCAACTTAAGGACTTTAACTAAAAGTGCTAGGTGGGAGATAACCCACCGTGGTATGATCGTTTCTTTCTCAATTTTTAATTTTATTTCGTTTTGTTTGTTTTTAAATTTTATTTTATTCTATTTTCATTGAACCTGGAATTATTCATAGCATCCACATTAGCATTGCATATTGCATACTGCATAATTGTATAAAAAAAATCACCCCACGCAAGCGCGCAAGCCACGCATGGGCGTCGATTAAAAATCAGCGTAAAGATCCAACGCCCAGAAAGTTGGGCTGGAATCGTGCGGCTGGTGTGCATTTAGCACAAATTGGCCCATGCGTTCGCGTCCCTGACGTGAACGCGTCACTTGCACCACACACACCCCATGCAAAAGCGTGAGTGACGCATACGCGTCGCAAAGATTTTAGGAAATCTATTGGAAACAGAGAGTTGCGCCAAAACGACGTTGAAATTGTGCGTTTAGCACAATTCTGAGCGACGCGTACGCGTGCCCCACGCGTACGCGTGCCCCACGCGTACGCGTCACTTTCATTATCCCACAATCACGCGATCGCGTCAATGACGCGTTTGCGTCAGCGCCCTTTTCGCCCCAAACACGCGATCGCGTGCTCCACGTGTTCGCGTGGATTCAAAATCAATAACCTCAACCCACGCGAAACCCTACCCATTCCGCGTCACCCTTTCCCCCCCAATCCTCCTCTGATCTCTCTGCCTTCTCCCCCCAACCACCACACCACCACCATCGCCGCCCAGGACTGCCTCCACCCAGCCCCGCAGCACCATACCTAGACTGCCGAACCACCCTCGCTGGAGCCATCCCCCTTCTCCCCTTCTTCCCTCTTTCCTCTCCTCCTCCCTCCATGACCCCGACCCCACAGCCGCCATCGAACCGCCACCGTCCCTACCCAGGACCACCCACCAGCCACCATGCCCCCTAACCCCGCCTCCTCACCTCCTCTTCCCCTTCCCTCCCCCATAACCCCCTTCAACCCACCACACAGCCCCCTGCCCCACCACCGAGCCGCCGCCGCTCCGCTACCCATTGCCGCTGCATCGCCAACACCACCACCACACTCCCACCATCTCTCTGTTCCATACATTTTTTCCTTTACACACCAGGTTCCGCCAAACTGCGATTCCTCTTCTCGATTAGTTAGTTAGTTTTTCAATTCTTGTTCAAATTAGGATAGTTAGAGATGTATGATCGTAGTGGATTTTAGGTGGTTAGGTAGCTAGGATATGGTTAATGGATTTAGGCTTGATAGTTGCACCGTTCTTGCTACCTGTTTTTATCTGATTCGCAATTCTGAATTTGCTGTGATAATGTGCTGTTCATATGTTGTTCATTAATGTTGATGCTGTTGTTACACTGTTCTCTCATGTTATTGATATTTGTTAATCTTTTCAGCACTATTTACTGTCATATGAACTTATTTTCTTGCTTTTTATTACCCGAGAACATCCAATTTTAGTCGGAATGCTGCCCAAAATTTTTTCAATTTGTTTCACTCAACTCCCATTCATGAACGGGTTTTAGCAAATTCAAGTTTTGTGTTGTTTGGTTTCAAGCTAGCCTAGTCATGAATGAATGGGCTTGCATTCTCACTCTTTCTGGTTCCCGAATTGCTAAATTGAATTATTGATGATTTCCTTCTCCTTTTTCAAATTTCATAAGTTATCATCAATAAACTGCAAATTTTTGCTTGAATATGAGTTGATTGTTCTTCAGGTTTGTGAATTTATTGTTAACTAGGAAACCCATTCTCATGCCACTTACATTAACTTTCTTTTTACTTACTAACCGATTTAACTTTCTAACTTTTCTTTTTACCTAACTACTTTAACTTTCTAACTCAAAGGCATGATTACTATTTTTCCTAATTAACATGATTTCCACATATCATTTATTTTGGATTGTAATTTTTACTCTCAGAGTTTTTACTTGCATACAGTCCAAAATTTACTTATATTTAACTCATTTCTTGCTTCTATTGCTCTTTTGCCTTTATGCTTATATAAATCAATCCTATTTGCTTACCTGCTTTCCTGCTTTAGTTCTTAAACTCTATCCTGCAACTTCTACTTTTCAGGATGTCTGATCCCAAAAGTAAGGGAAAAGGCAAAGCAACTACAGGAAAAAGAAAAAGAGGAGAAGCCTCTACATCTATTTTGGATATCCTCCACGACGATTCCTGGCGAGAAAAGAATTTCACCTCGCAGGAAAAGGCTGATCAGTTGGTGCCTGCCACTGACCCAGAAAAATTTACAAACAGATACTGTGAGCTGAAGTACCCAGTTTTTGCCACTTCCAGGAACCTATACCTGGAAAGGACACTCAAAATTCCAGAAGAACTTAAACAATACACCTCATAACAAATTAAACAGAGAGGCTGGTTCTTCTTGGAAAGGAACTTGACTGAAGTTAACTCATCCTGGGTCAGAGAATTCTACTGTAACTACTTCAAAACCTCCCTGGATGCAGTTCAGCTTAGAGGCAAGCAGATTCTGGTTACTGAGGAAGCAATCGAAGAAATTCTCCATCTCTTACCTAAATCAGATCAGCTAGATGGCTACCAAAATGCTGAGGAGGATATACGATTTATGAGATTTGACTGGGACGCAGTCAAGAAGACTATAGCTCTTGATCCTACACTCCCCTGGGTCATGGGTAAGTCTGCAGTGGCCCCCAAAGGAATTAAAATTATTTATCTGAATGATGAGGCTTGGCTCTGGCAGCAGATCCTGAGTAACTACGTGATGCCGAGCACTCATGAGACCGAGGTGTCCGCTGCTATGATTACCCTCATCTGGTGTGTGATGGAGGAAAAGGACTTATATCTGACCCGTTTCATCTGGTATTACATGGCTAGAGTCCACGTCAGAGGCACCCTCCCATTCCCATACCTGATTACTCAGCTAGGCCGCCGAGCTGAGGTGCCCTGGGAGCCGACAGATGCGAAGCCAACTGCTGCGGACTGCAAGAAGATTATTCCTCACAGCAAAAAGTTTCAGGCTTTGGGGTACAGACCTCCTTTTCTCATTGACTCTGCTGAGGCAACCACATCTTCTGATGTTCCTTCTGCATCCACTACCGCACCCGCCATCACTACTGCACCCTCACCTGCTTCAGAGCCCATCTTCCACCTCGTGCATCGTCTATTCAACCGGTTGGACCAGATGGAGCACCACAACCAACGGTGATATGAGAGATCTGAGCGTCGCAACAAGTGACGCTATGAGCACTTAAAGTTGATGATTCGATCTGGCCACCACGACATCCCCTCCGAGCTTGACACCCCTTCTGAGCCATCTGAGGAGGAGGCAGATGATCATGAGGAGGAGGCACATGCAGAGGCTGCGTAGGCAGGAGCTGAGCAGGTTGCACCACAGCATGAAGAGCCCCACCAGATACAGCCGGCTGATCCAGAGATCCCCCTTCAGGCAAAGCCTCCACTACAGCAGGCAGACCTTCCGACACTCCTCCAGACCGCAGATCCTCCGATCACCACAGAGACACCTACTGCACATCCTTCTGAAGATGACACTCCTTCACACCCAGCTTGAGTGAGCATCGAGGACGATGCTTTTATTTAAGTGTGGGGAGGTCGCCATCTCTGGCGTACTTTATTTTGTTGAACCACTTTTCAGACTCTCTTTTTATCCTATTTTGCTTATTTTTCTGTATTTTTATTTTTATTTTACCTTATCTTATTTATCTTTCCGGTATTTGCACATTTTTATTTTGCTGTATTTTTACTATATTTCTGCATTTTACACTTGGGTTTATATATTTATCTTGGATTTTTAGTTTAGTCTAGTTGAACTTTTAGCTTATTAAGTTGTGATATAGAATATATGGATTAATTAGTTTAGTTTACCCTTTTAGCATACGATAATTTGGATTAATTAAAAATAAAAAGAGTAAACTAGAAACTTTAGTTTAACAGAATCACAACAATCCACACACTGTATATATATATATATATATATATATATATATATATATATATATATATATATATATATATATATATATAGCAATAAATGTTGGTTAATTTAAACAACATTTCTTCAAGGAAGAACACTAAGATTTTAAGAGCCACCCTAAGATTCACATTGAGAATAATGAGAACTCTTAATTTCTACTTGCATGACATACATAACTGATATATGAATTTTGAGCCAACGAACACACAACCTGTGAGTTTTTTAGCTTAATTATATGGTTATATTCAACCATAAATTTCATTCCTGTGTGTTTCGCACTTCTTTTCTATGCTTGTAATCTTTACTTTGTTTTAATCTATATGTCCAATATAGAATGTAGATATACCTACACATATGATTGAGGCCATCATTTGAGTTTTTCCTTACATATCCCAAATAAGCCTACCTCCTACATAACCTTTGTTAGCCCTCTTGAGCTTTTAATCCCCTCTTGTTCTATAACCATATTACTAGCCTTAAGCAGAAAAACAAATTAAAAATCTCAAGTTGAATCCTTGGTTAGCTTAAGATAGAGATTGTGTATCCACTAAGTGTGGGGAGACGTGAGAACATGTGTTGATAGGAAAGGATTAAATCAATAAAATAATAAGGATTTTTGGGAGCATGCTCATGTGAAACAAATTTAAACTAAAATGCCATGTACATTGATATATGTTATGTTTATGTTTCAAAAAATTAAAAAAAATCTTTCCTTTTTAATTAAATAAATAAGGGGACAAAATTACCCCAATAATAAGTTTACTGAAGAAATCAATGCACATAAGGTAAATTTCAGAATGAAATTGGTACATGAGTATGTAAGAAAGTGAAAAATTAGGAACCCCAAGAGAGTTAAAAATTATATAGAATATGTATATGTTAGGTGAGATCTTAGACTAATTAAGGATTCAACTTATAACTCACTTAGCCTTATATATATACCCTTACCTCTACCTTGGCCCCATTACAACCTTAAAAAAGACCGCATGATGTTTGTATGTACACATTGTATATTTATAGATTGGTTAGATGAAAAACAAAGTTTTAGAAAACAGGAATGGAAAAGAATAGAGTGATTAAACCCTAAACACTGAGTGACTAGAGAGTAAACACAAAATCCAGTGAGGGTTCAATAGCTCATCACCATATATCTCTGCTTAATTGTTAATTGTCTTGCAAGTTTGTGAAATATTTTTACCCAACTCAATTGTGAAAGTGCTTTAACATGATTTAGGTTTGGCTATGCATATATGATTCCTTGAAAATATGAATCAAATTAACCACATGTAAGCTCTATATATATAGGTGGATAATAATTAAAAATTGCATGATTCATTTAGGTAAGATTGCATTTAAAATAGATTGCATTGCATAAGATTCCACCATTCTAACTTTACCTTTTCTCTTGGATTTAGCATGAGGACATGCTATTGTTTAAGTGTGGGGAGGTTGATAAACCCATATTTTATGATGTATTTTGTGCTCAAATTGAGTGTTTCTATCAATTCTTCACCCACTTATTCATGTAAATTGCATGGTTTTACTTTTCCTTCCTTATTTTATAATATATGTAAAACATGTTTCCTATACTTTAAAAATATTAATTTTAATTATCCTTTATTACCATTCGATGACGTGATTTGTGTGTTAAGTATTTTTAGGTCTCATAGGGCAGGAATGGCTTAGAGGACAGAAAGGAAACATACAAAAATGGAAGGAAAGCACAAAAACGGAATTTTGAAGAAAAGGCAGCGACGCGAACGCATGGACGACGCGAACGCGTGCCTAGCGCGAAATGGCAGCGACGCGTACGCGTGGACGACGTGAACGCGCGCCTTGAGCAGAACGCAATTGACGCGAACGCGTGACTGACGCGTACGCGTGACAAGGAAAACTCCCAGATGACGTGAACGCGTGACCGACGCGAACGCGTGACAGACGCCACGTACAAGAATCTGCAAAAAATGCCCCCAACGATTTCTAGACCCTTTTTCGGCCCAAATCCAAGTCAGAAACACGGAATATAAGCCAGAGAATGGAGGAATCAAACAACAACTTAGTAACAACTCAAGAATACACAATTTTAGGTTTTAGATGTAGCTTTTAGAGAGAGAGGCTCTCTCCTCTCTCTTAGGATTTAGGATTAGGATTAGGATTTAGGATTTCTGTTATGTTTGAGCTATGATCTCTTCAATCACATGTTCACTACCCCTTTAATTTATTTTTCGCTTTTATTTATTCCATTACTTTAATTGTCATTTATCTTTTCATTGTTGATTTACAAACTTTCTATGTTAGATTTGAATATTCTATTTAATATTATTTGAGGTATTTCAGATTAATGATTATTTTATTCTGTTTATGATTGCTTTCAATTTGATTTAGATTTATATTCCCTTTTGGCTTTGGTTAAGTGATTGGTAATACTTGAGTTATCAAACTCAGCTATTGATTGAAATTGGAGTTGCTGATTGATTTGGATCGCTCTAAAGTTGGTCTCTCCACAGGAGTTGGCTAGGACTTGAGGATCAAATTAATTAGTCCACTTGACTTTCCTTTATTTAGTAAGGGTTAACTAAGTGGGAGCAACAACAATTCTCATCACACCTAATAAGGATAACTAGGATGGGATTTCTAGTTCTTATACCTTGCCAAGAGATATTTCTTTATAATTATTAATTTATTTTTCTTGCCATTTGAATTACTTGTTCCTTATTTTAAAAACCCAAAAATTTTACCTTTCCATAACCAATAATAAATCATACTTTCCCGCAATTCCTTGAGAAGACGACCCGAGGTTTAAATACTTCGGTTATCAATTTTATTGGGTTTGCTTTAGTGACAAACAAAACTTTTGTATGAAAGGATTCTTTGTTGGTTTAGAAACTATACTTACAATGCGATTATTTCTATTTAATTCTTTACCGGCAGAAAATCAGTTCGTCATTAGCATAATCCCAGATAAGTGCATACTGTTCAACTTCATCTCCTTCCACTACTTTCCGTGCTGCCTTTAAGGCCCTAGTAATGCAGGTCCTATTAAGCTTAACGTTGCACTTCCTGACAAACCAGTCATAAACCTCTCTATGCTTCATAGTTGGGTGTTTTCTAAGCTTGGGAACCAGCTTACCCAATGTCCACTCTTCTGTTGCAGCCCTGTTCTTTCTTTTTCTAGGACATGTGTGTTCATCAACTAGAGTCTTAATCTGCTATACCCCATTCTGCTTATTACATGCACAATAAACAACCCAGGGACATCCCTCTGTTTTGCATACAGCCCTCACTCTCACATTATCATTTTTAGTGAAACTGACATTCCTACCCCATTGTATGGTATAATCTCTAGTTGCATTCATAAAGTGTTGTTTGGACTTAAAGATCATGCTAACCTCAAGCTTCAGATTTCCAAATTTTTCCTTTTCATTGTATGGTGGATAAACAGTGGCCTCCTCTTCATCAGAGTCCAGGACCTTATCCATATCTTCCGAGTGCCAGGAGTCACAGTCGGATTCACTCTCAATTTCAGTCTCTTCTCCCGAGTCTGTCAATCCAATCACAACAAATTTCAGTTATCAAATCAATATGTGTGATAAACAAAAACATGAGTAACATTGGTCAAATTACCAACCATGACTTACCTGAATCAGATGGGTCATCCTCTTCAAAATCTTCGTAGCTAGAGTCATCTGTGTCAATAACCTTCTCTTTCCTTCTAGAAGAAGCTGGTCTGTGCTTCTCCCTAAAATCAGTCTTTCTTGTACCTCTACTTTCAAATTCTTCACCCCCACTGTCAGTGTCACTGACATCTCTCAAGCCATTGGTGGGTTTATATAGACTGTCCTCAACACTCTCATATGAGTCATGAGAGTCACTATTATCCTGAATAGGGGGTGGCTTAACAGCTCGACCAAATCTAGTGCAATGCTGAGATTCTTTGTTCTTATTTTTAGCATTTGACTTATTGGGAGGTTGGTGCCTACTTCCTGGTTTAATAGCAGTGCTGAGATTTACAGGTTGGGAGAAGCTTTTTGGTTGGAACTTGGGCTGGGGTTTGGGCTTTTGAGTGGGCTGAGAACTACACTTACTGGTGGGCTCCGAGTTGGGCTTTTCAATGGACTTTTCTGTGGGCTGAGAATTGGGCTTTTTCTTGGGCTTTTCTGCTTGCTAGGAAGACCTTGTTTTGGGCTTAACATAGTCCATGTTCTTGTGGTGAGGATTGGGTCCAGCAGATTTTGGAGTGGCTTTGGCTTTATTTTTGGGAGTGGGATGCAGAGGGTTTGTTGTCAGTGGCTGTGAGTGGCTCATTGTGGGTTGGGATGCAAATTTCCTTGCTTGCATTGCAGGCTGTGTGCTGGGCAGCTTCAACAAAGGTGCATTGGTTGGCAGAATTACATCATCTTCTTCACTCATGCATTCCACCACGCGTGGCTCTGAAACTCCATGTTCAAAGAATATGTTCATCACATTGTTATTCCTTCTACAAGTCTTACACAATTTGAGCAGATCCTTATTAGTCTCCAACTTCCTCAGCCCACTCTCAAGCGACAGCCAAGGAACCTTCCACCAACATATGCCCCCCAGCATATCCCAGTTTCTTATAGTATCCTTCAACAAAAAACACGTCCAACGTATCCCCATCAACCCCCATCAACACTTTCGTATTATCTGGTTCGTAGATTCTACTTCCTTTCTCATCATTTTTAAAGCTTCCACCATGATGAAATATGAAAGTTATCGGAGGACCCTCCATCTTAGAATTGCAAGGCCTCCAAACTCTATACAAAAATTAAAACAGAACATGAAAAACACTAAATCATCAGCAACACAGCAACAAAACTAGTATTACTCCGATAACACAAAAAAATAGTTATCATTTTTTCTAAACCAAAAAAACAGAGTCTTTCCTCATTTATGCATTCAGCCGATCATAAACCAAATACTGGGATGAAACCCTAGACGCTATGCACTAACACATTCTTAACGATGACTCAGTCAAATAATGCAGAAACTAGGGGTTTACACAGTTTTACCAATTTTTTTGCCAACATACAAAAAACTTTATCTCTTACTTCGAATGCAGAAATAATGATGTGTGCTCGCCTTCAGGTTACCCACCAAGCTCCAGAGCAGACGCACGAACAATGCTCGACGACTACTCCAATGGTTGCGGACAATGGGGGCAGTCTTCTTCGTCTTCGTGATGCTTGGTAGGGGCCAGAGAAACAGAGCGTCACGGTGAGAATGAAGAAGAACAAGTGAGGTTAGAGATCAAAGACAAAGTGTAAAACGTTACACTCTATCCTCAAAATGCAGGCGTTTCATTGCAACACTCTGGAGTTGCCAAACGACGTCGTTTGGATAGGGTGGGCAGCCAAGTCACAGTCCACGTCAGCAGATTTCTAACGGCGACGTCACTCAGTTAACGGAAGGACGAACGTGGTTTAAATTAATTCTTTCGAGGACTAATTTGATTAAAAAAATCATTTGGGGATGAAAATGAAGATCGCGTGATCTTTCAGGGACGAATTTGAGTATTAACCCATAATAAGCAACCATGAACGTGAAACGCAGAAGCTACAAATTTTAGCTTCTCCTGAACGTGCGTTCAGAGGCAGAATCAATTTTATGTTCAGAAAGATAAAAATGGTCAAATATAAAAGTAAAACTTTCAAGAAGTTCAAACATACTTCTCTCCTCTCCAACACATTTGCCAAACACACCCTTAAACTTTAGAGACATAGGCTTTGGGCCCAATAAATTTTCAATTCCTCCTTATGAGTATTTAATATTCAGTTTAAGAATTTTGAAATAAATACTTTTCTACCTTTATGTTAGTTACAGGTTTTCCATAATTTTAGTATAATTAATATTTAAAAGGCAGTATTATTATTATTATTATTATTATTATTATTATTATTATTATTATTATTATTATTATTATTATTATTATTATTATTATTATTATTATTATTATTATTATTATTATTATTATTATTATTATTATTTAATTAATATAAAATAATTTTTTATAATATCTATTTAGTTTAGCTTCTTTTTTATTTTTATGATAGATTTCATCTATATTTAAAATATTAATATAAATAAAATATGACAAATATGATCCAAAAATTAAATTATTTAATTTTTGTTATTTTTTAATTATTAAGAGGATGAAAACGAAGGTGAAAATGATTTCAACGCAACAAATCTGCAGTAAATTTTTGCGAATTTTGATTATTGATGACACTTTTATGTTGACATTTTATATTTGGATTTAAGTTTGTACTTTATTTAAAGATCTTAAGACTTTGGTTGATGATATTTCATGTAGTGCTTTAAATTTAGAAAATATTTTAAAGTTTATATTAAATTATAATTATGTTTTAGAGTGTTTATTTATAATTTATTTATTATTTTAATATAAAATGATTTTTTTCGATTGGACTATGGTTGAACCGGTTAAATCACTAAACCAATAAATCAATAATTAGAACGGTTCAATGACCAATCCGATTTTTTAAACCTTGATAAAAAGCATTTTTAAATTTTTGTTTGGTTGATTTTGCTGCACAATAATATAAGATTGTCAATTTCTCATTGTAAATAATTTTATTAGAAACACGAACAGAGACATATTACCAAACAAAACAGAAAAAAGGCATTAGTCAGATTCACCTAATTTTTTTTTAAAAAATAAATCCTTAAAAAATAAAGAATTGTTTCTACAAAATATGAAATATCAAGAAAAAAGAGATCGAAAATACAATGTAAAGATGAAAATTTACATTAGACAATATTAAATCAGAGGAAGTTGAAAAGGATTCGTAATAGAAGCCGCATTTAAAGACGAAGTAACAACATGCTAATTGTATATGTTTTATTAGAAATAATACATCACATCATTCATTGCTTATTATATTACTAAAAAAATTATCAATAAACAGCTGTAAAAAAAAAAGAAGATGAGAAGTATTACGATGGGTAACCGAAGATTATTGGGCTGGACTCGCTGAGTTGGCCCAATCGTCTATGAGGGAAGCCTTCGGGCGGATTCGTGCCTTCAGGGCCTCCGTCCGACTTGTGAATACGAGTGAATGGGGGTGGTACCTGCAAAGACACTCCGATGCCTAAGTCAGCAAGGGCGTGAGCAGGTCTAGAGAGTATTGGGACTTAGAGATACCTGAGGAGTGTCAGTGTATTTATAGTGGTGAGCCAATAACCACCGTTGAAGTAGTTCCACCTTTTAAGGTGGATAACCGTCCCTTTATCTTAGGGAAGTTGGGATATGGCTCCTGGAAGTGGGTTGAGAGATCTTAGGGGCAGTTACTCATTTGAGTGAGTGTTTATCTGCCAGCTAATCTTCGTCCCCGACTTCTTTAGAGCAAGTCGTAGTGAGAACCGACTTCTTTAGGGGAAGGTCGGTGTGGGGTGAGGTTCAATCCTTTGGACTGGGTCTTTTCGTTTGGACCTGGACCTTAGTGTTGGGCCAGGGTATGAACAGTGCCCCTACTCGAGCCCAATTTCTTTTTAAGACTTGGGTTCGAGTATTCTACTCGGGGTCGTAGCCGACTTGTGAGGGATCCGACGTGATTATTCGGAACCGACGTGACTTTTGTGACTTTTGATTTTCATAGTCGCGTCTAATCAAACGTCGCGTCCGTTAGAGGTTCGTGTAGGGATTAATTACCTTGGTAACGGTGCGCTTATTAATGACCGCTTTCCATTTTTACCATTATGCCCCTAACGTGTCTATAAATACTTTCCCTCTCTTTCGTTGTTTCGTTTCTGCGATTTTTCAAAATTTCCTTCTCATCTGTTCGTGGGGAATTCTTCATTTGAAGGCTTTCATCTTCCTCTTCCTTTTTCTCCTCTTATCTTTTATGCAGTGCTTCTGTTTGCATGCTTTTACTTTTTTGGAGAGAGGAGTTATTTTGTAGGTTTCTGTTTTAATTCTATGCCCCCTTATGGACCCTGTTCTTGATCTTTTTCTTTTCCCTTTGTAGGTTTTCGTCAACCTTTAGAAAACAATGTCTTCTGTAGAAATTCTTGCCCAGTGGGTTGACGTCACGGTCCTAGGGGAGGAACCTATGGTCGACACGGATTTTATCACCAACCTCCGCACTCATCATAGACTTTGTACCTCTGATGAGGATGAGCCGAAGTATGAATTGGTAGTCCCGGGTCCGGAAGACCGGGTTTGTTTCGGGAGGGCTTCTGAAGTAGCCCCTCATTTCTTTTATATGTATGAGAGTATGATCACCCGCCTGGGCATTTTTCTCCCCTTTTCTGATTTTGAGGTTGTCGTTCTACGCTACTGCCGAGTTGCTCCTACCCAGCTTCACCCCAACTCCTGGGGTTTTCTGAGAATCTATCAGTTCATTAGCCATGCTTTAGACTTTCTGACGTCCCTGAGGATTTTCTTTTTTCTCTTTCACATGACCAAGCCCTTCAGTGGGCAAAATAATAAGCAACAATGGGTGTCTTTCCGAGCTATACAAGGTCGGAGAATCTTCACCTTTTTTGATGAATCCTTCCATGACTTCAAAAATTATTTTTTCAAAGTTCAAGCTGTAGAGCGTCACCACCCCTTCTTCTTAGATGAGATTTCTTCCCCTCGCTTTCCTCTGTACTGGCTGGAGGCCTCCCCCTGTGAGAAATATGGTTTAGATGATCTGGATGAGGTAAAGGTTGCCATTGTGGGGTTCCTCCGAGAAGTGTGGGGGAGGACCCCATATCTGGATACCAAAAAATTTCTCCAGGGGTCGCCGACCTTTGTCCAGACACAAACTAGGTAGCTTTTATTTATCCACTTTGTTTCCGACTTGTTTTTACCGACTTGTTTTGTTGACTCTTTGGCTACTGACTGTTTTTTACAGAGATGGCGAAGAAGAATTCCAGGGAGTCTTACCAGAGAGTCCAGGAGGCCAAGGCAAGGTCCCGTGCCAGGGTTGGTGGCGCCAGGGTAACTAACGCTCCTCTTCCTTCTCCTCCCCCCTTCCTCACAATTTGGGAACCCCGAACCGACCTATTGTCATTTCTTCTTCAACCTCTTCTCAGCCGTCCCCTCCTCCCCGATCCTCCCCTGAGCCAGAAAAGAAGAAGCGCAAGACCTTGGAGTCTAGCTCTTCTTTTGAAGGTGAGGCTAAGGTGGATGCACCTCAATTTGTCCGGAAATACATCTATCCCCATACCCGCATAGGTATGGATGATGTTTCTATTGGAACCACCTTACTATTCTGGCTCAGGAGAGTATCAGGGCGGCGGGGGTATGCACAAAGTTCCTTGATATGTTTGAGAAGACTCCTCTTAGCTCTCTGAGTTCAACCTAGAGGGTTGAAAAGTTGGAGGGGAGGCTTCTCATGTATCAGGAGCATGAGAGGGCGCTGAAGGAGGAGGTCGCCAAATTGAAGGAGGAAAGGGATGGCCTTCAGGAGAGTGAGCGGAAGTTCCAAGCTCGGTGCAACATGGAGGAGGGCCTGAGGCTGAAGGCGCAGGAGAGTTATGCGAGCTTGTTTGAGGACCTCATATTGGTGAAGAAAGATTTGCTGAAAGCTCGGAGTGACTATACTGAGTTGGAGGACTCTATTGCTGATGGGGCCGAGGAAGCATGGAGGATCTTTAAGAAACAGGTCGGAGTCCTTGCTCCCGACCTGGATCTCTCACCTTTGGATCCGGACAAGGTCGTCATTGACGGGGCTATAGTCTCTCCTCCCTCTCCCCAATATGTCACCGAGTTAGATTTGAAGACTCGGGGGCAGAGGGTAATGGAATCTCCTCCCTGACCAAAGGATGCCCCGAGTTCCTCGAAAGCTCCCAGAACCTCCTCTCCGTCTCCTATGGATACTTCTCTCCCTAGTCCTGATGGTGCTCCGACTACTCTCCCTGATTCTGGTAGTGATCCTCTTTGAAAAAATGATTGTGGCTATATGGGGCCCGGCCTGTGGGTCCCCCCCCTTTTTTTAAACTCTTTTTATGTTGTGGTGGTCTACTGACATTTCTTGGCCTTTTAAGGCCGTAAACAAAATATTTATAGAAATACCCTTTTTTGGATAAGGGTTTAGGTTGACAAAAAATACCCCTTTTTTTGGATAAGGGTTTAAGTTACCTTTCTTTGTCTTGTTGTATGCATGCTTTTCAGATTTTGGTTTTTTAAAAAATCCCTTTGATCTTTTTGAAAACCTTTTCTTGGCTGTTTGTCCTTTTTTGAACCTTTTAACTTTAAGGACTTAGGACAGTCTTTAGGTTTTTCGGTCTCCTTTTGGTATTCCTTATACTCAATTTTTTTTTTATTTATTGAGTTCCTATGACTTAGGTTATTTTTGCGATGCGTTTTTTTTGCTGCTCGGCTTTTCACTTCGACTTATGAGTCGGAATATTTCTGAGTTTTTCACGATCAACTTTTATAACCTCTTTACACCGACTTGTACCTCGTCGTTTTATCCTGACGACCATCTAGGTCGGTTCATGGGATTTTCACGCTTTGTCGAGCTTAAGTCGGCGCGTTTCATAGAAAGAAAAACAATAGTAGGAATTTATAAGAGATATTGTAAAAGATCTTTATTTATTTGGGAAGGTACTTTTGCTGCTACTAAGGGTTTCTGATAGTCCGTTCTCCCTTAGTCTCTACTGTGATGCCTCGTTAAAAACCCTTCTTCAGAAAAAACCCTTTGATTTTTGGGAAAAAATCGTGAAGTTGGGAAAAGAGTACATCAGGGAGTAGAGTTCACATTTAACTATAGTACCTTTTCATGTTACAAGCATGCCACGACCTTGGTAACTCGGTGCTGTTTAGGTCGGTCACCTTATAATACCCTTTTCTTAAGACCTCGCTAACTTTGTATGGTCCTTTCCAATTAGCAGCAAGCTTTCCTTCCCCCGATTTGTTGACTCCAATGTCATTTCTGATCAAGACCAAATCGTTTGGGGTGAAGCTCCTTCGAATGACTTTTTTGTTGTACCTGGTAGTCATCCTTTGTTTCAATGCTGCTTCTCTTATCTGGGCTTGCTCTCGGACTTCGGGGAGCAATTCAAGCTCCTCTTTGTGTCCTTGTACATTTCCGACCTCATTATGGAGGATCACCCTTGGGCTTTGTTCGTTGATTTCTACTAGTATCATGGCTTCTACGCCATAGACAAGTCGGAAGGGTGTTTCTCCTGTGGCGGATTGTGGCATCGTCCGGTAGGCCCATAGCACTTGCGGGAGCTCATCAGCCCAAGCTCCTTTTGCATCTTGTAGTCTTTTCTTTAGTCCCGCCAGTATGATTTTGTTAGCTGCCTCCGCTTGTCCATTTGCTTGTGGATGCTCCACCGAGGTAAACTGGTGTTTTATTTTCATACTGGCTACTAGGCTTCTGAAGGTAGAGTTGGTGAACTGGGTTCCATTATCTATGGTAATGGAATGACGTATCCCATACCTTGTGATGATATTTTTATAGAGGAACCTCCAACTTCTCTGGGCAGTGATAGTGGCCAATGGTTCTGCTTCTATCCACTTTGTGAAGTAGTCTATTCCCACAATTAAGTATTTGACTTGTCCTGGGGCCTGGGGAAAAGGTCCTAACAGATCCATCCCCCCATTTTGCAAAGGGCCATGGAGAAGTTATACTGATTAGCTCCTCGGGGGGAGCCACGTGGAAATTTGTGTGCATCTGGCATGGTTGGCATCTTTTCACAAATTCTGTGGCATCCTTCTGCAAAGTCGGCCAATAGAACCCAGCTCGGATTACTTTTTTTGCTAGCGACCTGGCTCCGAGGTGGTTTCTGCAAATCCCATTATGAACCTCTTCTAGTACTTCAGTTGTCCTTGAGGTCGGTACGCACTTTAGCAATGGTGTTGATATTCCTCTTTTATAGAGGGTGTTTTTCACCAAAGTGTAGTATTGTGCTTCCCTCCGGATTTTCTTGGCCTCTTTTTCCTCTTTAGGGAGGATGTCGAATTTTAGGTATTCGACCAAGGGGTTCATCCATCTGAGGTTTAACCCGGTTACTTCAAGGACTTCCTGCTTGTCCTCTGTTTTCATCACAGAGGGTTCTTGGAGAGTTTCCTGGATCAAGCTTCTATTATTCCCCCTGGTTTGGTATTGGCTAACTTGGAGAGGGCATCTGCTCTGCTATTCAGGTCCCGAGTTATGTGTCTGATCTCGGTTTCTGCAAAACGCCCGAGATGCTCCAGAGTTTTTTCCAAGTATCTTTTCATATTCGGGTCTTTAGCCTGATACTCTTCATTTATTTGGGAGGTCACTACTTGGAAATCGCTAAATATCAGCACCTGGGTTGCACCGACCTCTTCTGCCAGCTTTAATTCTGCAATCAGGGCTTCATATTCTGCCTGATTGTTGGAAGTTGGAAATTCAAATTTGAGGGAGACTTCTATATTTGTTCCCCCTTCATTGGCTAGTATTATGCCTGCACCGCTTCCTGTTTTGTTTGAGGATCCATCTACGTATTGTTCCTATTTAGTCAGCTTTTCCTCTTGATCTCCTGCATATTCCGCTATAAAGTCGGTGAGGCATTGGGCTTTTACCGCTGTCCGAGTTTCGTACTTTAAGTCGAACTCGGAGAGCTCTATCGCCCACTGAACCATTCTCCCTACAACATCCGTCTTTTGGAGGATTTGCTTCATGGGTTGGTTCGTTTGGATTCTTATTGTGTGGGCCTGGAAGTAGGGTCGTAACCTCCGCGAGGCTATTACTAAGGAGTACGCAAACTTCTCTAGTTTGTGGTACATTAGTTCGGGACCCTGTAGAACTTTGCTGGTGAAGTATACTAGATGCTGTCCAACCTCATCCTCTCGTATTAGGGCCGATGCGATAGCTTTGTCCGCTACAGATAAATATAGGACAAGCTCTTCCCCTACTATAGGTCGGGTGAGGATTGGAGGTTGGCTCAAGAACTTTTTGAACTCTTAGAACGCTTCTTCGCATTCTGGAGTCCACTCGAATTGGCATCCTTTTCTTAGCAGAGAGAACAGTGGAAGGGACCTTAATGCTGACCTTGCCAAGAACCTGGAAAGGGCTGCGAGTCGGCCATTTAGTTGTTGGACTTCTCTTAAGCAAGTCGGGCTTTTCATTTCTAGGATAGCCTTGCACTTGTCAGGATTTGCCTTGATCCCTCTTTGGGTTAGCATAAATCCTAGGAATTTTCCAGCCTCCACCGCGAAGGTGCATTTTGCGGGATTTAGTCTCATCCCATGCGCCCTTATGGTGTTGAAAACTTGCGTGAGGTCCGTAAAAAGGTCGGCCTCTTCCCGGGTTTTTACCAGCATGTCGTCTACATAGATCTCCATTAAGTGCCCGAGGTGGGGAGCGAACACCTTGTTCATCAGCCTTTGGTACGTGGCCCCTGCGTTTTTTAATCCAAAAGGCATGACCATGTAACAATAATTTGCTCTAGGTGTGATGAACGATGTCTTTTCCTGGTCTGGCTTGTACATCGGGATCTGGTTATATCCCGAGTAGGCATCCATAAACGACAAGTATTGGTACCTGAGCTAGAGTCCACTAGAGTATCAATGCTTGGGAGCGGATATGGGTCCTTAGGACATGCCTTATTCAGGTCGGTGTAGTCGACGCACATCCTCCACTTGCCGTTTTGTTTCTTGACTAGCACTACATTTGCTAGCCATGTTGGATACTTAACTTCTCTGATGAAGCCGGCCTCTAGGAGTGCTTGTACCTGCTCTTCCACCGCTTGAGCTCGTTCTGGGCCGAGCTTACGCCTTCGCTGCTGTACAGGTCGAGACCCTGGGTGGACAGAGAGCCTGTGGGACATGAGCTCGGGGTCTATCCTTGGCATGTCGGAAGCTTTCCAGGCGAAGAGGTCAGAATTTTCTTTTAGGAGCTTTGTCAACTTTTGTTTTAAGCTTTCCTCCAGGTTGGCTCCTATGTTGGTATTTTTTCCTTCCTCTTCATCGACCTATATTTCTTCAGTTTTTCCTCCTGGTTGTGAGCACAGCTCTTCTTTGGTTCTTGTGCCACCGAGCTCTATGGTGTGGACTTCCTTGCCTTTCCCTCTCAGGTTCAGGCTTTCATTGTAGCATTTTCTTGCCAGCTTCTGATCTCCTCGCACTGTTGCTATCCCCGCAAATGTCAGGAATTTCATGCAAAGGTGAGGGGTAGACACCACCGCTCCGAGTCGATTTAGGGTAGCTCTGCCAATCAAGGCATTATATGCTGACCCCACGTCGAGGACTATGAAGTCTATGCTAAGAGTTTTGGACTTTTCCCCCTTTCCGAAGGTCGTGTGGAGGGGTAGAAATTCCAGTGGTTTTATTGGCGTGTCGCCTAATCCATATAAGGTGTCGGGGTAGGCTCTTAACTCCTTTTCATCTAGCCCTAGCTTGTCGAACGTGGGCTTGAAAAGGATATCTGCCGAACTCCCTTGGCCTACTAGAGTTCTGTGGAGGTGGGCGTTGGCTAGGATCATGGTTATCACCACTGGATCATCATGTCCAGGGATTATTCCTTGCCCATCCTCCTTTGTGAATGAGATTGTGGGGAGGTCGGGTGACTCACTCCCGACCTGGTAAACTCGCTTGAGGTGTCTTTTGCGAGAGGACTTGGTGAGTCCTCCACCCGCGAATCCTCCTGAGATCATATGTATATGTCTCTCGGGAGTTTGTGGTGGTGGGTCTCTCCTGTCCTCGTCCTCTCGCTTTCTCTTCCCGTGATTGTCCGACCTTTCCATGAGATATCTATCAAGCCGACCTTCTCTGGCCAGCTTTTCTATCACATTTTTAAGGTCGTAGCAATCATTTGTTGAATGACCATAGATCTTATGGTACTCACAGTAATCGCCGCGACTTCCCCCCTTTTTATTCTTAATGGGCCTGGGAGGTGGCAGCCTTTCAGTGTTGCAGATCTCTCTGTATACATCCACCATGGAAACCTTTAGAGGAGTATAAGAGTGATATTTCCTTGGCCTGTCGAGACCGAGTTCTTCTTTCTTCTTGGGCTCTCTTTCCTTCTCTTTTGCAGAGTGGGAATGCCCAGGTTGCCAACTCGGCTCTCGTAGTCTGGTATTTTCCTCCATGTTGATGTACTTTTCTGCTCTTTCCTGTACATCGCTCAGGGAGGTGGGGTGCCTTTTTGATATGGACTGTGAGAAGTGACCTTCTCTAAGTCCATTCACTAACCCCATGATGACAACTTCGGTGGGCAGGTCCTGAATCTCTAAACATGCTTTATTGAACCTTTCCATATAGTCCCGCAAATGTTCTCCGACCTCCTGCTTTATTTCCAGGAGGCTCGGTGCATGTTTTACTTTATCCTTTTGGATGGAGAACCTCATCAAGAATTTTCTCGAGAGGTCTTCAAAGCTGGTGACCGACCTCGGTGGGAGGCTGTCGAACCACTTCATCGCCGCTTTTGACAAGGTAGTCGGAAAGGCTTTGCAGCGAGTTGCATCAGAAGCATCAGCTAGATACATCCGACTTTTGAAATTTCTTAATTGATGCTTCGGATCAGTGGTTCCGTCATAGAGGTTCATATTAGGGCTTTTGAAGTTTCTTGGAACTTTTGCCCTCATGATGTCCTCACTAAACGGATTTTCTCCTCCCAGGGGCGACTCTTCTCGGTCGCCATGGGAGTTCCGACTTTTCAGAGAAGATTCTAGTCTTAAGAGTTTCTCCTCTAATTCTTTTCGTCGCTCTATCTCTTCCCTGAGATTTCGCTCCGCCTCTCGTTGTCTTTCTAACTCCTGTTCCAACTGTTCCAAACGATCTTGGTGGCCATGGACCAACCCCATTAGCTCGGTTGCGTGGGGTGGCCGTTCCTTTCTTGACTCTCGTCCATCCGAGGAGTTTACCTTTAGATTTTTAAACCCAGAGGTGCCTTCTCGATGTTGATCGCTGGCCTCCTGGTGAGGAGTTGGGTTCGCATCGTTGTTTCCGGTGTCCAGGTTTTCCTGCTCGGAATCGGACGCCGTATGACCATCTTCCGGTGATTTGTCCGCCATTACTGGTTGATCTCTCGGGTCCCCGGCAACGGCGCCAATGTTACGATGGGTAACCGGAGATTATTGGGCTGGACTCGCTGGGTTGGCCCAATCGTCTATGAGGGAAGCCTTCGGGCGGATTCGCGTCTTTAGGGCCTCCATCTGACTTGTGAATACGAGTAAATGGGGGTGGTACCTGCAAAGACACTCTGATGCCTAAGTCAGCAAGGGCGTGAGCAGATCTAGAGAGTATTGGGACTTAGAGATACCTGAGGAGTGTCAGTGTATTTATAGTGGTGAGCCAATAACCACCGTTGAAGTAGTTCCACTTTTTAAGGTGGATAACCGTCCCTTTATCTTAGGGAAGTTGGGATATGGTTCCTAGAAGTGGGTTGAGAGATCTTAGGGGCAGTTACTCATTTGAGTGAGTGTTTATCTGCCAGCTAATCTTCGTCATCGACTTCTTTAGAGTAAGTCGTAGTGAGAACCGACTTCTTTAGGGAAAGGTCGGTGTGGAATGAGGCTCAATCCTTTGGACTGGGTCTTTTCGTTTGGATCTGGACCTTAGTGTTGAAACAGAGTATGAACAAGAAGCAATAAGAAAAACTAAACTAACCGTAGTAACAACATGATCTTCGACAAATTCAATCAATTTGATAATAGATTTATGCATAAAACTTTATAAACATTATACGCAATGTATATTGAATCATTTTCAACAAATTACGGATTAATCATGAATATTAACTTTTTCCAATTAATTTGGACAAAAAAGGGGATCCATCCAAATAAAAATGATTACTCTGTTAAAAGAAGAATAACAAAATCAATTTATACAATAAAATTATTTTACAATAACAATGAAATGGAATAAAATATATTATATTCTTCACAATCATTTTTCTACTCAATTGCTATTAAGCATCTTTGATTTGAGTTTTAAATTTGATGTAAATAAATTCTTAATAATAAATTGATTTGGTCTAGAAGATATTTGTTAAGAAACTAACCATAGTTGTCCAAGTCAATTGTTGATGTAGAATTAAGAAAAATAGTAATACATATATATTGGTCCTATAGAAAATGTTCATTATACATTTATACTCCTATCCAAATAATAATGTTTCAAATATTACATTATAACAGTACTCATAATTTTGATAACCTTTTTAAGTACTAATTTAAATTATCAATAATAACCTCATGTGATGAGCCAATAAATTTAATTGATACATTAAAAATATTAAAATTTGAATCAAAAATCTTATAGATATTCAAACTCTATTTTTTATGGTTTACTCTGTTTATAAGGACATAGAATGTTCAATAATAATAATAATAATAATAATAATAATAATAATAATAAATAAGTTTTTAAAATTTATATATAATTAAATAAAATGTTATTAAATAATAATTTAATCAAATATAATAAATTATCAAACTATTTAACATCGCAAAAAGACAACATACATAATTGGACATGAGTTTTCAATTTTCTTTTTCGCTGAAGGCAAAAGGGCCTCAACCCAGGCCTAAGAATGGAAACAAACACCACTCCGCTCCATGACTGGAAAAAACCACCACACCGTTTGAAGCCTCGCAATTAGTGACCAAAACAAAAAAAAAAAAGCTTGGCAATCTTTCTCCGATTGCTAGCCTTGAGACTTGAGAGGTATTCGTCAATTCGATGAGTGAGATGATGGTTCTATCCTCTGTCGAACTCATTGCATGCCCTAAGCTTTCTTCCAATATTCTCAATTAGCCACAATGATGATCAATACTTGTCAAATCCAAATTACCAAATATATCTGCACTGAATTTCGATACGTCTTAGCTATAACTACGTCGTTTACTTATCCCTTCTCTTCCCCTCTTTTACTAGTGCAAACCTAATCCCCCTCCGGCGACTTTTTCTCATAGTTATCAAATCCGACTCTATCTGGCTGGTTCGACCGAAAATTCGGTCATCTGACCGAACCCAAATCACTCGTTGAACTGTCCATGCCACAGATCCAGTTGAACCCGGTTCGATCCGGTGGTTTTATGCGAACCTAGTGAACGGGCCGGTTAATCCAATTCGGTCCGGGTCAAGTTATTAATTTTTTTAATTTCTTTTTTCTGAAACGGCGTGTTTCAGACCCACCACCCCCCACCCCCTCTTTGAATAACCCTAACTCCCTAAGCCTCGTCTCTGGGTGGAACCACCCCCTCCCCAGCCAACCTCGTGCCCTCGTCTCTCTGTCTCTGCTCTCTCGAGGCAGTGGGCAGCCCATCGCCCTCACCTCGTCTCTCTCTCGAGCTCGGCGCCGGCAGCCCCTCACCCTCACCTCGTCTCTCCCCTCGTCGTAAGTTTGTCACTCACTCGGCGTCGTCAGTTCGTCACTCTCTGTCTCTGGATCTCTCACCTCGTTGCTCTCTGGTCTCTCACTGTGAGTCCGTGACCCTGCGTTCGCTTCGTCAGAACCAGTGAAGCAGCATCTGCTCCCTCGGGTGGTGGTGGCGGTCGTCGTCTTCTCAACCAGGTGAGATCAAGTTTTCGACCCTGTTCTTTCTCTAGTTCAATGTTGATTTCGGTGAACCTGATGGTTGTTGAATGTGGTTGTTGCTGTTTTACTTAGTTTTTAGAGTTGTTGCTGTTATTTCTCTGGTTCGATGCTAATTTTGGTGAACCTGAGCAAATTTTAGAGTTGTTGCTGTTCTTTCTGTTTGTTGAATGTTGGTTTTTTAGAGTTGTTGTTGCTGTTCTTTCTCTGATTCGATGCTAATTTTGCTGAACCTGAGCAAATTTTAGAGGAGTTGTTGTTCTTTCTGTTTGTTGAATGTTGGTTTTTTAGAGTTGTTGTTGCTGTTCTTTCTCTGATTCGATGCTAATTTTGCTGAACCTGAGCAAATTTTAGAGTTGTTGCTGTTCTTTCTGTTTGTTGAATGTTGGTTTTTTAGAGTTGTTGTTGCTGTTCTTTCTTTGATTCGATGCTAATTTTGCTGAACCTGAGCAAATTTTAGAGGAGTTGTTGTTCTTTCTGTTTGTTGAATGTTGGTTTTTTAGAGTTGTTGTTGCTGTTCTTTCTCTGATTCGATGCTAATTTTGCTGAACCTGAGCAAATTTTAGAGTTGTTGCCGTTCTTTCTATTTGTTGAATGTTGGTTTTTTACAGTTGTTGTTGCTGTTCTTTCTATTTGTTGAATGTTGGTTTTTTAGAGTTGTTGTTGCTGTTCTTTCTGTTCTTTCTCTGGTTTGATGTAAATTTTAGTTAGAATTATTGTTGAATCTGGCAGTTGCTGCTGTTGTATGGTTTTTTAGAGTTGTTGAACCTGAGAAAAATTTAGTGAACTTCGGTTGAATAGTTAAATTTGTTGTTGATTATTATTAGTAAACTTTGGTGGTTGTTGATTATCATTAGTTGTTGCTGTGTTTCTTTGGCTTGAATGGAAAGGCTTTCCAACTAGCCATTGTACCTGAGATTGCAAGAAGTCCTTCCTCTTCTTTGGAGCTTGTTCTTGGTCCCCATGGAAATGGGGTGACAAAGAGAAGCTTGCTTCTCCAATGGATCATTGCTCGACTTGATGGGTAACTTCTACTGGTTTGCCGGAGAAGCTCTTGTTTTTCTTTCAGGAGTTGGTTGGTGGCATGGACACTTAGCCCTTTCTTATTTTTAGTATTTGTAAATATCATAGAGTTTATAATAATAGAGGGAAGACTGATCCTCTGCTTGGGGTCATTGTAAACAAATTGTGGATTTACCGATTGTGTTATTTTTCACTTGTCTTTGTTGATTTAAATTAAAAAAGTATTTTGTACTAGAGACTAATATATTATCTTTTTTTTTAGATCATTAGTTATGTTTAAAAATTAATATTGAATTATTAATGTTTGTAAAGATTTATATTTTAATTTTTAAGACATTATTTTAATTTTATTCATATAATTTTATTTTTTTTAGTTATGACCGGGATAACTGGGTGAATCAGTGACCCACCAGTTGAACTAGTGACCCGGTCATATGACCGGGTTGATTACCGGTTCGATTCTGATAACTATGCTTTTTCTTCTCTTCCAATCCCAATACTGAACACCGATAGTAAGTATTTAATTGTTCTTGAACTATTTTTTTCCTGTTATATTTCCTGCAATTTCTTTGTTGTTGCTTAGCGTTTGTTGTGCTGACGTTGTTGTAATTGTTTGTTCTTAGTGTTTTATTAACCACTGAGTTTATAATTACTAATTAGATTGAGAATTTTAAGAGTTATATTGCTAATTAAGTGATTCTTATGTAATATGTGCTACTTTTCTTACAACATTTTTATTTTGTTTTGTAAAAAAAAATTTCTTAGATGTATGTGCAGGCTGTTGTGAAGATAAAGTCAATGCGGTTTTAATGCTTTTGATTCTATGATATTATTTCCTTGTTATTGGTTGCAAGTTTGCAGGAATCTTATTTTTCTTTATTATCTATTTATTTAAAATGGAAAATGTTCAATTGTGAAGTAGAGTCTTAGGCTCTTAGCTTAACACATATCATATTCGTATTTGATTTTTTTCCCCCCTTGCAGAATGGAAGAGAAAGGGAATGAGCAAGGATCAAATGTTTCAGCGGTAGGGGTATTTGAGATACCAGGAGAGCCTGCTATCGTAATCAATGGTGTGCCTGAAATAACCCCCAGTGACAAAACTGATTCTGTGCATAATGCTTCAGGCGGCACCGTTGAAGAAGCATACACCCCTTTGGATTTGGGTGAATGGTTCGAAGGGAGGGAGGTTCGAAAGTGGTTCATGGGAAGGTACTACTCAGGTACGGTAATGGAGTTTGACAAACAAACTGGGTGGTACAGGGTTCTCTACGAAGATGGTGACTCGGAAGATCTTGATTGGCATGAGCTGGAAGAGGTACTTGTTCCTTTGGATGTTACGACGACGCTTAAGGCACTGGCACAGAGAGTTGTCAAGAAAGGCAAGAAATATGCTCATAAGTCTGGGAAAACTGCCAAAATCAAAAGAAGGGCAACAAAAGGAAAGTAAGTAGACTCTGGCTCTAGTTGAAAATTTGGAGATTTGTAATATCATTTGCAATTTGTATAGCATCTAACATCAGTGCTAGTGCTTGAGAAAAATTAGCCGATTCTAAAACTGCTCTGCTAGAAGAGAGATTAGGAAATCAGAGCTGGTGGAAATTGTTAGAGGAGTAAGGATTTTTTATTGTTTTGTAGTTAGGGAAATTGTTAGAAATGGTGATTGAAATGAATGTGTTTCTCATGCTTCCGTTTTGATTAGTTGAAGAGAAGTTGCTGTCTGGGATGAAAATTCATAATTTTTTTTTGTTAGATGATACCATAATCAGGTAAGGAAATTGACATTTCTTTCATGAAAAATTCTAAATGGTAAAGATGAAACCGCTTTACGAATTCATGAGTCTCATTCCAGTTTTTTGTGTTTTTGCACTTAACCTTTGCTGCATATGAGAGGGTATGGAAGTATGTTTCAACCCGGGTTTATTGAAATACTAGCATGTGGACGGCGTAGTTTCAATGTTTTCTCAAAATTTTCAAATAAAAAATATCAGAATATAGTCAAAACATCTTGTATAATATGTTATATTAATATTCAAATAACAAAAAAGTTAGACTATGTTAAAGTAGAATTAGCTAAAGCTAATTCCATTATTGTTGTATAACAATCATTCAGCATGTTAATTAATAGGTGCACACTACAATACAAATCTAAATTTACAGAGATTCCTGTAGAGCAGCTTTCTTTGCGACACGTATGTTTTGTCTTTATGTTGGGAGAGCAGCTTGTCTTTATGTTGGGAGAGCAGCTTGACACGCAGCGCTGGCCCAGGAAATTGATGGCTTGGCTAGGCCTTGAATCCCTCTGTTTTCTTTCTTACATTATGTTTGGATGTTTGATAGAAAATGAGGAAATTGATGGCTTGGCTAGGCCTTGAATCCCTCTGTTTTCTTTCTTACATTATGTTTGGATGTTTGATAGAAAATGAGAGAAAAAAAAATGAATGGAAAGAAAATAAAAGGAAAGAAAATGAGAAAAAAAGTGAAGTTCTTTATATGTTATTTGGATGAAGAGAATGAAAAAAAAGAAAATAAAAAGAAAATATGGATGAAGAAAAAATTATTTTATTACCCTTACATATATTAAGAAAATAGTGAGTTAAGAATTTTGCTTTTTATTGTTAGAAGAGTAAATATGGAATTAATATTCTTTGGTTTTCTCTCTTTAGTTTTCTTCTCAGCATTGAGAGGAAAAAAATTATATGGGTTACATGCCAGTTTTTTGGTTTTTCATCCATTTTTTCTTCTGTTTCAAACGAATAAAAAATGGGCTTTTTCACATATTTTCTTTTCTTTCATTTTCCTTTTTTTAAAAATCATTTAAACCAAACAATGTGTTAACGCAGGGAAACAGGGTACAAAAAAGGGATTCGAACCTGCAAACAGTGGAACAAGATTTTTTTTTTTTTTTTTATAGTGTAACCTAAAATTCAAAGGAAAATATTTGTTGATTATTCCAGTTTTCAAGAAAAACTAGAAAGTAGAAATAGATAAAACACTACACATTTTAACATTTGAACCAAATAAGTATGTTAAAAAGCTTGGTCTTGCATATGATATCTTGTGTGATCATATGTAATTTTGAATATTTTTTTGGTTTAATTACTTTGTTGGTCCTATAGTTTTGCGAAATTTTCAATTAGGTCCCTATACTTTTTTTCCTTTTAATTGGAGCCCTATACGTTATTTTTTGTTTCAATTTAGTCTCTACCGTGACAAAAACGTCTAAAATAACAGAATATTCCCTTAAAAAAACGAATATTCTCTCTTTTAGAATAACAAAACACTCTTATATTTTTTAAAATTCCAAAAAAACCCTTCTCACTTCCACACTCACATATCCTTAGCCCTAACCTCTTCATGGAGCTCTCTCTGGATTCCGCTGTTCGCAATTTATATATAAACCCGAACAATAGGGGCGCGTGAGCTCCACCTCCTCAACGGTCTCACTCTGACACACTCTCCCTCCCTTCGCTTCCTTCTGCAACCTCTCTTTGCGGTTCTTCCCTCACCACACCACTACTCTCTCCTCTTTCTTCTTCTTCTTTTTTCTGTTTCTGTTCACAGTAATAGAGTTTTAGGGTTCATCTTCTTCCCGCACATTTCAATGCCGGAGAAGTCCTGGAAGGTACCTTTCACGGAACAAGACTCAGCAAAGCTCCTAGAAAGGTATTATTATTTATTTCTTTATTTTGATTATTTTATTTTATATTGTTATTTTAGTGATTTTTGCGGTGAAGTTTGAGCATGATTGGGGATTTTCTTCATCTGTTTTTATCTAGCAGGTATGATGCAACAACGGTGTTAACTTTGCTTCAGAAACTTGCGCACTATCCTCACGCGAAGATCGATTGGAATGAGTTGGTGAAGAATACATCAACTGGCATTTCCACCGCCAGAGAATATCAGATGGTGTGGCGCCACTTGGCCTACTGTCATGCCCCTGAAAATCTTGAAGATGGTGCTCAACCTCTGATTTGTGATTTTAGTTATATTATTTAATTATAAAAAGAAAAAAATTTCTTGGGGTCATAAGATGAAATAATAAAGTACATTCACTAATAGTGATCAAGGTGTAACTATGGCAGTGGTTATAGTTGAATTTGTCAGGGATATGAATCTATAGTTACCACTTGCAGGAAATAAAAACTTGTCAATGCTTGTGCACATCATGCTATTTCAGGCCTTCAGGGCCATATATCTTGTTTATGGAGACTATCTAAAATCATGGTATACCAAAGGCCCTAAAGGAAAAAGAAACATTGATGCTCTTCTGCTTGAATCTTAGCTTCTTGTGTTTTCTCCTTAGCCTTGTGTTTTATTGAATGTAGCAGGTCTATTCAAGTTGATTTTTGAATTGAATATAACATGATATAGCAGTTCTAATCTGATTAATCCTTGAATATCATCTTTGACTTTAAAATGGGTCTTTAAAGACCATTTTGAAGTATATTTGCTATCAGATAATTTGGTTGAAAATTTTGAAGTATAATTTGCTTTCAGATAATTTAGCAGTACACACAATGAAAGATGTGGTTGAAAATTTGGAGAAAGCACGGTTAATGTTTGCGATCTTTACTCCTATCTGGTTTGCATTGTGATGCATGCATGATTTGATTACAATGTTCACTTTGATAAGGCATTGTTAGATTATTGTTTCTAGGTTCATGAATTATGACTATGAATTTAAGTTTATTATTTGATTTACTAAATTGGTGATTTTTATACAGGTATGGGAAAAGTGAGGTTCAGGATGGTTGCATATATTTACTGATGAACTGAAGTCTGCTCTCTCTGCTCTCAGAATTCTTCTCGGCTCAAAACCGTCTATTATCAATGTTATTATTGATCTCTATGCTAGTTTAGGGAGTAGGAAGCTGCAACACAAGAACTGATTTTCAGATTTTAAATTTCAATAACACAAATTACAAAGCCTTGTGGTTTTTTATTGTGTACCATGATATGATAAAGACACAAATTATATTCTATGAATCCACACAAATGTAAAATGTTACATTATCATAATGAATACTTGAAGGATGAAAACTGAATTTTATATATGCTTATTACTATTATTTCTATTTCATTTTATCCATTCTTTTTTTTAGGTTTTTAAGATAAAGTATTTTGAAAGTCAAAAAAAAGAAAAGAAAAGGTATTTTTGGTACAATTTGTATATAAATAAGCAAAAAAATGATAGTGACAAAATAAAATGGATTATAAGAATACTTTTCATGTCTTAGAATCATTGAATAGGGATTATAGGAATATCTTTCATTGAATATTTATAGTTTTATCGAATTTTCAATTAAGTCCTTATATTTTTTTTTCTTTTCAATTAGGTCACTAAGGGTATAAAAGTAATTTTACAATTCACTAACATTTTTTTGACGTTTAACGTTAATAGGGACTAAATTGAAAAAAAATAACGTATAGGGACCCAATTAAAAGGAAAAAAAATATAGGGACCTAATTGAAAATTTCGCGAAACTATAGAGACCAACAGAGTAATTAAACCTATTTTTTTCTGTCAAGATTTTTGTTTTTGTTTTTAATTATTATACTTTTATTTAAAAATAAAAAAATCACTTTATTTTAAGCAAGTAACATGTTTTTAAAAAGTCAAATTCAAAAAGGTTTTAATAAAGAGAAAATGATGCTTTTCTCTTGTAAGATATTTAAATGATAAAAAATATTATTTGTATACTAAAATCAGCTACTAAAATTAATCACTATATATTTATATATAAATATATGTATTATTTAACTTATTTTTAATGTGTATTTTGTATTTTAATATATATTTTATGTTGATAGCTGATTTTAATATACACTTAACATGATTGTTAAATGATAATTCTTTTCTTAATTATAAAAATTAAATAACATTTATTTTAGTCCATTCGATTAAAATTCATTTTTATACCTAACATTTATATGATTAATAAAAGATTTCAAATAAGAAGATTAACTATCCAATTTTATTTAACTTTTTTTAATCACTTTGAACTTTTTACGAATTATAAAAAATATAATTCAAAATGCACTATATTAGTTATAATTTTCAATTATAAATATTTACCACCTTCAAGAATTATTAATACTAAAGTAACTATTCAACTATTTAAAAATAAAACCCTAATTTATTATGCCAAAATAAAATCAAATACTCAAATTATCCCAAAAAATTTTATTATCTTCATGATAAATATTTAACTACTAATTCAGTGCCAAATAAATGAAATTATGTATTTAAATACCACTTAAAACATTAATTTTTGTATTTTTATCTGTAAATATATATATATATAAAATTTTAATTAACTTTATTTTTTCTACTATTAATTATTTGCATAAATCTTCTTTTATTATAAATTTTATTTTAGCTGTAACAAAAAAGAATTGTGTCATGCGTATTTAACTAAAAACATTAAAATTAATTTTTTTAATTTTAAAAATAAAAATGATTTTTTTTGGATTGATCTTTCAAGCAAAACAATTTTTTTTTTTTTAAAAAAACATCTTCAAATTAGCTACATAATATACAATGTTAAGGTACCTTGATTCTAGTATAAGAAGTTCAATTCCATGTTTTTTATTGGTTTACAGCAGCATTTTCTTACTATTGGTTATATTTAAATTTCACTCTTATTATTCCAACAAAATTGGTGAACTTGCAGAGATTCTATTGAAGTTCAGGTGAACTTTATGGAAACTAACGATTTTGTTGCAGAATTTATTTAATTCACATTTTTTAAACTGTAAATTATAAAATTTTTAATTTAAATTTTAAGTATATGTATTTTAAATTATTCATTTAATTTAATTTGATGAAAATAAACGTAATTGTGTTATTATAATAATATAACTATAATAATACAACTACATTTATTTTATTTATATTAGCCATACTCATTTTTAATTGATTTGCCGATATATCTCTAAGCACAATGGAATTCCTTTTCTTTTTTTTTTTTCACCTTTTTCTGAATTTTAGGAATAATGAAGCTACTTCTTTTATATAATTTTTTTATCATAAATTAAACATAAAATATTTTTATTTATGCATACATGATAATACTATAATTTATGAATACTTCGTGGCTAATATATCATATATAACTTCTAATAATGAGTACTCAGTTAACAAGAATTAAAGGGTGTGGTGGCTTGTATCTCATTTTTATTTTACTATTATAATAGTTAATATTTTTTCTATTTTATTTTACCACTATAAAAGATTATATATACTAAAAGAGAATCTCATTTTTTATCAATTATTTTTTTGTTGGATAATTTTTACAATTTTTTTCTTCTTGTGAAGCGCTGTCGTAAGAAGATAACTATTGTGGATACAAACAACCACTTTCTAATACCTATTAATTGAGTACTTATTACTAGAAGCTATATATGATATCTTAGTCATGGAACATTCATAAACCATGGTGTTATCTTGTATGCATAAATAAAAAAGGTCCATGTTAATTGGTGATAAAGATTATATAAAAGAAGTAGCTTCGTTATTCCTAAAATTTAGAAAAGGGTAAAAAGAAAATAGAATTTTGATATTTATCCTAATAAAATTAAATAATTAATTAGTTATAATTAATATATTTAAATAAATAAAACAAATTAAATGAAAATATTTTTTAAGAATTAATCAAATCAATTAGTTGATACAAATAATTAGTATAATTGATTTGATTTATTAAATTAAAAAATTAAATTACAAAATAGTTGATTGAATTCATTATTTGAGATAATTAATTTATTATAATTAATTAATAAATTAAAAAAATAAATAAAAAAATACTCTCCTAAAAGATAATATTTTTTAACTAAATTAATCTGTATTTATTGTATTTAATTAGAATAAGTAATAAATCATTTATTTTATTATGCACCTTATAAATTAATGAATCAAAATAACCAATATAATTAATTACAATTAATTAATTAATATGAATTATAATAAATTATATAATATTTAAATATCCAATCAAATTAAATATTTAATATAATTAATTCACCGTAATAAATTATATTCAATAAGTTAAAAAAAATTAAAAAATACTTTCAGTATGTTAGGTCAGTTTTATCATTAAGTATAGTATTCTAATTTTTATATAATATAATAAATAGATATAATAAATGAGTAATAGATATAATAGATACAAAAAGAATTTTAACATTAAAAGGGTGACAAATTTTGTTTGGTAAATACATTTTCCTAACAATATTTTTCTAAACGGCCCCGGTTTCTTTCATTTTTTGTCAGGGTCTTTGAGGTCTAAATGGAAACCCAACGAAGCAAAGTAGCAAACACAATTATTTCTCACCCACTAATAACGTGATCTCATTCTTCTAACGAATCTTTTATGCAAAAACTCAACAGCCATGGCATGCTGGGATCCATCCAAGAAAAAGTACTCACCAGATTTAGGAGTAACTCAAATTCGACCAGTCCAACCATGAGAGGAGGAAGTTCAAGATAACACGGAGGAAAAGAGGCAGGGGCGGAGCAGGCGCGTGAGCAACTGGGCACTGGACGAGAGAGTAGAGATGAACAGAGATCTGAGGAGAGCAGGATAAGGGCTGAGCAGGCACCGCAGTAGAAAATCAGAGAAAAAAGCGTACGGAAAAACTTAACAAGGAGAAAGGAAGAGATGCCAGATGCAGAAGAGCAGGTAGAGGAAGCACCGAAAATCCCTGAATTTCAGGATGACAGTGATATGTAGTTTGACCTAGGTGTAGCCTTTAAATTTAAAAATTTTATTAAGGAGATAAGAGAAAGGAATATGGAATGGGCCAACAACACAAATGCCCAGAAGGGGGATAAGGGGAAAGAGGCTCAGAAGTTAAATGGAAATGGACTAAGGAAAAATATTGGGCCTAACTTAGATGAAAATCCTGTGCAAGTAGGGGACATTGAAGGAGGTGGGCTGAGTAAATATCCAAGAGAAGAAATAGAGGTGAACAGCTATAAAATTGAAGACTAGAAGTTGGACTAGGAGGATAGGAGAGAAAAAGAAACTATATGCTAGGAATTAAAAAGGCTCATGTTAGCAAGGAAGAAGGATAAGCAGGTGGGTGAAGGCAGAATGGAGAGCAAGATTCACTAGGAAGTGGTGGAAAGAGGAATGGAAGATGATGAATTGAACAAGCCATTCAAGGAGGCACAGAACAAGGAGCTTGAATTAGTCGGTCAGCATGCTAACTTGGGTGAAAATATCTACTATGTGGAACTAGCAAGTGATTAAGATGAGGACAATACAACCGAGGTACATGCAGACTGGGAAACACAACTAGCCAAGAAATTAGAATTGAAGTTGAGTTTGAAAAGGAAACGAGAGAACTAGAACATGCCAATGCTTACATACAAGGACGGAAAGGAGGAACAAGAGGATAAGGAGCACAAGAAAATGAGGAATGGCAATATAGCGCTGGATACAGGGGAGTATGAGTTAGCCGTGCAAGTGTCTTGTCAGAGTAGGGGAGTACAAATGGCTGAGGAGGCGGTCCTTAACGTGCCCCAACCTCATTCATGAGTATTATTAGCTGGAATTTTCGGGAAATAGCGGCTGCCCAGATAATTTCTGAGTTATATGAACTATGTAAAAAAGCAAAGCCGCTAATAGTGTTCTTAATGGAAACTAGGGCTAGTAAGGAAAAAATGAATAGGGTAAGAAGAAAGCTTAATTTTGACTATATGTTTTGCGTGAAACTCCGGGACTTGTCCGGCGGTCTATGTTTGTTATGAAAAGCTAATACTAATATCCATGTTTACGAGTGGTGTGATAATTACATTAAATCAAATATTAATATTAACAACGATTTGAATTGGAAGGGTATTTTCGTGTACGGGAATCTAGTTTTCCAAAAGCGAAGGAAACTATGGCAGGAGCTTACGATAAGCAACATGTGTAAGGATATACCTCAAGCTTATTTAGGGGACTTCAATGATATTTTAAGTCAAGATGAGAAGGTAGGCATTCATCCACAACCAAGAATTTATTTAGAAACTTTCAGAAGGTTTGTAGATGATAATGGTTTAATAGATGTTAATCTTAAAGGCAGTAAATATACATGGTTTAGTAATCCTAGAAATAACGTTATCACTAGGGAAAGACTAGATAGAGTGTTAGTGAATTGGAAGTGGTTGCAAATATACCAGGATGTCACCTTAAGAGCCTCTTCGGCTGTGAGTTCAGATCATTGTGCCTTAATTTTAGATACACAGCGGCGAGTTCGGATAAAAAAGGAGTTCAGGTTTGAGGCCTATTGGGCAGAACATGAGGAGTGTAAAGAGGTGATCAAGAAGAGCTGGCAAATGGATGAAGGAAATGGAAACTGCTGGAATCAATTCACAAAAAAGAGGATCAGATGCAAAAGGGAGATGATGAAATTGAGTAGTAGGAAGTTCAAGAGAGCAGATAAAGAAATAGAAAGGAAGAAAAGAGAGCTACATCTAATTCAAGAGGCAGGTATGACGGAAGAGGAGCAGAGAAGGGAAAGAGATTTGAAAAACCAAATATCAGAGCTGTGGAAATAAGAAGAGAAATATTGGGGGCAAAGATCAAGGCTGAAATGGTTAAAGTGGGGTGATAAAAATATAGCCTTCTTTCATGCAACAACTATTCAGAGAAGAATTAGGAATAGAATTGACAAACCGAGAGATGAGACAGGACAGTGGATACAAGGGGAAGCTAATATTATGAGATTGGTAGAAAGATATTTCACTAAGCTATTTACTTCGGAAGGAGATAGGAACCTGGAAGAGTGTGTAACAGAAATTCCTAAGAGAGTTACAAGAGAGATGAATGAGGAGTTAATAGCAAACATTACAGATGAGGAAATTAAAGAAGTGGTGTTTAGCATGGGGTTTAAAAGCTCCAGGCCCAGATGGATTAAATGTATTACTTTTTTAACAACACTGGGATATTTTGAGCAAAGAAGTGTGTGGGGTAGTCAAAAATTTTTTTGGAGAAGGCAGCTTACCGGGGGACTTAGGAGAAACAACGGTTGTGTTGATACCCAAAACGAGTCAACCGGAAAGCCTGAATCAACTTAGACCTATAAGCTATTGCAGTTTCATGTACAAGATTGTTACGAGGGTCTTGGTGGAGAGGTTAAGGAAAGTATTAGATACTATTATTTCTCCAGTTCAGAGTGCCTTTGTAAAAGGAAGACTCATACAGGTAAATATAGTAATAGTACAGGAAGCTTTTCATAAATTAAACAAAAAAGAAAATCATGAAAGCAATGACATGGCCATCAAGTTGGATATGAACAAGGCATATGACAGGCTGGAATGGAATTTCCTACAAAGGGTAATGGAGGAGTTCGGTTTTAGCAAAGAGTGGGTCAGATTGATGATGAGCTGTGTGAAAAGTGCTAGTTATAGATTCAAAATAAATGGTAAGTTGTCAACCAAGATCTATCCACAGAGATGGCTCAGGCAGGGAGATCCCCTATCGCCCAATTTATTTATTTTGGCTGCTGAGAGTTTTACTATCCTCATGGAAAAGGCGAGGAGGAAAAATTTCATTTCTGGAATTAGGCTTGCTCCATCAGCACCGGTCATTACTCACCTCTTATTCGGAGATGATTGTATTATTTTTGCAGGGGTGCAAGAAGAGGAGATTTATCAACTTATCCAGATTATAAACTAATATACAGAGACATCAGGACAGAGAATTAATACAGACAAGTCCGGGCTGATCTTTGGAAGGCAGGTACCAATACAAAGGAGGATGAACATTGAGGAGATCGCTGGAATGAATTCATGGGAGGATCCGGGAAGATACCTAGGACTCCCAGCGAGATGGGGAAGATCCAAGAATAAGGCATTGGAGTGGATACAGGAGAAAATGCTTGACAAGATGCAAGGATGGAAGGAGAAACTATTAAACCAAGCCAGAAAGGAGGTTTTGATAAAAGTAGTAATTCAGGCGATTCCTGTCTATGCCATGAATATCATTAAATTTCCTAAATTCTTTTGCAAGAGAATTGAAGTAGCAATAGCCAGATTCTGGTGGAGAAACAATGGAAAGGAAAGAAGCATTCACTGGAAGAGTTGGACAAAAATGACAAGGAGCAAAATAAATGGAGGCTTGGGGTTCAAGGATTTAGAATGCCAAAACATAGCACACCTGGCTAAACCAGCATGGAAGCTATTAAAGAAGGATGATGCTATATGGGGTCGGACACTAAAGGCCATTTATTACCCAAATTGCAGCCTATGGGAGGCGGGAGAAGGAAGAAATGCGTCGTGGATATGGAAAAGCCTGCTGGAAGGAAGGGACTTTCTTAGAAGGAAAGGAAGATGGAGTATTGGGAATGGAGCAGAGGTAGACATTTGCGAAGATAATTGGGTGGCTGGGACAGGAAAATTGGGGAGAGGCAAAGTAGGCGGTATTAGAAGAGTGAGTGAGCTGATAAGAGAAGGGGAGGGTTGGGACATGAACAAAATCATGGACATATTTCCTGGAGATGTAGCCGATCTAATAACTAAAACCCCCATAAGCCTGATCAATCAAAAGGACTTCTTTCTTTAGCCGTACAAAAATGATGGATAGTACTCTGTGAGAACCGGTTACCATGCAGCGAAGGAAGAGAAAGACTCAAGGGAAGAGGGAAGAATCTGCAAAGCGTTGACTAGTCAGGATTGGAAGGAGGTTTGGGAGGATATTTGGAAACTACCGGTGCCTCAAAAGATTAAAATATTTTTATGGAAAGCAGTACATATAATTCTGCCAGTAAACACGAACCTATATCAGTGGAAAATTACAACAACACCCTCATGCAGCATATGCCAAAAAGAGAAAGAAACAATTGAACATGCGCTTCTATTGTGTCCGTGGACTAGAGCAGTGTGGTTCGGATCCAGCATTCAAATGGTGCCTACGGCCTCTAATGTAAGATCTTTTGGAGAGTGGATAATGGATAAAATTAGAAGAATAAGGAGCGAAACAGGCAATGAACAAGCGAATATATTATGCAATCTCGGATGTGTGTGTTGGTGCATTTGGAAAGCGAGAAATCAGCATATATTCCAACAATAAAAAATCAATCCACTAAAGGTAATAATCCAATCAGAGTGTCTAACAGCAAAATTTCAGAAGGCAACACAAGGATCTAGTGCAGAAAATAAATCAGAGACAGGAAGGAGAGGTAAGAATAAGAGAATTACCTGGAGACCTCCGCCAAGGAATAGGTTGAAAGTGAACACAGACGCGGCTTTTCACAAAGATACAGGTAAAGCAGTTCTAGCAGTGGTAGTCAGGGATTGGCAAGGAAAAGTCATCACGAGGACTACAGCAACATTCAAGACAATATCAGCATTAACAGCTGAAGCTCAGGCATACAGGAAGGCACTCATACTCATTAAGAATCTACAAATACCCAAGTGCATAATTGAAACTGACTGCTTACCTCTGGTTCAGGCAATCAAGTCAAAAATGCCTATAGCGGAAGTGGATGCAATCTTTCGTGACATTCTCCAATTGCTGGAAGAGGCTCCAGATGTAGGAGCTACCTGGACTCCAAGGGATGGCAACAAGCTAGCTCACTAACTGGCAGCGATGGCAGTGGGGAATGACCTAGGGAGACAATGGACAATGAATCCGCCTGCTCAAGTTAGAAATTCAATCAGAACAGAAGCAAGTTTCGCAGCAATTCAACACGTTCAAGGTATACAGATTCAAGTCAACATGGTTTCCGACTCAACAAGCGACCAAGAACTGCGAATGGAGGAGAGATTACCTGGGAGTGCGGAAACAGAAGCCCGAGATAAGCTATCAGCGGAAGACAAGGAGCAGAATCGACACACAGTAGAATACCAACCAGTCATCAACAGCCATAACGAAGCCATTGACATAGGAGACAAAGACCGAGGAGGAAGCTCAGCCGATCGGGCAGTGTTGCAGATTGCGTTAGGCCAAGGATGGGGTAGCTATCGACAGAATAAGGATGCGCCAGGGGATTCATGGCAAATCCGACGGATGCCCAACGATTGCGAAGTGGCGCACGAAAAAGTGTATGGCGGGAGGATAGGGGAGGCAGGAACGGAAGGGGCATCAGCGGGGAGGCGCAGCAAAGGCCAAAATCAGAAGGAATTCCTCAGGATTAGGGATGGCAATGGCATTGGGAAAGGAGGAGCTTGGAATCAGGAACATGCACCATAGCTGAAGATGAAGAGCACAGCGGTGGAGATCTCTGCGTGAAGGAGGAAGAAGATCAAGCTGAGGCGTACCGGGCTGGGTTGCTTCCAGGTCGGGCTTCGGAATGGGTTGGGGTGGGGAACAAACAGCTTCTGTTGCTTTGGGCCGGGTTGGTTGGCTGGCCCAGAGCCAAGTCCAAAAAAAAAAAGCTGTCTCTACTCTATCTCTGTAAAAATACTTCTGTACCATATAAATCACCTAATTAATATTACAATTTAAAGAAACTATAATTGTAAAAATTGAACCGCTGATCAAACCGGTCAATCTACTAGTTTATTGGTTTATTAGTTCAATCGATAAGTTATTGATTGAACCGATAGAATCGATCCTATGTAAATAAAAAATATAAAATAGTCAAAAGTCTAAAATTAAGCCAATGAGTTATAGCTCAAATGGCATAGTCTCCCCATACTCAATTAAGAGGTTGCGGGTTCGAGTCTCCTATCTTTGGTAAAAAAAAAAGTCTAAAATTAAAATTTAAAATAGACATCTTCACTAATATTTTAAAAAATATCAAGTTTCAACAAATTATAATCAACAAGTTATTATCCAGTTATCATTAAATAAATATATAAAATTCTAGTATCTTTTTATAATAAAAATTTTTTAATTTTATTTTCATACTAAAGTAACTATTTTTTATTTCAATAACTAACTAATTAGTTTAATATTTTATTATATTATTTTTCTTGAAAAATAATATTTAATAAATATCATAAAATCATAAAAGGATAATAATATTGTAATTAATAAAAATATTTGATATTTTTATTTAGGTTTAATTGCTTTGTTAATCCTTATAGTTTTGCAAAATTTTCAATTAGCTCCCTATACTTTTTTTTTCCTTTTAATCGGGTCCCTGCACCAATTTTTTTTTCAATTAGGTCTCTCTTGACAATAATTGACTTAATTGTATAGGGACTCAATTAAAAAAAAATTGGTACAAAGACCCAATTAAAAGAAAAAAAAAGTATAGGGACTCAATTAAAAAAAAAATTTGGTGCAATGACTCAATTAAAAAGAAAAAAGTATAAGGACCTAATTAAAAATTTTGCAAAACTATAGGGACCAACAGAGTAATTAAACATTTTATTTATATGTTTAATAACATTTATATTAATAATTATGAGTAATAAAAAAATAATTAATTTAAATATATGTGAGTATAAAATTAAAATAATATTAACAAAAATATTGTGTATTTTTACTATATAATTAATAATTAGCATATGAAAGAATAAGGAATAATATAGTTCAATGGCAAGGGAAGCATGCAACAATAAGGAAGACTCAAGTTCAAACTACATCTTCAACAATTTTGAAATTTTCTCTAGAGCAGTTCGGTTAGACTGGTTTTCTACTGGTTCTCACCGATTCTAATCCTTAAACGATCATATTATTGGACCAGACCGATTGAGGGTTCGATTCACTAGTTTTTCAGTCGAACTGACTGGTCCGGTCTGGTTCTTACAACACCGAAAGAAGCACCATGCTAATTTGATTGTTAATACAAACGAAAAAAAAAAGATAACCAAGGACTTCACATTTTTTACAACTATTCATACCGTAAAACAAAAAGTACTTAGATTAACTAACAACTTCACATACTATACATATTTTAAGTTTTAGAGTATGAAGAAGTCTAGGTTCCAAAATGTAATATCAATCTCAAAAGTAACGACACAAAATTTCAAACCACCTAAATCATTACCTTCTAGTTACATAAACTCGAATTAAATGATCTTCTTTGGAAACCATCTTAAAAACACAAGTATATGTGGTTTTGAGTTTATGCATTTTCACAAGATCTTTTCACTTAGAACCAACTTTTTATTCTCGTTCTCTGTTTTTATTTTTTAGCACATTCATTCCGAAGCTTATAGTATTTTTTGAGGGTTCAACAACCAATTTTCGGTATTTTGATCCTCCAATATAAAGTAGTAACTTAGCAAAGTGATACGGGATATACCATGTAAAAGAATAATAATTAGTCTATAAAAAATAAAGTAACAAATAATTATGAAATTACAATTATAAAAATTTACAAATCGATCAGCTTTGATGTCATATTTAGTTAAGGTCTTGTAGTGATATAGAACAATATGTCTGTTTAACAATTATTTTTTTTGCATGATTTCAATGATAGTTTACCAAAAAAATCATCAAACTAAAATGATGACAATGAAAAGTGTAAAATGATGTTATGCAGAATATCCCAAAATACAAAGTAGTTCCTTTATTCAGTACACTTTGCTTGTAACATACTTATCTACCAATGATTTTATAAAGACAATAATAAAATCGAGAACACATATAACATAATATTATGGTATTACAACAGAAAAAAATCAACATACCCTTTATTTTTCCTTTTGTTGATGTATTTTTCACGATCCTTTCATTTGTATTATTTTTTATAATACTTGGAAATCAGAGGGTTACCTGAAACGTTGAGTTCGGGCCGGACGTGAGGTCTGGGTCTTCTTCAAGTGTTGATGTCCGACCTGTTGTTGCAGAGATGCCGCCTATCCGAGCTCCTCGTGAGGGATTTGAGTGGTGATACCTGCAAGAGACTCCGATGCTTAAGTTAGCAAGAATTTTGAGCAGGTTTTTTAGTAGAATCAGAGTATGAGTTATATCTGGGGGCTCTAGTGTATTTATAGTAGAATTGATAACCTCCTTCGGGGGAAGGATCTTTATCTTATCTTATATCTACTGGTAGGATCTTATCTTTGGTAACTGCCTTCCAGTAGGCGGTGACCTTGCTGTATTGGGCCTCTTTGGGCTTGTAGGTTGACGTCCGACCTCTTTAGAAGAGGTCGATGGAGGTAGGAGGGCTCTCCTCAAAGGTCGGCCCTTTTGTCCTCTGTCGGCGCAGACATCGTTCTTGGGTCAGGATATGAACAGTGCCCCTGCTTGAGCTTTGATCTTTTGCTAGGTCGTGCTCAAGCATTCCTTGTCGTACATGTCTTCCTTGGGCAGGTCGGACGCCATGGTCTTCTAGTTTTTGAAATATGAAACGTTTGCTTTAAATGCTGGTCTAAATTAGCGCGACAATTTTCTTGGGTTTCTGTGAGCATTTTTAAGGCTCATTGATTGGACCTTTATTCCCTTTTGTCGTTTCAGTTTTCCCTCCTTTGCCTCTTTTTAAAACCCTGGGGCTTCTTCTTTTTTCTTTTTACGCAAACGCTTGTTGTTCTTTCTTTTTCCTTTCTTGTGACACTTCTTTTTTCTCTCCCTGTGAAGTTTTGTCTGCGCCCTGTGATCAAGAAGTTCTTTTCTTGGCTTTCCTGGCGTCTTTCTTGGAGAGATTCGCGCTGCCGCCGTAGACGTCCTTGTGTGCTCTTCTCTTCGGCTTCTTTCTTTAAGTTGGTTCCTTCGCTTTCGTTTTCATTTTGCATTATGCTCTTAGCGATGATAGTCTGGTGTTCTGTGACTCTGTTGGGGGGGGGGGGGAGCCCTCATTTTTGTTTATTTTTATCTGTTTCTGGTGACTTTGTCTCTGATTTTGGCTTTGCTGCTTGTGCTGGGCAATGGGGATTTTTTTTTGGGCTCTTGTATCTTTGAATTGTGTCTTTTTTGTGTTTATGTCGCCTCCAAAGGGTGTTGCTGGGTCGTGACGTCAATGTTGCGAGACTGGGGTACCCTTTAGCTGGTTGGGTGTTGTTGCTGGGCTTTGCCTGATTTCTTTTTCCTTGGCCGAGCTGCTTGTAGTGATGGTTTTTCTTTTTCATTGTTGTAGGTGTAGCGTATATGTCTCGTAGGAATCTTACGGAAATGTCTACAAAAGTTTCCCCTAGTCTTGCTGATTAGTTAGATTCTATAGTCTTGTGTTGTGTGACGGTGGTAGACCGAGAATATTATGAAAAGTTTAGGAGGTTTCATAGGGTGTGTGGAAATAGGGAGGATGAGAAGTACTATGAACTGGTTGCCCCTGACCTCGAGGAGAGGATTTGTTTTCCCCCTTTAAGTCGTACTGAGTGCCCGTTCTTTTACGCTTATGATGACTGTTTTTCCACTAAGTTGGGTGTTACCCTCCCTTTTACTGACTTGAAATCGAGATCCTTCGGACTTGTAACATTGCCTCTACTCAGCTTCATCCTAACTCATAGGCCTTTATGAAGATTTTTCAGCTCCTGTGTCAGGAGTTGGGCGTCCGGCCTTCCCTCAACCTATTCTTGTATTTGTTTGTTGTAACCAAACTTGGGTCATCCAAGAAAAAGGCTAATTGGATCTCTTTTTGAGCCAACCAGCGCAGAAAGGTCTTTGCCATCTTTGACGAGTCTTTCCACGATTTCAAAAGCTTTTACTTCAAGGTCCGAGCTGTAGATGAAGTCCGTCCCTTTTTCTTGGATGAGAGTGATGAGCCCTCTTTTCCCCTTTAGTGGCAAGAGAACCCAATGGTGGCCAAGTATACTCTAGAGAGTTTAGATGAGGTGGAGAAGGCCTTTCTGGGAGTTTTGGAGGAGCATTGGGGTCGAGCTCCTCACTTGGACACAAAGAAGTTTTTAGGGGATCCCAGCCTTCTCCGGTCCGAGTTAGGTAGTATCCGACCTCTTACCCCTTTACCCACTCTTCTTAGTTGTATCTTTTGATGATTTTCACATTTTTGTTTTCAGAGATGGCTTCAGGTTCTGACTCCATGAAATTCTTGCGCAAGACGAAAAAGACTATGGCTGCTCAGAATCTTCAGAAGAAAGGGGCTGGGGAGGGTTCCTCCCAGCTTCCTCCCAAGAAGCCGGGTTCGGGTCCTCAAGGTTCGAGGATGGCTATCCCTACACATCATGTTCACTTAGTCCCTTCAGACTCGCCCTTGGCAAGCTCGGATGCTACCTCTTCTCCCTCTTCTTCGGGGCCTGCTCCTAAGAAACAGAAGACGTCTGGTGTGGCTGATGTCAATGACAAAAATTTTGACGGCCTGGCCTGGAGCAAGGAACATATTGTACCCTACACCTTTGCTTCTACTGACGACGTATCCATTCTCAATCACTTCCAGTATATGGCCCGAAATTGCGTTCGAATGGATGGTCTGAATGCTATCTTGGCGAGAGAGTTCAAAAAATTTCCCCTTAATGCCACTAGCGCCTTTCTGGGGAGTGTGAAGGCCGAGTTTGAGAGGGTTAGCGGCTTAAAGGCCGAGCTGGAGGGGAAGAATACTGAATTGGAGCTAGCTTTGGAGAAGGAAAAGACCCGAGCCACTAAGGCCGAGGCGGGGTCTAAGCTGGCAGAGGATATGAAGAAGACCGAAGAGAGCTATATTCGCACTTATGGTGAGCTCTTGGAGGCAAAGGAAAAACTTCAATCAGCTTATGATGATTATGCTGAGTTGCAGGGCCATGTGGTCGATGATATGACTCAGATGTATGAGAATTTAAAGGACCAGGTCCATGTCTTGGCTCCCGATCTCGACCTCACCCTTTTTAACATGGATAATGTGGTGGTAGACAGAAAAATTGTTGCTGCTGTGGACGATGATGAGGTTCCGGTGTCTGACCCCAATGTCAAGGCTATTCCGACCTCTTCTACTGAGGCTGCCCAACCTGAGGCTGACCCTGATGTGGAAATCTTGAATGAGGCCGATGGAGCCATCGGGGCGGTCCCGATTTTGGTAATCCTTTTTTCTTCCCAGGATGCGGCTACGGGCGAAAAGCTTGATCCTTTGTGACCTCTTTTCATGAACATTCTAACTTTTATTTAAGTTATATTTTGTTACGGTGCAGCCTGTGGGCTTTGATGCATGCTTTTATTTGTGACAGTTTGTAGTTTGAACACTTTTACTTTCAGTTGTTTTGGACAACTTTTCAATAAACGTTAATATTTGCAACCACTCTCGAACCATCACATGGAACTTTTTAGAACTTTCGCTTTTTTTAGTCGTTTAGCAACTATTTTAAGTAATGTTCTTGACGAATTTTTACCTTCAGTTGCTTGGCTAACCTTTCAAGCACTTGCTTTTACCTTTTAATTGTTTTTGACAACTTTTTAGGTAGCGACTTAAGGCTTTGCCTAGGTTCGGGAAGCCCTTTTCACAGTATGTGATTCTCGACTTTGTTCCGACCTTTATATGGTCGGAGGGTTGAGTTTGGGTTGTTTTTTTTCTTTTTAGTTTCCGTTAGTTGCCCAACTTCGTTCTGTTGGGCCTTTTAAGTTATTTTTGGAACCTTGTTTTTTGTCCGATCTTGTTGATAGATCGCTTTATACAGTTGCTTTTATAACTTCTCACATTAATTTGAACCTCGTCACTTTATCTTGTCGACCGCCTTAGGTCGGGCAATGATTTCTGTGCTTTTTTGAGCATAAACTAATGCGCCTTGTTGGGAAACTTTTGGAAGGATGAAATATATGAGTTTTCTTTGAAAAAAATCTCTTTACAAAAATGGTTGCTGTAACACCCTACCACACATTTCCTTACGCTTAAGTCGTAAAGCAGAGGTGGCAAGATATTACGACCTCTAAAAGAAAAGGATATGTACATAAATATAGTGGATGAAATTATATCAAGGAGCCTTGAAGAATAAGCTAAACAAAAACGATAAACAGAAAAATCGTGTCACATTTGCATGGATATTCGTAGAACGAACAAGTGAGATCAAAAGAAAACTGAAAACATATGTATATATCAGAGTTCCAAAGCTCAGATAGCAAGCTCCAGACTCGACCTACAAAGCTAAGGCCAGCCAGAGTATATAATTATATATTGATATAAAACCCAACATAAAACTCAAACTACAAAATAAACACCTGTATCTCCAAGTCAACATCTAGGAGGGACAAAACACAAAATGTACATGCAGAGATTCTATAAGCATATATGTATAGCCTAAAACAAAATATGATAGTCCAAAAGATAGTTCTTCGCTTGTAAGGATGCTCCCCAGACGCTCAATGAGGTGCCTCTCGACCTGCATCTGAAAAATAACAAAATATATATGGAATGAGAACCGGAGGTTCTCAACATGGTAAAGGTGCCCGCATAGTTAATATAAAAGGTCTCAGGAGAGCCAGAGGTATTCTTAGAACTTCGACACTCATATTTCGGCTTAAGAATTCAACTAAACCAGAAATTAGGTAAGTTATCTAAGGTATTAAAGTTCTAAATCTAACTTTAACTTAACACTTCACTTTCTGACTCCTCCAATCCTTCGAGACACTGGTGGAACAACCCCCCTCTCACACCTCCGTCAAGAGGGATTTCTCAGAAAACATACACACACAATTCAAGCAAGAAAAACACAGATAGAGAAGCATTTACAACAAGTAGAACAAGTAGCAGATAAGCAGAATTAAACAGTTAAGCAAACTAAAACAATGCACACTCAAACAAAGCAAACAAATGCATATGATGTATGCCTGTCCTATGGCTGATGAGTCTCATCTGTCGGTTATACAGCCAGCCCGACATGTCCTGGTAGTTAACCATTGGACAGTCCCTATGTGCACGCATCCCCAAGCTCAATAATATAGTATTCCATGGAGTCAAACTCCAAGCTCAATAACATAGTATTCTATAGAGTCAAACTCCAAGCTCAATAATATTCCATGGAATCAAACTCCAAGCTCAAATATAATATTCAATATTCATATATATATGCATGCCCATGGGGGAATCCGGGGAGTTAAAGTGCCCGGTCACATCTTGCGACAGAGGGTCAACAAATAGTCTCAAATACTCAAGCCACATAAAAATCTCTTTCCTTTTTAAAATAACACTTCAAATCAAAACTCCAATTCTTATAGAAATTTTGGCAGTATCTCCTCTAAAACTCAAATTTCTGTCACCCTTCAAGGGTCCCAAATACCACAACAAACACCCCTCAGTCATTCAAATCATTTCCAGTAACAAATTATTTCAAAATCAAACAAATATTAATATTAAATATTTTCCCAAAATCAACCAACTTCAACAACAAATTATTAACAACAGCTAAACCACACATTTTATACCATATGCATAATCCATCAATTATACATTCAGTTCATTCCTATCTTAAGGTTTTCTAGCCTAAGTTTTCACGTGACATTAATCATTAACTACGAGAAACTAAAACCATACCTTCGTACGGAATCAAAATATTAGAAGCTCTGGAGAAGCTTTCTGACCGAGCTATCAAAGAAGAAGAAAACATCCAGAATCGTTTGTGCCTCCTAGAACTCCCACTGGCCAAACTCAAGGGGTAGAGGAGCTACTTCTCCGTCAACTTCCACCAATCAAAAGTGGTGTCAACGTGTAGAGGAGAAGGATACGAATTCTTTTACCGGATTAGATTTTTTATTGGGTTTACAGATTGCAAGAAATCGAAGCCGAAAGGTTTACGTTCCCACGCTTCTCTCTCTCGGTCACTCTTCTCTCTCGCCACTCATTCCTTTGTATACTATATATATGGCAGCGCAAGTGTAATAATGATAATAAAATAAATGTTACTTATTCCTTCGGATATATAAGGCGGCAGCCATTTATCTAATGGAAAGCCGTTGTATACGTATACATATATATATATATATATATATATATATAATAATAATAATAATAATAATAATAATAATAATAATAATAATAATAATAATAATAATAATAATAATAATAATAATAATATATAAAATTGAATGTATATGAATTACTAATATAAATGACAGTGTAACTTAAGGATGAAAGATATTTGGTGAAGTATTAGCAAAGCTAAGCTCAACAAAGAGTACCGATATTTACTCATATCATCGGATATCAAACTCGATAATAATATTATTATCTAAACTCTATTTTTAAATTAAAATATCAATTACTCAAATTAAAATATACATATAAGTTTCATTACTTATAAATTACTAGAATTATAGTTTTAATTATGTAAAATATTTCATCATAATATATATATATATATATATATATATATATATATATATATATATATATATGAATATGAATTTGATTGAATTCAAATTGTTATAAGATTAGTTCAATTACTGATAATAAAATAATTTTCTAAAATTAAGAAATTCTAATTTTATAAAATAAATTATAACTTATTTATATTTATATTTTTTTAAAATTGAGGGTCGCTACATCCTACTTACCTTACAAAAATTTTTGCCCTAAAAAATTCCGGTTACCAAAGAGATATTCCTATCGGCCTAAACTCCTGGTCCGTATCCAAGTCCAAAACTACGTCCAGTCTTTCCAGTCCTAAATTTCCCAACTTGGTTATGTAACCTAAACGAAAGCGGGGTCCTAACTCTACACAGAACAAATTCGTCCTACGCATCCGGTATCATACTTACCTCAATCCTATTGTGGCCAACTGGTGTGGAATTTATAACCACAAACTAACCGGCAAGTGCACCGGGTCATACCAAGTAATACCTCAGGTGAGTGAGGGTCGATCCCACGAGGATTGATGGACTAAGCAACAATGGTTAAATGATTTACTTAGTTAGACAAACAGAAAATAGTGTTTGAGAGTTTAAAAAGCATCAAACAGAAGACAGAAAAATACATAAGTTGGGAATAAAATATGGAGAAGGCAGTTAAGGTTTTAGAGTTATCTATTTTCTGGATTGACTTTTCTTATTAATTTATTCTAATCATGCAAGATTTAATTCATGGCAAACTATATGTGACTAGACCCTAATTCCTTAGACCTTTCTAGTCTCCTCTAACTTTCATCAACCGCCAATTCCTTGGTCAATTAATTCCAATTAGGGGGTGAAGTTTAATTCTAGTTATTATGCCACAAAAATCCTAATTATCCAAATATAATAGAATTATATGTCACGTATCCCGTTAAATCCAGATAATTAAAATTTAGGTGAATATGTTTTCAAGCTGTTGTTCAAGTAAAGAGATTTTCCAAGTTATACAAGAACTCAAGTAGAAAGAGGGTCATACTTCCGTTCTACCCAAATTCATAAGATAAAGAACGAAAATAATTTTTGAAATATAAGACTACTTTTCAATATAAACTCAATTTCTCATGCAATACATCACTTCTTTTTCTTTTCCTTTTTAATTTCAAGCTCAGTGGGTAATACATGAGGCACCTTTCAACATTAAAGCAAATAACAGAAAATTTCAAAATAGTAGAACTAAACTAGAACCTAGAAATCTAACTAATTAAGGATCATGCAAGAAACAAAGCAAAATAGCAGAAAACCAGAACATAACACAGTAAGAGCGGGAAGGAATATAGAATGAAAGGAATTCAACCACCCTAGTTATGCTAGTGGCCATCTCATTCCTCCATGAAGAACATTCATCTCCCTTTGGTGCTATTAAAATAAACAGAAAAGCCATAAGCGAAGCGACAACAACAAACTTAAAGGTTTGCTTGTCCTCAAGCAAAGAAGGACTGAAAACAAAAAAAAAAAACAAATATTATGATGAAAGAAGAATAAAATGATAAAAGAACAAGAGAGAATTAGGATTTGGGAGGGAGAGAGAATGAAAATTAAAACTGGACGGCACATTAGTGGAGGCGTGCGGCGCAGGCGACGCGTACGCGTACAGCACCCGTACGCGTGGGTCGCCTGATTTTGATAGTGAAGCGTAAGCGTCTGGCACGCGTACGCGTGCCCTTGGTCTGTGCAAATCGCGTGAAGGCGATCACGCGCACGCACAACTCTCTGTTCGCGTGGTCTGGGAACCAAAATTCTCATATGACGCGTGCGCGTGCATGGATGGCCATTTGTGGAAAGGACGCGCACGCGTCAGGGACGGGTACGCGTGATCAAGTTTGTGCCTCTAGCACAATTCCAGGCCCAAGCCATCACAACTCTCTGCCCAAACACTCATTGACGCCGATTTTCAGGGTCACGCATACGTGTCAGGTACGCGCACGCGTGGGTGGCAAAAATCACAAAAGACGTGCACGCGTGAGGTACGCGTACGCGTGGACTGGCAAAATCGCAAGCGACGCGTATGCGTGAGGGACGCGTACGCATGGACCTGCTTGTACGCAAGGCACGCCACTAGCACCACTCCTGCTCAACTCTCTGTTCACTTTTATTTTTCACGCACACATATGACGCGTACGCATCAGCAACGCTTGCGCGTCGTGTGCTCATTTTTTTCCGAAGTGTCCGGTTCCTGTTTTAAAATAGCTGCATGATCAGAATGTACGTAAAACGAAAGAAAAACAGTAAGAACTCAATAAAAATCAAATAAATAAGAAAACTACTACTACGAAAGATAATTAAGGATACAAAATTATCGGGTTGCCTCCCGACAAGCGCTTCTTTAATGTCACTAGCTTGACACTTGATTGTTGAATTTTCTTCCTCTTCTTCCAGTTGGTTAAAAGAATTGTCTCCAAGGGGGAAGAGGTGAAAATTAGTGCCCCCTGATATAAATTCCTCCGAACAAGCTTTCTTTTATTGTGATTAGCTTGATTCACCTTTCTTGTTGGTGTAGAGGTTGGATTGTTTTTTTCTGACCTTCCCTTTTTTATGGATATTTTCTTCTGTTTCTTGGTCACAATCCCCTTTTTAGTGCTTTCCTTGGTTTCCTTCACTTCTTTGATTTCAAAATTTGGATGCTGTGTGATGGTTAGAGTGTACCCTTCATCAAGAACTTCTTGAATTGGTGGTTCAATAAACTCACTATCTATGCCAGTCTCTACTTCATTGGAGTGTAGATTCCCACAATTGTATTCATCCCTTACAACCTCCTTTGTTTGTGCATCTTCCCCTTCTTCCATGTGTGAGGGTGGAAAGTTCTCTAATTCATTGGAGTATGAACACCTTTGATTGATTTCCTCACTTTCTTCTATAGGATCTTGCATTATATCTCTTGGGAAGAAATTTGCTTGTTCCTCTTTCTGGGTCTTGATAATCGACTGCACATGTTTCTCTACATTTTTGATACTCATCTTTATATCATGTATGAATTCTTTCATGAGAAGCTCAAGATCTGATGGTACTTGATATGAATAAGGAGATGGTGACTCTTGATATGAATAAGAAGGAGATGATGATTCTTGATAAGAGTAAAAAGATGATGGTTCTTGGTATGAATAGGGAGATAATAGCTCTTGATATGGGTAGAAAGATGATGGTTCTTGATATGGGTAGAGAGGTGGTGGTTCTTGGTATGAATATGGAGATGGTGGTTCTTGATAGTTGGAACATGGAGCACTGAAGTTTCTTTGGTTTTGACTTTGCCAACCACAATTTGGGTAGTTCCCCCATTCACAATAATATGAATCACTCCTTGGGTGTGAGTAGTAACCCATGTGATCTCTCTCCATTATTTTTCGTGGCACAAAACACCAAAAAGAATTAAACGCAACATGAGGTAAACAGGAAAGCAAAGAAGAAAGAACAGAATTCTTTTTTTTTTGAAAATACTAAAATAAAATTTAAATAAGGAAAATTAAAATAAGACTAACTAGGAAACACCAAACTTAATTTCAGAAATTAAGAAAAAATATTAGTGCTATTTATTTTTTTATTTTTTTTCGAAAATACTAAAGTAAAATTTAAATAAAATTAAAACTAAAACGCCTAATCTAAGCAATCAAACAACTAATAGTTGTTAATCACTATCAATCCCCGGCAACGGTGCCAAAAACTTGGTGCAAAATTTATAACCATAAACTAATCGGCAAGTGCACCGGGTCGTACCAAGTAATACCTCAGGTGAGTGAGGGTCGATCCCACGAGGATTGATGGACTAAGCAACAATGGTTAAATGATTTACTTAGTTAGACAAACAGAAAATAGTGTTTGAGAGTTCAAAAAGTATCAAACAGAAGACAGACAAATAAATAAGTTGGGAATAAAATATGGAGAAGGCAGTTAAGGCTTCAGAGTTATCTATTTTCTAGATTGACTTTTCTTGTTAATTTATTCTAATAATACAAGATTTAATTCATGACAAACTATATGTGACTAGACCCTACTTCCTTAGACCTTTCTAGTCTCCTCTAACTTTCATCAACCGCCAATTCCTCGGTCAATTAATTCTAATTAGGGGGTGAAATTTAATTCTAGTTATTATGCCACAAAAATCCTAATTATCCAAATATAAGAGGATTATATGTCACATATCCCGTTAAATCCAGATAATTAAAATTTAGGAGAATATGTTTTCAAGCTGTTGTTCAAGTAAAGAGCTTTTCCAAGTTATATAAGAACTCAAGTAGAAAGAGGGTCATACTTCCGTTCCACCCAAATTCATAAGATAAAGAACGAAAACAATTCTTGAAATATAAATCAGTACATGAATTAAAATAGAAAAATAATAGTATCAATCCATACAATAGACAGAGCTCCTAACCTTAACAGTGGAGGTTTAGTTGCTCATGGTTTAGAGAGAAAATAAGGATTCTGATAAAATGTATTTTGGTTCAGGTGGAATGGAATCCCCGTGGAATAATTCCAATCCCCTTTTATATCTAATCCTAATTAATTTAAAATTTATCTTCTAAAACTAAAATAATATCTTTTCCTATTTTAAAATAAAAATAAAGTTTTAAATCAGAATTAATTAATCAGCGTTTCTGCGTTCTCTGCATGTGGCGCACGTCAAGCGTACGTGTCGATGGTCTCCTTCGCGTGTCATGCGTACGTGATGAGCGGATAATTTATACGCTTTTTGGCATTATTTTTACATAGTTTTTAGCATGATTTAGTTAGTTTTTAGTATATTTTTATTAGTTTTTAAATAAAAATCACATTTCTAGACTTTACTATGAGTTTGTGTGTTTTTCTATGATTTCAGGTATTTTCTGGCTGAAATTGAGGGACTTGAGCAAAAATCAGATTCAGAGGTTGAAGAAGGACTGCAGATGCTGTTGGATTCTGACCTTCCTACACTCAAAGTGAATTTTCTGAAGCTACAGAAGTCCAAATGGCGCACTCTTAATTGCGTTGGAAAGTAGACATCAAGGGATTTCCAGAAATATATAATAGTCCATACTTTGCCCAAGTTTAGATGATGCAAACTGGCGTTCAACGCCAGTTCTCTGCCCTATTCTGGAGTTAAACGCCAGAAACAGGTTGCAAAGCAGAATTAAATGCCAGAAACAAGTTACAAACTGGCGTTCAACTCCAAGGAAGACCTCTACAAGTGAAAGCTTCAATGATCAGCCCAAGCACACACCAAGTGGGTCCGGAAGTGGATTTCTGCATCATTTGCTTATTTCTGTAACCCTAGTAACTAGTTTTAGCATAAATAGAACTCTTTACTATTGTACTAGGAGTCTTTTTCCCTATTTTTCGAATTCATATGCCATTTGGGGAGGCTGGCCATTCGGCCATGCCTAGACCTTATTCTTATGTATTTTCAACGGTAGAGTTTTGATAAGCGGATAATTTATACGCTTTTTGGCATTGTTTTAAGTATGTTTTTAGTATATTTTAGTTAGTTTTTATTATATTTTTATTAGTTTTTAAACAAAAATCACATTTTTGGACTTTACTATGAGTTTGTGTGTTTTTCTGTGATTTCAGGTATTTTTTGACTGAAATTGAGGGACCTGAGCAAAAATCTGATTCAGAGGCTGAAAAAAGACTGCAGATGTTGTTGGATTCTGACCTCCGTACACTCGAAGTAGATTTTCTGGAGCTACAAAAGCCCAATTGGTGCGCTCTTAATTGCGTTGGAAAGTAGACATGCTGGGCTTTCTAGAAATATATAATAGTCCATACTTTGCCCTAGATTTGATGGCCCAAACTGGCATTCAAAGTCAGCATAGAAATTCTGGTGTCAAAACGCCAGAACTGGCATAAAAGCTGGAGTTAAACGACCAAACTGGCACAAAAGCTGGCGTTTAACTCCAAGAAAAGTCTCTACACGTGAAAGCTTCAATACTCAGCCCAAGCACACACCAAGTGGGCCCGGAAGTGGATTTCTGCATCATTTACTCATTTCTGTAAACCCTAGGTTACTAGTTCTCTATAAATAGGACCTTTTGCTATTGTATTTACAGACTTTTGATCTTTGATTAGTCTTATGCTATCTTAGACCTTTAGGCGGGCTGGCCATTCGGCCATACCTAGACCTTGTTCTTATGTATTTTCAACGGTGGAGTTTCTACACACCATAGATTAAGGTGTGGAGCTCTGCTGTTCTTCATGAATTAATACAAAGTACTACTGTTTTTCTATTCAATTCACGCCTACTTCTTCTCTAAGATATACACTCGTTCTTCAACTTGATGGATGTGATGATCCGTGACACTCATCATCATTCTCACCTATGAACGCGTGCCTGACAACCACTTCCGTTCTACATGCAAACCAGCTTGATTGTGTATCTCTTGGGTTTCTAATCTAAGATGAGAACCTTCGTGGTATAGGCTAGAATTATTGGCGGCCATTCCTGAGATCTGGAAAGTCTAAACCTTGTCTGTGGTATTTCGAGTAGGATCTGGGAAGGGATGACTGTGACGAGCTTCAAACTCGCGAGTGTTGGGCGTGTGACAGACGCAAAAGGATCAATTGATACTATTCCAACATGATTGAGAACCGACAGATGATTAGCCGTACAGTGACAGCGCATTTGGAACATTTTCACTGAGAGGACAGGAAGTAGCCATTGACAACGGTGATGCCCAAGATAAAGCTTGCCATGGAAAGGAGTATGAATGATTGGATGAAGGCAATAGGAAAGAAGAAGTTTAGGAGGAACAAAGCATCTTCATACGCTTATCTGAAATTCTCACCAATGAATTACATAAGTATCTCTATCCTATTTTATGTTTTATTCATCTTTTAATTATCAATTCTCCATAACCATTTGAATCTGCCTGACTGAGATTTACAAGATGACCATAGCTTGCTTCAAGCCGACAGTCTCCGTGGGATCGACCCTTACTCACGTAAGGTTTATTACTTGGACGACCCAGTGCACTTGCTGGTTAGTTGTGCGGAGTTGTGATAAAGAGTTGAGATTACAATTGTGCGTACCAAGTTGTTGGCGCCATTGATGATCATAATTTTGTGCACCAAGTTTTTGGCGCCGTTGCCGGGGATTGTTCGAGTTTGGACAACTGACGGTTCATCTTGTTGCTTAGATTAGGTAATTTTAATTTATGTTTAAGCTTTTTACTTTTTATTTTCAAAAAAAAAATTTCAAAAATACAAAAATTTTCTATTCTGTTCTTCAGAGTTTTTAAGAATGAATTCTAGAGTTTCATGATGATTTATTGAAGTCTGGCTGGCTGTGAAGCCATGTCTAATCTTTTGGACCGAGGTTTCAACTTATCATCACAAGAGCTTGTTGATTTCTATCAATTTTGCTGTTGAAAGTAATGATCTGCTAAAGCTTGGCTGGCCATTGGCCATGTCTAGTGTTTTGGACCGAAGCTTTCACTGAAAGCTTGGCTGGCTAGTAAGCCATGTCTAATTCCTGGACCTGAGTTTTAGACTAACATTGCAATGATTCTTGGAATTCTCATTAAAAATTTTGAATCCCTTTACTTTCCTTTCCATATAATTTTCGAAAAATCACAAAAAAAAATTTATAAAATCATAAAAATAAAAAATATTTTATGTTTCTTGTTTGAGTCTAGTGTCAATTTTTAAGTTTTGTGTCAATTGCATGTCTTTCTTCTTGCATTTTTTCGAATATATGTAATATGTTCTTCATTGATCTTCAAGCTGTTCTTGATGATTCCATAGCTTTGATCTTCAATTTCTCTTATTTTGTGTCTTTTGTTGTTTTTCATATGTATTTTCAATTTGTTATAGTCCTTAGTATACAAACTTCTAAGTTTGGTGTCTTGCATGCATTGTTTATTTGATCTTAGTTGCATTCTTTTTATTATTGTTTCTCATCATTAAAAATTTAAAAACATTTTCAAAATTGTGTCTTTTCAAGTCAATAACATAGAGAATTGAAGATTCAGAACATTCAGTAGAGGAATTATACGGAAAAAGCTGGGCGTTCAAAACGCCCAGTGAAGAAGGAAAACTGGCGTTTAAACGCCAGCCAGGGTACCTGGCTGGGCGTTAAACGCTCAAAAAGGTAGCAGGTGTTAAACACCAGAATGGATGCCATTCTGGGCGTTTAACGCCAGGAGGACACTAGAGGGAAGATTTTGTTTTTAATTCAAATCTTTTTCAAGTTTTCATAATTTTTCAAAATCAAATCTTTTTCAAATCATATCTTTTCAATCATATCTTTTCAAAATCAATTTCTTTCCATTTTTTTAAATTATTATTATTTTCGAAAATCCTTGTTACAATTAGTGATTTAATTCAAAATTTTCAAGTTGTTACTTGCCTATTAAGAAAGGATCAAAAGTTTTAATTCTAGAATTATATCTTTTAATTTCTTGTTGGTCAAGTAATCAACTTTAATTTTAAAAATTTTCTTCTTTTAAATTTGATTCTCAATTATATCTTCTCAATCATACCTTCTCAATCACATCTTTTTCAAAATTAATTTTCAATCATATCTTTTTTATTTCTAATTTCAAAATCTTTTTTTTTTCAAAAATCACTCAATTTCTTTCCCAATCTTAGTTTTCGAAAATCATTTACCAAATTTTCAAAAATTCTCTTAATTATTTCAAAATCTTTTCACTTTATTTTCGAAAATTCTTCCCCTCTTCTCCCATCCTTCTATTTATGGACTAACACTCCTCCCCAATGTACAATTCGAACTCTATCCCTCTTGATAAGTTCGAATTCTTTCTTCTCTACCTCATGCTTCTATTTTTATTTTCCTCTGACACCTCAAGAAATCTCTATACTGTGACATAGAGGATTCTATATTTTCTTCTCCTCTCTTTTTATATGAGCATGAGCAAGGACAAGGGCATTCTTGTTGAAGCTGATCCTAAAACTGAAAGGACTTTGAAGAGAAAGCTAAGAGAAGCTAAAGTACAACTCTCTGTAGAGGACCTAACAAAGCTTTTCAAACAAGAAGAACCCATGGCAGCCGAAAACAACAACAATGCCAACAATGCAAGGAAGGTGCTTGGTGACTTTACTGCACCTACTCCTGACTTCTATGGGAGAAGCATCTCAATCCCTGCCATTGGAGCAAACAACTTTGAGCTTAAGCCTCAATTAGTTTCTCTGATGCAACAGAATTGCAAGTTTCATGGACTTCTATTGGAAGATCCTCATCAGTTCTTAGCTGAATTCTTACAAATCTGTGACACTGTCAAGACCAATGGGGTTGATCCCGAGGTCTACAAGCTTATGCTTTTTTCCTTTGCTGTAAGAGACAGAGCTAGAACATGGTTGGATTCACAACCTAAAGAAAGCCTGAACTCTTAGGAAAAGCTAGTCAATGCCTTCTTGGGAAAGTTCTTTCCACCTCAAAAATTGAGCATGCTTAGAGTGGAAGTCCAAACCTTCAGACAGAAGGAAGGTGAATCCCTCTATGAAGCTTGGGAAAGATACAAACAATTGATCAGAAGGTGTCCTTCTGACATGCTTTCAGAATGGAGCATCATAGGTATCTTCTATGATGGTCTATCTGAACTGTCCAAGATGTCATTGGATAGCTCTGCTGAAGGATCTTTCATCTGAAGAAGACGCCTGCAGAAGCTTAAGAACTCATTGAAATGGTTGCAAATAACCAATTCATGTACACTTCTGAAAGGAATCCTGTGAATAATGGGACAAATCAGAAGAAAGGAGTTCTTGAAATTGATACTCTGAATGCCATATTGGCTCAGAACAAAATATTTACTCAACAAGTCAATATGATTTCTCAAAGTCTGTCTGGAATGCAAGCAGCAACAGGCAGTACCAAAGAAGCTTCATCTAAAGAAGAAGCTTATGATCCTGAGAATCCAGCAATGGAAGAGGTGAATTACATGGGAGAACCCTATGGAAACACCTATAATCCTTCATGGAGAAATCATCCAAACCTCTCATGGAAGGATCAACAGAAGCCTCAACAAGGCTTCAACAATAATAATGGTGGAAGAAATAGGTTTAGCAATAGCAAGCCTTTTCCATCATCTTCTCAGCAACAGACAGAGAATTCTAAGCAGAGCCATTCTGACTTAGCAACCATAGTCTCTGATCTAATTAAAACCACTCAAAGTTTCATGACTGAAATAAGGTCCTCCATTCGAAGTTTGGAGGCACAAGTGGGTCAGCTGAGCAAGAAAGTTACTGAACTCCCTCCTAGTACTCTTCCAAGCAATACAGAAGAGAATCCAAAAGGAGAGTGCAAGGCCATCAACATACCCCACACGGCCAAACCTGGAGAGGAGGAAGAGGCAGTGGTATCCACTGAGGAAGACCTCAATGGATGTCCACTGGTCTCCAAGGAGTTCCCTAATGAGGAACCATGAGAATCTGAGGCTCACACTGAGACCATAGAGATTCCATTGAATTTACTTTTGCCATTCATGAGCTCTGATGAGTATTCTTCCTCTGAAGATGATGAAGATGTTACTGAAGAGCAAGTTGCTAAGTACCTTTGGAGCAATCATGAAGTTAAATGCCAAGCTATTTGGTAATGAGACTTGGGAGGATGAAACCCCCTTGCTCACCAAAGAATTGGATGACTTGACTAGGCAGAAATTACCTCTAAAGAGATAAGATCCTAGAAAGTTCTCAATACCTTGTACCATAGGCACCATGACCTTTGAGAAGGCTCTGTGTGACCTAGGGTCAAGCATAAACCTCATGCCTCTCTCTGTAATGGAGAAGCTAGGGATCATTGAGGTACAAGCTGCAAGAATCTCACTAGAGATGGCAGACAATTCAAGGAAACAGGCTTATGGACTTGTAGAGAATGTCTTGGTAAAGGTTGAAGACAACTACATCCCTGCTGATTTCATAATCCTAGATACTGGGAAGTGTATGGATGAATCCATCATCCTTGGCAGACCCTTCCTAGCTACAACAAAAGCTGTGATTGATGTTGAAAGAGGAGAATTGATCCTTCAAGTGAATGAGGACTCCCTTGTATTTAAAGCTCAAGGATCTCCCTCTGTAACCATGGAGAGGAAGCATGAAAAGCTTCTCTCAATACAGAGTCAAGAAAAATCCCCACATTCAAACTCTAAGTTTGGTGTTGGGAGGCCACAACCAAACTCTAAGTTTGGTGTTGAGAGGTCATCAGCATGCTCTGAGTATCTGTGAGGCTCCATAAGAGCCCACTGTCAAGCTACTGATATTAAAGAAGCGCTTGTTGGAAGGCAACCCAAATTTTACTTATCTATGTTAAATTTCTATTTTCCATTGTTATTTTATGTTTTCTGTAGGTTGATGATCATGTGAAGTCACAAAAACAATTGAAAAAGCAAAAACAAACTGAAAAATAGAATGAAAAATAGCACACCCTGGAGGAGAAGGCTACTGGCGTTTAAACGCCAGTAAGGGCAGCAGAATGGGCATTAAACGCCCAGTCTAGCACCATTCTGGGCGTTTAACTCCAGAAATGGGCAGTAACTTGGCGTTTAACGCCAGGATTGGCAGCAGAGGGCGTTTTGCATGCCTAATTGGTGCATGGATGAGAAATCCTTGACACCTCAGGATCTGTGGACCCCACAAGATCCCCACCAACATCAACTCACTCTCTCTCTTCTTCACACCTTTTCATAATAATCTTCCCCAAATACCCTTCACCAATCAACTCAATACCTCTTCCCCCAAAACCCTTCACCTATCAAATCTTACCCTCTTCTCCATAAATCCTTCACCAATCCACATCCACCCATCATATACCCCACCTACCTTACCATTCAAATTCAAAACACTTTCTCTCCCAAACCCACCCATACATGGCCGAACCCAAACCCTCCCTCCACTCCTATATAAATTCATCTTCACTCCTTCATTTTCACACATCTTCCACACTACTTTACCCCCTTGGCCGAAACACTACCCCCGTCCATCTCCTCTATTTCTTCTTCCTCTACTCTCTTCTTTCTTCTTTTGCTCGAGGACGAGCAAACCTTTTAAGTTTGGTGCGGTAAAAGCATTGCTTTTTGTTTTTCCATAACCATTTATTGCACCTAAGGCCGGAGAAACCTCTAGAAAGAGGAAACGGAAGACAAAAGCTTCCACCTCTGAGTCATGGGAAATGGAGAGATTCATCTCAAAGGTGCATCAAGACCACTTCTATGAAGTCGTGGCCAAGAAGAAAGTGATCCCAGAGGTCCCTTTCAAGCTCAAAAAGGGTGAATATCCGGAGATCCGACATGAGATTCGAAGAAGAGGTTGGGAAGTTCTCACCAACCCCATTCAACAAGTCAGAATCTTAATGGTTCAAGAGTTCTATGCCAATGCATAGATCACCAAGAACCATGATCAAAGTGTGAACCCGAACCCTAAAAATTGGCTTACAATGGTTCGGAGGAAATACTTAGATTTCAGTCCGGAAAATGTAAGGTTGGCATTCAACTTGCCAATGATGCAAGGAGATGCACACCCCTACACTAGAAGGGTCAACTTTGATCAAAGGTTGGACCAAGTCCTCATAGACATTTGTGAAGAGGGCGCTCAATGGAAGAGAGATTCAAGAGGAAAGCCGGTTCAACTAAGAAGGCATGATCTCAAGCCCGTGGCTAGGGGATGGTTGGAGTTCATCCAATGCTCAATCATTCCTACGAGCAACCGGTCTGAAGTTACTATAGACCGGGCTATCATGATCCATAGCATCATGATTGGAGAGGAAGTAGAAGTTCATGAGGTTATATCTCTAGAACTCTACAAGGTGGCGGACAAATCCTCTACTTTGTCAAGGTTAGCCTTCCCTCATCTCATTTGTTAACTCTGCAATTCAGCTGGAATTGACATAGAGGAAGACAACCTCATTGATGAGGACAAGTCCATCACTAAGAAAAGGATGGAGCAAACAAGAGATCCCACTCATGGACAAGAGCATGAGAAAATTCCTCATCATGAAATTCCGGAGATACCTCAAGGGATGCATTTTCCTCCACAAAACTATTGGGAGCAAATCAACACCTCCTTAGGAGAATTAAGTTCCAACATGGGACAACTAAGGGTGGAGCACCAAGAACATTCTATCCTCCTCCATGAAATTAGAGAAGACCAAAGAGTTATGAGAGAGGAGCAACAAAGGCAAGGAAGAGATATTGAGGAGCTCAAGCACTCCATAAGATCTTCAAGAGGAAGAACAATTCGTCATCACTAAGGTGGACCCGTTCTTTAATCTCCTTGTTCTTTATTTTCTGTTTTTTGAATTTTTATGCTTTATGTTTATTTATGTTTGTGTCTTTATTACATGATCACTAGTGTCTAAGTGTATATGCCTTAAAGCTATGAAAATGAATCCATCACCTTTCTTAAATGAAAAATGTTTTTAATTGAAAAAGAAAAAGAAATGCATGAATTTTGAATTTTAAAACAGTTTAATTATTTTGATGTGGTGGCAATACTTTTGTTTTTCTGAATGAATGCTTGAACAGTGCATATTTTTGAATTTGATTGTTTATGAATGTTAAAATTGTTGGCTATTGAAAGAATGATAGAAAAGGAGAAATGTTATTTGATAATCTGAAAAATCATAAAATTGATTCTTGAAACAAGAAAAAGTAGTGAAAAGCTTGCAAAAAAAAATATGTGTGGCGAAAAAAAAAGAAGAAAAAGAAAAAGAGAAAGAAAAAGCAAGCAGAAAAAGCCAATAGCCCTTTAAACCAAAAGGCAAGAGTAAAATAAAAAGGATCCAAGGCTTTGAGCATTAGTGGATAGGAGGGCCCACAGGAATAAAATCCTGGCCTAAGCGGCTAAACCAAGTTGTCCCTAACCATGTGCTTGTGGCGTGAAGGTGTCAAGTGAAAACTTGAGACTGAGCGGTTAAAGTTGTGGTCCAAAAGCAAAAAGAGTGTGCTTAAGAGCTCTGGACACCTCTAATTGGAGACTCTAGCAAAGCTGAGTCATAATCTGAAAAGGTTCACCCAGTTATGTGTCTGTGGCATTTATGTATCCGGTGGTAATACTGGAAAACAAAATGCTTTGGGTCACGGCCAAGACTCATAAAGTAGCTGTGTTCAAGAATCAACATACTGAACTAGGAGAATCAATAACACCATCTGAATTCTGAGTTTCTATAGATGCCAATCATTCTGAACTTCAAAAGGATAAAGTGAGATGCCGAAACGGTTCAGAAGCAGAAAGCTAATAGCCTCGCTCATCTAATTAAAACTGATCTTCATAGATGTTTTTGGAATTCATTGTGTATTTTATTCTTTTTATCCTATTTGATTTTCATTTCCTTGGAGACAAGCAACAATTTAAGTTTGGTGTTGTGATGAGCGGATAATTTATACGCTTTTTGGCAATATTTTTAGTATATTTTAGTTAGTTTTTATTATATTTTTATTAGTTTTTAAATAAAAATCACATTTCTAGACTTTACTATGAGTTTGTGTATTTTTCTGTGATTTCAGGTATTTTCTTACTGAAATTGAGGGACCTGAGCAAAAATCTGATTCAGAAGCTGAAAAAGGACTGCAGATGCTGTTGGATTCTGACCTCCCTTCACTCAAAGTATATTTTCTGGAGCTACAAAAGCCTAATTGGCGCGCTCTTAATTGCGTTGGAAAGTAGACATCCTGGGCTTTCCAGCAATATATAATAGTCCATACTTTGCCCAAGATTTGATGGCCCAAACCGGTGTTCAAAGTCAGCATAGAAATTCTGGCGTCAAAACGCCAGAACTGGCATAAAAGCTGGAGTTAAACGCCCAAACTGGCACAAAAGCTGGCGTTTAACTTCAAGAAAAGTCTCTACACGTGAAAACTTCAATACTCAGCCCAAGCACACACCAAGTGGGCCCCGAAGTGGATTTCTGCATCATTTACTCATTTATGTAAACCCTAGGTTACTAGTTCTCTATAAATAGGACCTTTTGCTATTGTATTTACAGACTTTTGATCTTTGATTAGTCTTATGCTATCTTAGAACTTTAGGAGGGCTGGCCATTCGGCCATACCTAGATCTTGTTCTTATGTATTTTCAACGGTGGAGTTTCTACACACCATAGATTAAGGTGTGGAGCTCTGCTGTTCTTCATGAATTAATGCAAAGTACTACTATTTTTCTATTCAATTCATGCCTACTTCTTCTCTAAGATATACACTCATTCTTCAACTTGATGGATGTGATGATCCATGACACTCATCATCATTCTCACCTATGAATGCGTGCTTGACAACCACTTCTGTTCAACATGCAAACAAGCTTGAATGTGTATCTCTTGGGTTTCTAATCTAAGATTAGAACCTTCGTGGTATAGGTTAGAATTATTGGCGGCCATTCCTGAGATCCGGAAAGTCTAAACCTTGTCTGTGGTATTCTGAGTAGGATCTGGGACGGGATGACTGTGACGAGCTTCAAACTCGCGAGTGTTGGGCGTGTGACAGACGCAAAAGGATCAATAGATCCTATTCCAACATGATCGAGAACCGACAGATGATTAGCCGTGCGGTGACAGCGCATTTGGAACATTTTCACTGAGAGGACGGGAAGTAGCCATTGACAACGGTGATGCCCAACATAAAGCTTGCCATGAAAAGGAGTATGAATGATTGGATGAAGGCAATAGGAAAGCAGAAGTTTAGGAGGAACAAAGCATCTTCATACGCTTATCTGAAATTCTCACCAATGAATTACATAAGTATCTCTATCCTATTTTATGTTTTATTCATCTTTTAATTATCAATTCTCCATAACCATTTGGATCTGCCTGACTGAGATTTACAAGATGACCATAGCTTGCTTCAAGCCGACAGTCTCCGTGGGATCGACCCTTACTCACATAAGGTTTATTACTTGGACGACCCAGTGCACTTGCTGGTCAGTTGTGCGGAGTTGTGATAAAGAGTTGAGATTACAATTGTGCGTACCAAGTTGTTGGCGCCATTGATGATCACAATTTCGTGCACCAAGTTTCTACACACCATAGATTAAGGTGTGGAGCTCTGCTGTTCCTCATGAATTAATGCAAAGTACTATTGTTTTTCTATTCAATTCAAGCCTATTTCTTCTCTAAGATATTCATTCGCACACAAGAACATGATGAATGTGATGATTATGTGACGCTCATCATCATTCTCACTTATGAATGCGTGCCTGACAAATGCTTCCGTTCTACATGTAAACAAGCTTGAATGTGTATCTCTTAGCCTCCTGATTCACGATCAGAGTCTTCGTGGTATAGGCTAAAATTATTGGCGGCCATTCTTGAGATCTGGAAAGTCTAAACCTTGTCTGTGGTATTCCGAGTAGGATCTGGGAAGGGATGGCTGTGACGAGCTTCAAACTCGCAAGTGCTGGGTGTAGTGACAGATGCAAAAGGATTACTGAATCCTATTCCAGTAGGATCGAGAACTGACAGATGATTAGCCGTGCGGTGACAGCGCATTTTGGACCATTTTCACTGAGAGGACGGGATGTAGCCATTGACAACGGTGATGCCCAATATACAGCTTGCCATGGAAAGGAGTATGAAGGATTGGATGAAAGCAATAGGAAAGCGGAGATTCAGAAGGAACTAAGCACCTCTATACGCTTATCTGAAATTCTCACCAATGAATTACATAAGTATCTCTATCTTTATTTTACGTTTTATTTATCTTTTAATTATTAAAACTTTATAACCATTTGAATCCGCCTGACTGAGATTTACAAGGTGACCATAGCTTGCTTCAAGCCGACAATCTCCGTGGGATCGACCCTTACTCATGTAAGGTTTATTACTTGGACGACCCAGTGCACTTACTGGTTAGTTGTACGAAGTGGTGACAAAGAATTAAGATTATGAACGTGCGTATAAAGTTTTTGACGGCGTTATCAAGGAATGAACGATCACGATTTTGCATACCAAGTTTTTGGCGCCGTTGCCGGGGATTGTTCGAGTTTGGACAACTAACAGTTCATCTTGTTGCTCAGATTAGGTAATTTTATTTTAATTTTAAGTTTTTGTTTATATTCTTTTTATTTTCGAAAAATTTTAATAAAAATAAATTATTCTATGTTCTTCAGAATTTTTAAGAATGAATTCTAGAGTTTCTTCATGATTTGTTGAAGCTTGGCTGGCTGTCAAGCCATGTCTAAATTTTTGGACTGAGGCTTCCACTTATCACGGCAAGAGTCCTTGGACTCTCATCTAATCAGCTATTATATGCCTGATTTGTATCTGCTGGAGCTTGGCTGGCCATTAGCCATGTCTAGTGTTTTGGACTAGAGCTTTCACTGAAAGCTTGGCTGGCTAGTAAGCCATGTCTGATTCCTGGACCGGAGCTTTAGACTAACATTGCATGATTCCTGGAATTCTCATTAAAAATTTTGAAATCCTTATTTTTATTTTTCCAATTAATTTCCAAAAAATAAAAAAAATTATTAAAATCATAAAAACCAAAAATTTGATGTTTCTTGTTTGAGTCTTGTGTCAAATTTTAAGTTTGGTATCAATTGCATTTTTTTTAATTTACTAAAAATTTCGAAACTCATGCATGTGTTCTTCATGATCTTCAAGTTGTTCTTGATGATCTTCTTTGTTTGATCTTTGCATTTTTATATTTCGTGTCTTTTCTTGTTTTTTATATGCATTTTTGAATTATTAGTGTCTAATTAAAAATTTCTAAGTTTTGTGTCTTGCATGTTTTTCTTTTCTTAAAAAATTTCAAAAATAAGTTCTTGGTGTTCATCTTGACATTCAAAGTGTTCTTGGTGTTCATCTTGACATTCATAGTGTTCTTGCATGTATCATTTGTTTTGATCCAAAATTTTCATGCATTAACTCTTTTTGATGTTTTTCTCTTTCTTCATTAAAAAAATTCAAAAATAAAAAAATATCTTTCATTTATTCTCTCATAAATTTTCGAAAATTTAAGTTAACTTTTTCAAAACTTTTTAAAATTTAGTTGTTTCTTATGAGTCAAGTCAAATTTTCAATTTTAAAATTCTATCTTTTTCAAATCTTTTTCAAAAATCAAATCTTTTTCACTTTTTTCTTTCATAATTTTGAAATTTTCAAAATTTATTTTCAAAATCTTTTTCTTATTTCTATTTCATATTTTTGAAATTAATGCTAACAATTAATGTGATTGATTCAAAAATTTTAAGTTTGTTACTTGCCTAGTAAGAAAGGTTCAATCTTTAAATTTTAAAATCATATCTTTTTGTTTCTTGTTAGTCAAGTAATCAACTTTAATTTTCAAAATCAAATCTTTTTAAATTTCTTTTTTCAAATCTCTTTTTCAAAACAAATTTCAATCACATCTTTCTCAAAATCAATTTCAAAATATTTTCTAACCTCTTATCTTCTCAAAATTGATTTTCAAATCTTTTTTTTTTCAATTAATCTTATCTTGTTTGATTCTTATCTTTTTCAAAACTACCTAACTAATTCTCTCTCTCTAATTTTCGAAAATCACCACCCTTTTGTTCAAAATTCCTTTTTAATTAACTAATTGTTTTAAATTTTAATTTAATTTAATTTAATTTTTATTTTTTAAAAATTTTTGAATTTTAACTTTAATTTCAAATTAAAAATAAAAATATTTTTTATCTAAATTCATTTAATTTTCAAATTCTTCCCTTTCTCATCTCCTTCTAATTATTTATTTATCTACTAACACTTCTCTTCTTCTTAAAAATTCGAACCCTCTCCTTCCTTCTGTGTTCGAATTCTTTTTCTTCTTTTCTACTCACAATAAATGAACCTCTCTACTGTGGCAAAGAGGATCCCTATTATTTTCTGTTCTCTTCTTTTTCATATGAGCAGGAACAAGGATAAAGACATTCTTATTGAAGTTGATCCTGAACCTGAAAGGACTCTGAAGAGGAAGCTAAGGGAAGCTAAAGCACAACTCTCTGGAGATAATCTGACAGAAATTTTTGAAAAAGAAGGAGACATGGCCGAAAATAATAACAATGCAAGGAAGATGCTTGGTGACTTTACTGCACCAAATTCCAGTTTACATGGAAGAAGCATCTCAATCCCTACCATTGGAGCAAACAATTTTGAGCTAAAGCCTCAATTAGTTTCTCTGATGCAACAGAATTGCAAGTTCCATGGACTTCCATCAGAAGATCCTTTTCAGTTCTTAACTAAATTCTTGCAAATATGTGATACTGTTAAGACCAATGGGGTTGATCCCGAGGTCTACAGGCTTATGCTTTTCCCGTTTGCTGTAAGAGACAGAGCTAGAACATGGTTGGACTTTCAACCTAAAGATAGCCTGAACTCTTGAGATAAGCTGGTCACGGCTTTCTTAGCCAAGTTCTTTCCTCCTCAAAAGCTTAGCAAGCTTAGAGTGGATGTTCAAACCTTCAAACAGAAAGAAGGTGAATCCCTCTATGAAGCTTGGGAGAGATACAAGTAACTGACCAAAAAGTGTCCTTCTGACATGCTTTCAGAATGGACCATCCTGGATATATTCTATGATGGTCTGTCTGAGTTATCAAAGATGTCATTGGACCATTCTGCAGGTGGATCCATTCACCTAAAGAAAATGCCTGTAGAAGCTCAGGAACTCATTGACATGGTTGCAAACAACCAGTTCATGTACACTTCTGAAAGGAATCCTATGAGTAATGGGACGCCTCAGAGGAAGGGAGTTCTTGAAATTGATACTCTGAATGCCATATTGGCTCAGAATAAAATATTGACTCAGCAAGTCAATATGATTTCTCAGAGTCTGAATGGATTGCAAGCTGCATCCAACAGTACTCAAGAGGCATCTTCTGAAGAAGAAGCTTATGATCCTGAGAACCCTGCAATAGCAGAGGTGAATTACATGGGAGAACCCTATGGAAACACCTATAATTCCTCATGGAGAAATCATCCAAATTTCTCATGGAAGGATCAACAAAAGCCTCAACAAGGCTTTAATAATGGTGGAAAAAACAGGTTTATCAATAGCAAGCCTTTTCCATCATCCACTCAGCAACAGACAGAGAATTCTGAGCAGAATCCATCTAGCTTAGCAAATATAGTCTCTGATCTATCTAAGGCCACTCTAAGTTTCATGAATGAAACAAGGTCCTCCATCAGAAATTTGGAGGCACAAGTGGGCCAGCTGAGTAAAAGGGTCACTGAAACTCCTCCTAGTACTCTCCCAAGCAATACAGAAGAGAATCCAAAAAGAGAGTGCAAGGCCATTACCTTACTTGGTGTGGCCGAACCCAGAGAGGAGGAGGAGGACGTGAATCCTAGTGAGGAAGACCTCTTGGGACGTTCATTGACCAATAAGGGGCTCCTCAATGAGGACCTGGAGGAATCTGAGGCTCATACATTGACCATAGAGATTCTATTCAACTTGCTTCTGCCATTCATGAGCTCTGATGAGTATTCTTCCTCTGAAGAGGATGAAAACATTACTGAAGAGCAAGTTGCTAAATACCTTGGTGCAATCATGAAGCTGAATGCCAAATTATTTGGTAATGAGACTTGGGAAGATGAACCTCCCTTGCTCACCAATGAACTGAATGCATTGGATAGGCAGAAATTACCTCAAAAGAAACAGGATCCTGATAAATTCCTAATTCCCTGTAACATAGGCACCATGACCTTTGAGAAGGCTCTGTGTGACCTGGGGTCAGGCATTAACCTTATGCCACTCTCTGTAATGGAGAAACTTGGGATCTTTGAGGTGCAAGCTGCCAGAATCTCATTAGAGATGGCAGACAACTCAAGAAAATAGGCTTATGGACTAGTAGAGGACGTGTTAGTAAAGGTTGAAGGCCTTTACATCCCTGCTGATTTCATAATCCTAGACACTGAGAAGGATGAGGATGAATCCATCATCCTTGGAAGACTCTTCCTAGCCACACCAAAAGCTGTGATTGATGTGGACAGAGGAGAGTTGATCCTTCAACTAAATGAGGACAACCTTGTGTTTGAAACTCAAGGATCTCCTTCTGTAACCATGGAGAGTAAGCATGAAAAGCTTCTCTCACTACAGAGTCAACCAAAGCCCCCACAGTCAAACTCTAAGTTTGGTGTTGAACCCCTACATTCAAACTCTAAGTTTGGTGTTGGGAGGTTCCAACAATGCTCTGAACATCTGTGAGGCTCCATGAGAGCTCACTGTCATGCTATTGACATTAAAGAAGCACTTGTTGGGAGGCAACCCAATGTTAATTAATTATATCTATTTGATTTTTATTGTTATTTCATGTTTTATTAGGTTGATGATCATGTGAAGTCACAAGAACAACTGAAAAATTAAAAACAGAATCAAAATTAGCAGAAGAAACAGCATACCCTGGAGGAAGAGCACTCTGGTATTTAAACGCCAGAAACAAGCATCAACCTGGCATTAAACGCCAGAAACAGGCTACATTTGGGCGTTAACGCCAAAAACAGGTAGCAGTCTGGCGTTAAACGCCAGTATTGCATACTAAGGGCATTTTACACGCCTAATTAGAGCAGGGATGTTAAGTCCTTGACCCACTGGATCTGTGGACCCCACAGGATCCCCACCTACCCCACCTCTTCTTCCCTCCACCAATCACCTCAATCACTCTTCCCCATTACCTCTTAACCACTCACATCCCTCCACTCTTCCCCATAAACCCCACCTACCTCCAAAATTCAAACTCTTTTCCCTCCCAAACCCAACCCTAATGGCCGAACCCTAAACCTCCCCCCACTCCTATATAAACCCCTCATCCCTTCTTCATTTTCACACAACACAACCCTTTCTTCTTCCCCTTGGCCGAATACACACCTCTCTCCCTCTCCTCCATTTTTTCTTCTTTTTCTCCTTCTTTCTTTCTTCTTTTGCTCGAGGACGAGCAAACTTTTTAGGTTTGGTGTGGTAAAAGCATTACTTTTTGTTTTTCCATAACCATAATGGCACCTAAGGCCAGAGAAACCTCAAGAAAGAGGAAAGGGAAGGCAATTGCTTCCACCTCTGAGTCATGGGAGATGGAGAGATTCATCTCAAAGGTCCATCAAGACCACTTCTATGAAGTTGTGGCCAAGAAGAAAGTGATCCCTGAGGTTCCTTTCAAGCTCAAAAAAATTGAGTATCCGGAGATCCGACAAGAGATTAGAAGAAGAGGTTGGGAAGTTCTCACCAACCCCATTCAACAAGTCAGGATCTTAATGGTTCAAGAGTTCTATTCAAACTCATGGATCACTAGGAATCATGATCAAAGTGTGAACCCGAATCCAAAGAATTGGCTTACAATGGTTCGGGGGAATTACTTAGATTTCAGTCCGGAAAATGTAAGGTTGGCGTTCAACTTGCCAATGATGCAAGAAAATGCACACCCCTACACTAGAAGGGTCAACTTTGATCAAAGGTTGGACCAAGTCCTCATGGACATATGTGTGGAAGGAGCTCAATGGAAAGTTGACTCAAGCGGCAAGCCGGTTCAATTGAGAAGACTGGACCTTAAGCCTGTAGCTAGAGGATGTTTGGAGTTCATTCAACGCTCAATCATTCCTACTAGCAACCGGTCTGAAGTTACTATAGACCGGGCCATCATGATCCATAGTATCATGATTGGGGAGGAATTGGAAGTTCATGAGATTATACCTCAAGAACTCTATAAGGTGGCTGACAAATCTTCCACTTTGGCAAGGTTAGCCTTTCCTCACCTCATTTACCACCTCTACAATTCGGCTAGAATTGACATAGAGGGAGACATCCTCATTGATGAAGATAAGCCCATCACTAAGAAAAGGATGGAGTAAACAAGAGATCATGGACCTCAATAAGAGCATGAGGAAATTCCTTACCATGAAATCCCTGAGATGCCTCAAGGGATGCAATTCCCTCCATAAAACTATTGGGAGCAAATCAACACTTCCCTAGGAGAATTAAGCTCCAACATGGGACAACTAAGGATGGAGCACCAAGAGCACTCCATCATCCTCCATGAGATTAGAGAAGATCAAAGAGCTATGAGGGAGGAGCAACAAAGACAAGGAAGAGACATAGAGGAGCTCAATAGCACCATTGGTTCTTCAAGAGGAAGACGACGCCACCCTCACTAAGGTGGACCCGTTCCTTAATCTCCTTGTTCTTATTTTTTCTGTTTTTTTGTTTACTATGCTTTATGTTTATTTATGTTTGTGTCTTTATTACATGATCATTAGTGTTTAAGTGTCTATGTCTTAAATCTATGAATGTCCTATGAATCCATCACCTCTCTTAAATGAAAACTGTTCTAAAAACAAAAGAACAAGAAGTACATGGTTTTAAATTCATCCTTGAAATTAGTTTAATTATTTTGATGTGGTGACAATACTTTTTATTTTCTGAATGAATGTTTGAACAGTGCATATGTCTTTTGAAATTGTTGTTTATGAATGTTAAAATTGTTGGCTCTTGAAAGAATGATGAAAAAGGAAAAATATTATTTGATAATCTAAAAATCATAAAAATGATTCTTGAAGCAAGAAAAAGCAGTGAAGAACAAAGCTTGCAGAAAAAAATGCGAAAAAAAAGAAGAGAAAAGAAAAATGGCGAAAAAAAAAAGAGAAAGAAAAAGAAAAAGCAAGCAGAAAAAGCCAAAAGCTCTTTAAACCAAAAGGCAAGAGCAAAAAGCCAATAGCCCTTAAAACCAAAAGGCAAGGGTAATAAAAAGGATCCAAGGCTTTGAGCATTAGTGGATAGGAGGGCCTAAAGGAATAAAATCCTGGCCTAAGCGGCTAAACCAAGCTGTCTCTAACCATGTGCTTGTGGCGTGAAGGTGTCAAGTGAAAACTTGAGACTGAGCGGTTAAAGTCAAGGTCCAAAGCAAAAAAAGAGTGTACTTAAGAACCCTGGACACCTCTAATTGGGGACTTTAGCAAAGCTGAGTCACAATCTGAAAAGGTTCACCCAGTTATGTGTCTGTGGCACGTATGTATCCGGTGGTAATACTGTAAAACAGAGTGCTTAGGGCCACGGCCAAGACTCATAAAGTAGATGTGTTCAAGAATCAACATACTGAACTAGGAGAATCAATAACACTATCTAAAATCTAAGTTCCTATAGATGCCAATCATTCTGAACTTCAATGGATAAAGTGAGATGCCAAAACTATTCAAGAGGCAAAAAGCTACTAGTCCCGCTCATCTGATTGGAGCTAAGTTTCATTGATATTTTGAGATTTATAGTATATTCTCTTCTTTTTATCTTATTTTATTTTCAGTTTCTTGGGGGACAAGCAACAATTTAAGTTTGGTGTTGTGATGAGCGGATAATTTATATGCTTTTTGGCATTGTTTTTACATAGTTTTTAGCATGATTTAGTTAGTTTTTAGTATATTTTTATTAGTTTTTAAATAAAAATCACATTTCTAGACTTTACTATGAGTTTGTGTGTTTTTCTGTGATTTCAAGTATTTTCTGGCTGAAATTGAGGGACTTGAGCAAAAATCAGATTCAGAGGTTGAAGAAGGACTGCAGATGTTGTTGGATTCTGACCTTCCTGCACTCAAAGTAGATTTTCTGGATAAAAGGATAAAAGAACAAGAGAATTAGGATTTGGGAGGGCGAGAGAATGAAAATTAAAACTAGACGGCGCACTAGTGGAGGCGTGCGGCGTAGGCGATGCGTACGCGTACAGCACGCGTACATGTAGGTCGCCCGATTTTGATAGTGACGCATAAGCGTCTGGCACGCGTACGCGTGCCCTTGGTCTGTGCGAATCACGCGAAGGCGGCTACGTGCACGCACAACTCTCTGTTCGCATGGTCTGGGAACCAAAATTCTCATATGACGCGTGCGCGTCATGCACGCGCACGCTTGGATGGCCATTTGTGGAAAGGACGCGCACGCGTCAGGGACGCGTACGTGTGATCAAGTTTGTGCCTTTAGCACAATTCTAGCTCCAAGCCATCATAACTCTCTGCCCAAACACTCATTGACGCCGATTTTCAGGGTCACGCGTACGCGTCAGGTACGCGCACGCGCGGGTGGCGAAAATCACAAAAAGACGCGCACGCGTGGGGTACGCGTAAGCGTGGACTGGTGAAACCTCAAGCGACGCGTATTCGTGAGAGACGCGTACGTGTGGACCTGCTTGTGCGCAAGGCACGCCACCATCACCACTCCTGCTCAGTTCTCTGTTCACTTTTATTTTTCATACACACACACATATGACGCATACGCGTCAGCAACGCTTGCGGGTCGTGTGCTTGTTTTTTTTTCCGAAGTGTCCGGTTCCTGTTCTAAAATAGCTGCATGATCAGAACGCACGTAAAACGAAAGAAAAACAGTAAAAACTCAATAAAAATCAAATAAATAAGAAAATCACTTCTACGAAAGATTATTAAGGATACGAAGTTATCAGGTTGCCTCTCGACAAGCGCTTCTTTAATGTCACTAGCTTGACACTTGATTGTTGAGTTTTCTTCCTCTTCTTCCAGTTGGTTAAAATAAATGTCTCCAAGGTGAAAGAGGTGAAAATTAGTGCCCCCTGATATAAATTCCTCCGAACAAGCTTTCTTTTATTGTGATTAGCTTGATTCACCTTGCTTGTTGGTGTAGAGATTGGATTATTTTTTTCTGACCTTCTCTTTTTTATGGATATTTTCTTCTGTTTTTTGGTCACAATCTCCTTTTCAGTGCTTTCCTTGGTTTCCTTCACTTCTTTGATTTCAAAATTTGGATGCTGTGTGATGGTTAAAGTGTACCCTTCATCAAGAACTTCTTGAATTGGTGGTTCAATAAACTCACTATCTATGCCAGTCTCTACTTCATTGGAGTGTAGATTCCCACAATTGTATTCATCCCTTACAACCTCCTTTGTTTGTGCATCTTCCTTCTTTGTTTTTGAATCTTCCCCTTCTTCCATGTGTGAGGGTGGAAAGTTCTCTAATTCATTGGAGTATGAACTCCTTTGATTGATTTCCTCACTTTTTTCTATAGGATCTTGCATTATATCTCTTGGGAAGGAATTTGCTTGTTCCTCTTCCTGGGACTTGATAATCGAATGCACATGTTTCTCTACATTTTTGACATTCATCTTTATATCATGTATGAATTCTTTCATGAGAAGCTCAAGATCTAATGGTACTTGATATGAATAAGGAGATGGTGGCTCTTGATGTGAATAAGAAGCAGATGATGATTCTTGATAAGAGTAAAAAGATGATGGTTCTTGGTATGAATAGGGAGATAGTGGCTCTTGATATGGATAGAAAGATGATGGTTCTTGATATGGGTAGAGAGGTGGTGGTTCTTGGTATGAATATGGAGATGGTGGTTCTTGATAGTTGGAACATGGAGCACTAAAGTTTCTTTGGTTTTGACTTTGCCAACCACAATTTGGGTAGTTCCCCCATTCACAATAATATGAATCACTCCTTAGGTGTGAGTAGTAATGCATGTGATCTCTCTCCATTATTTTTCTTAGCACAAAACACCAAAAATAATTAAACGCACCATGTGGTAAACAGGAAAGCAAAGAAGAAAGAATAGAATTCTTTTTTTTTTGAAAATACTAAAGCAAAATTTAAATAAAGAAAATTAAAATAAGACTAACTAGGAAACACCAAACTTAATTTCAGAAATTAAGAAAAAATAATAGTGCTATTTTTTTATTTTTTTTTTTGAAAATACTAAAGTAAAATTTAAATAAAATTAAAACTAAAATGCCTAATCTAAGCAATCAAACAACTAATAGTTGTTAATCACAATCAATCCCCGGCAACGGCACCAAAAACTTGGTGCGAAATTTATAACCACAAACTAATCGGCAAGTGCACCGGGTCGTACCAAGTAATACCTCAGGTGAGTGAGGGTCGATCCCACCAGTATTGATGGACTAAGCAACAATGGTTAAATGATTTACTTAGTTAGACAAATAGAAAATAGTGTTTGAGAGTTCAAAAAGCATCAAACAGAAGACAGACAAATAAATAAGTTGGGAATAAAATATGGGGAAGGCAGTTATGGCTTCAGAGTTATCTATTTTCTGGATTGACTTTTATTATTAATTTATTCTAATAATGCAAGATTTAATTCATGGCAAACTATATGTGACTAGACCCTAATTCCTTAGACCTTTCTAGTCTCCTCTAACTTTCATCAACCGCCAATTCTTTGGTCAATTAATTCTAATTAGGGGGTGAAGTTTAATTCTAGTTATTATGCCACAAAAATCCTAATTATCCAAATATAAGAGGACTATATGTCACGTATCCTATTAAATCCAGATAATTAAAATTTTGGAGAATATGTTTTCAAGCTGTTGTTCAAGTAAAGAGCTTTTCCAAGTTATACAAGAACTCAAGTAGAAAGAGTGTCATACTTCCGTTCCACCCAAATTCATAAGATAAAGAACAAAAACAATTCTTGAAATATAAATCAGTACATGAATTAAAATAGAAAAATAATAGTATCAATCCATACAATAGACAGAGCTCCTAACCTTAACAGTGGAGGTTTAGTTGCTCATGGTTCAGAGAGAAAATAAGGATTTTGATAAAAATGTATTTTGGCTCAGGTCGAATGGAATCCCCGTGGAATAATTTCAATCCCATTTTATATCTAATCCTAATTAATTTAAAATCTATCTTCTAAAACTAAAATAATATCTTTTCATATTTTAAAATAAAAAAAGTTTTAAATCAGAATTATTTAATCAGCGTTTCTGCGTTCTCTGCATGTGGCGCAAGTCATGCATACGCATCAGTCACGCGTACGCGTCGATGGTCTCCTTTGCGTGTCACGCGTACGCGTCAGGTACGCGCACGCGTCACTGAGCAACTTTGCTTTTCATGCGTACGCATCAGGCACGCGCACGTGTTGCCATGGAAAGCTCCAAATCACGCGCACGTGTCAGGTACGTGCACGCGTCGCTCCTCGCTGTCATCTTCTTTAGTTCTTGTGTTGATTCCATTTGTGCAAGCTTCCTCTCCATCCTCTAAGTTGTTCCTGCTCTATATGGCCTTCTTCTCTTTTTCTGCGGAAGCTCCATCAAATCCAACCAAATGCTACCTAAAATAAACAGAATTGCACAAGACTCAAAGTAGCACCCATAGTGGCTAAAAGATAATTAATTCTTAATTAAACTCAACAAATTAAATGTAAATTCACTAGGAAAAGATAGGAAAGATGCTCACGCATCACCAACCCGCATCTGTGGCTCTCCCACGTGGACAATCCCTAGACATTTGTCCCAGTGCTCCACATCGAAAGCACATTCCCAGTCCAGCCCTGTGCGGCTCCTTTGGAGCAGTCTCACCAAAGCCTTCCTGTAGCAGCGCCCACTTCATGGAGCAATCCTCTGCGAGCTGGCACTTCTTAACCAACGTAGTAAAATTTGTTAGTTTTTGTGGATACACGTAATTAAAGATATCTCTCCTTAGTCCTTTCTCATACTGAGCACACTTCCATTCCTCATAATCGGCTGGATTTCCTTGACAAGATTTTGAGAAACGGTACAAGTTTTCGAATTCACGGGTATAGTTAGTGACAGACATATCCTTTTGCTTCAGCTGCATTAACTCCAACTCTTTTGCAGTGCGAAATGCATGCAAGAAATATCTCCCGTAAAACCCTGTCTTAAATCAATTCCAAGGGACATCCGTTAACTCCACCTGCAAGGTATGACATAACTCTTGCCACTAATTCTGAGTATCTCCCTTTACCGTATGAGTCACTACCTCCACTGATTGTACTTCAGGAACGTGCTGAGTGTACAAAAACCTCTCCACTTCTCGAAACCATTGGTCAGCCTCCAGGGCATTGGCATTTCCATTAAACCAAGGTGAACCACTCTTGAGGAAGTCAGTAAGGGTCATAGACCTATAATATCGACTTACGTTACTTGTACTAGCACTAGGGCTTCCATCTCGACGTCCTTGCATCGGTTTAGTCACGGGATTTTCTCTCCCAATACCTCGTTCGGATCCGCAATATGACATTTGGTCCCTGTTCACACCAAACAAGTGATATCAAGTTGATCAGTCTCAATATCACAAGTCTAATGCTTCAAGTTCCAAATGCATGCTCATGAACGTTTATGCCACATATATCAATCAGATATCCTAATAGCACATACACACATCCAGAGTATGCCTAGAAGCATAATCAGTCCATCCATCAGGCTCTACAGGAACGAACTGCTCTGATACCATAATGTAATACCCTACCACACAGTGCCTTACGCTTAAGTCGTAAAGCAGAGGTGGCAAGATATTACGACCTCTAAAAGAAAAGGATATGTACATAAATATAGTGAATGAAATCATATCAAGGATCCTTGAAGAATAAGCTAAACAAAAATGATAAACAGAAAAATCGTGTCACACTCGCATGGATATTCGTAGAATGGACAAGTGAGATCAAAAGAAAACAGGAAACATATGTATATATCAGAGTTCCAAAACTCAGATAGCAAGCTCCAGACTCGACCTGCAAAGTTAAGGCCAGCCAGAGTATATAATTATATATATTTATATAGAACCCAAAATAAAACTCAAACTACAAAATAAACACCTGTATCTCCAAGTCAACCTCTAGGAGGGACAAAACACAAAATGTACATGTAGAGATTCTATAAGCATATATGTATAGTCTAAAACAAAATATGACAGTCCAAAAGATAGTTCTTCACCTGTAAGGAGGCTCTCCAGACGCTCAACGAGGTATCTCTCGACTTGCATCTGAAAAACAACAAAATATAAATGGAATGAGAACCGGAGGTTCTGAGCATGGTAAAGGTGCCCGCATAGTTAATATAAAAGATCTCGGGAGAGCCAGAGGTATTCCTAGAACTTCGACACTCAGATTTTGGCTTAAGAATTCAACTAAACCAGAAATTAGGTAAGTTATCTAAGGTATTAAAGTTCTAAATCTAACTTTAACTTAACACTTCACTTTCTGACTCCTCCAATCCTATGAGACACTGGTGGAACAACTCCCCTCACACCTCCATCAAGAGGGATTTCTCAGAAAACATACACATACAATTCAAGCAAGAAAAACGCAGATAGAGAAGCATTTACAGCAAGTAGAACAAGTAGCAGATAAGCAGAATTAAACAGTTAAGAAAACTAAAACAATGCACACTCAAACAAAGCAAACAAATGCATATGATGTATGCCTGTCCTATGGCTGATGAGTCTCATCTGTCGGTTATACAGCCAACCCGACATGTCTTGGTAGTTAACCATTAGACAGTTCCTCTGTGCGTGCATCCCTGATGAGCGGATAATTTATACGCTTTTTGACATTGTTTTTAGTATGTTTTTAGTAGGATCTAGTTACTTTTAGGGATGTTTTCATTAGTTTTTATGTTAAATTCACATTTCTGGACTTTACTATGAGTTTGTGTGTTTTTCTGTGATTTCAGGTATTTTCTGGCTGAAATTGAGGGACTTGAGCAGAAATCAGATTCAGAGGTTGAAAAAGGACTACTGATGCTGTTGGATTCTGACCTCCCTGCACTCAAAGTGGATTTTCTGGAGCTACAGAACTTGAAATGGCGCGCTTCCAATTGCGTTGGAAAGTAGACATCCAGGGCTTTCCAGCAATATATAATAGTCCATACTTTGGCCAAGAATTGATGACGTAAACTGGCGTTCAACGCCAGCCTTCTGCCCAAATCTGGCGTCCAGCGCCAGAAAAGGATCCAAAACCAGAGTTGAACGCCCAAACTGGCACAGAAACTGGCGTTCAACTCCACAAATGGCCTCTGCACGTGCTACACTTAAGCTCAGCCCAAACACACACTAAGTGGGCCCAGGAAGTGGATTTATGCATCAATTACTCACTCATGTAAACCCTAGTGACTAGTTTATTATAAATAGGACCTCTTACTATTGTATTAGACGTCTTTTTGACCATCTTTGGTCTCAGTTTTATTCCATTGTTCATCTTAGGAGACTATTGATCTCGTTTAGGGGGCTGGCCATCTCGGCCATGCCTGGACCTTCACTTATGTATTTTCATACGGTAGAGTTTCTACACTCCATAGATTAAGGTGTGGAGCTCTGCTGTTCCTCAAAGATTAATGCAAAGTACTACTGTTTTCCATTCAATTCTTCTTATTTCGTTTCTAAGATATCCATTCGCACCCAAGAACGTGATGAAGGTGATGATTATGTGTGACGCTCATCACCATTCTCCCCTATGAACGCGTGCCTGACAAACACTTCTGTTCTACATGAATTAAGCTAGAATGAGTATCTCTTAGATCTCCTAACCAGAATCTTCGTGGCGTAAGCTAGAATGATGGCGGCATTCAAGAGAATCCGGAAGGTCTAAACCTTGTCTGTGGTATTCTGAGTAGGATTCAATGATTGAATGACTGTGACGAGCTTCAAACTCGCGAGTGCTGGGCGTTAGTGACAGACGCAAAAGGAGGGTGAATCCTATTCCAGCATGATCGGGAACCGACAGATGAATAGCCGTGCCGTGACAGGGTGCGTGAGCATATTATTCACTGAGAGGAGGGGATGTAGCCACTGACAACGGTGATGCCCTTGCATAAAGCCAGCCATGGAAAGGAGTAAGACTGATTGGATGAAGATAGCAGGAAAGCAGAGGTTCAGAGGAACGAAAGTATCTCCATTCGCTTATCTGAAATTCCTACCAATGATTTACATAAGTACCTCTATCCCTATCTTATTAATTATTATTCGAAAACACCACTATCCATTTATATCTGCCTGACTGAGATTTACAAGGTGACCATAGCTTGCTTCATACCAACAATCTCCGTGGGATTCGACCCTTACTCACGTAAGGTATTACTTGGACGACCCAGTGCACTTGCTGGTTAGTTGTATCGAAGTTGTGACAATTATGTATTAAGATCAAAGCACCAAGCTTTGAAGCCATTACCAGGATTTGTTCGAGCCTGGACATCACAATTTCGTGCACCAAGTTTTTGGCGCCGTTGCCGGGGATTGTTTGAGTTTGGACAAATGACGGCTCATCTTGTTGCTCAGATTAGGTAATTTTCTTTTCGTTTTCTTTTCAAAAATTTTTCAAAAATATTTTCAAAATTTTCTCATCTGTTTTCGAAAAAAAAAATATATAAAAATGTTTTCAAAAATTTATTCAAAATTTTTAAGAATGAATTCTAGTGTTTCATGAAGCATGTTGAAGCCTGGCTGGCTGTAAGCCATGTCTAAACTTTTTGGACTGGGGTTTCAACTTGTCATCACAAATGAAGAGATTCTCACACACTGAGTTGCTCTATACATGAAAAGTATCCATACCTGCTGAAGCTTGGCTGGCCATTGGCCATGTCTAGTGTTTTGGACTAGAGCTTTCATTGAAAGCTTGGCTGGCTAGTGAGCCATGTCTAATTCCTGGACTGAAGCTTTAGACTAACATGGCAAGATTCCTGGAATTCATATTAAAAATTTTGGAATCCTTATTTTCCTTTTTCAAATTAATTTTTGAAAAAATACAAAAAAATTAGAAAATCATAAAAATCAAAAATATTTTTCTGTTTCTTGTTTGAGTCTTGAGTCACATTATAAGTTTGGTGTCACTTGCATATGCATCTTGCATTTTTTCGAAAATATCATGCATTCATAGTGTTCTTCATGATCTTCAAGTTGTTCTTGGTAAGTCTTCTTGTTTGATCTTGATGATTTTTTGTTTTGTGTCTTTTCATGTTTATCATATGCATTCTTGAATTCTTAGTGTCTAAGCATTAAAGAATTCTAAGTTTGGTGTCTTGCATGTTTTCTTTGCATTAAAAATTTTTCAAAATTGTGTCTATGATGTTCATCTTGACATTCAAAGTGTTCTTGGTGTTCATCTTGACATTCATAGCATTCTTGCATGCATCACATGTTTTGATCTAAAAATTTCATGCATTGCATCTTTTTTGTGTTTTTCTCTCTCATCATAAAAAAAATTCAAAAATAAAAAAATATCTTTCCCTTTTTCTCTCATCAAATTCGAAAATTTGGATTGACTTTTTCAAAAATTTTTAAAATCAAATTGTTTCTTATGAGTCAAATCAAATTTTCAATTTGAAAATCTTATCTTTTTCAAAATCTTTTTCAAAAAATCAAATCTTTTTCAAAATTCTTAGTTATTTTCGAAAATTCCAAAAATATTTTTCAAAAATCTTTTTCTTATTTTTAGACCAAATTTTCGAAAATAACATAATCAATTAATGTTTTGATTCAAAAATTTGAAGTTTGTTACTTGCTTGTTAAGAAAGATTCAAACTTTAAAGTTCTAGAATCATATCTTGTGATTTCTTATGAATCAAGTCATTAATTGTGATTTTAAAAAATCAAATCTTTTTCAAAACTAATTTTATCATATCTTTTCAAAAATACCTTCTTATCTTATCTTTTTCAAAAATATCTTTTCTAACTTCCTAACTTCTTATCTTTTCAAAATTTGTTTCAACTAACTAACTAACTTTTTGTTTATTTCTTATCTTTTTCAAAACCACCTAACTAACTCTCTCTCTCATTTTCGAAAATATCTCCCCCCTTTTTCAAAATTTCTTTTTAATTTATTAATTATTTTAATTTTTAAATCTTAATTTTCGAAAATTACTAACATTTTTCAAAAACTATTTTCAAAAATCACTAACTCTTTTTCAAAATAATTTTCGAAAAATTATCCCTCCCCCATCTCATTCTATTTATTCATTCATATCCTAACATCTCATCTCACCTCTCTTCCATCCTCACAGTTGTGTTTCTTCCATTATATTACATTCTTTGTCTCCCCATCTTCTTCCACTCACACAGGAATCCCTATACTGTGGTATAAAGGATCTCCATTATTATTATTATTTTTCTGTGCCCTCTTCTTTGTCATATGAGCAGGAGCAAGGACAAGAACATTCTTGTTAAAGCAGATCCAGAACCTGAAAGGACTCTGAAGAAAAAATTAAGAGAAGCTAAAATACAACAATCCAGAGATAACCTTTCAGAAATTTTCGAACAGGAAAAGGAGATGGCAGCCAAAAATAATAATAATATAAGGAAGATGCTTGGTGACTTTACTGCACCAAATTCCAATTTACATGGAAGAAGCATCTCCATTCCTGCCATTGGAGCAAACAACTTTGAGCTTAAACCTCAATTAGTTTCTCTGATGCAGCAGAACTGCAAGTTTCATGGACTTCCATCTGAAGATCCTTTTCAGTTCTTAACTGAATTCTTGCAGATATGTGATACTGTTAAGACTAATGGAGTAGATCCTGAAGTCTACAGGCTCATGCTTTTCCCTTTTGCTGTAAGAGACAGAGCTAGATTATGGTTGGATTCTCAACCCAAAGACAGCCTGAACTCTTGGGATAAGCTGGTCACGGCTTTCTTAGCCAAGTACTTTCCTTCTCAAAAGCTGAGCAAGCTTAGAGCTGATGTTCAAACCTTCAGGCAGAAAGAAGGTGAATCCCTCTATGAAGCTTGGGAAAGATACAAACAGTTGACTAAAAAGTGTCCTTCTGACATGCTTTCAGAATGGATCATCCTGGATATATTCTATGATGGTTTATCTGAGCTATCAAAGATGTCACTGGACACTTCTGCAGGTGGATCCATTCACCTAAAGAAGACGCCTGCAGAAGCTCAAGAACTCATTGACATGGTTGCTAATAACCAGTTCATGTACACTTCTGAAAGGAATCCTGTAAGCAATGGGATGCCTATGAAGAAGGGAGTTCTTGAAGTTGATACTCTGAATGCCATATTGGCTCAGAACAAAATATTGACTCAGCAAGTCAATATGATTTCTCAGAGTCTGCATAAAATGCAAGCTGCACCCAACAGTACTCAAGAGGCATCTTCTGAAGAAGAAGCCTATGATCCTGAGAACCCTGCAATAGCAGAGGTGAACTACTTAGGTGAACCTTATGGAAACACCTATAACTCAACATGGAGAAATCATCCAAATTTCTCATGGAAGGATCAAAAGCCCCAACAAGGCTTTAATAATGGTGGAAGAAACAGGTTTAGCAATAGCAAACCTTGTCCATCATCAACTCAGCAACAGACAGAGAACTCTGAACAAAATGCTTCTAATTTAGCAAATCTAGTCTCTGATCTATCTAAGGCCACTGTAAGTTTCATGAATGAAACAAGGTCTTCCATTAGAAATCTGGAAGCACAAGTGGGCCAGCTGAGTAAAAGGATCACTGAAATCCCTCCTAGTACTCTCCCAAGCAATACAGAAGAGAACCCAAAAGGAGAGTGCAAGGCCATTGACATAAGCGCCATGGCCGAACCTGTGAGGAGAGGAGAGGACGTGAATCCCAAGGAGGAAGACCTCCTGGGACGTCCAGTGATCAATAAGGAGCTTCCCTCTGAGGAACCAAAGGACTCTGGGGCTCATCTAGAGACCATAGAGATCCCATTGAACCTCCTTATGCCCTTCATGAGCTCTGATGAGTATTCCTCTTCTGAAGAGAATGAGGATGTTACTGAAGAGCAAGCTGCCAAGTTTCTTGGTGCAATCATGAAGCTAAATGCCAAATTATTTGGCATTGATACTTGGGAAGTTGAACCTCCCTTGTTTATCAATGAACTAAGTGATCTGGATCAACTGACATTGCCTCAGAAGAGACAGGATCCTGGAAAGTTCATAATCCCTTGTACCATAGGCACCATGATCTTTAAGGCTCTGTGTGACCTTGGTTCAGGAATAAACCTCATGCCCCTCTCTGTAATAGAGAAACTGGGAATCTATGGGGTGCAAGCTGCTAAAATCTCACTAGAGATGGCAGACAGCTCAAGAAAACAGGCTTATGGACAAGTAGAAGATGTATTAGTAAAGGTTGAGGGCCTTTACATACCTACTGATTTCATAGTCCTGGATACTGGAAAGGAAGAGGATGAATCCATCATCCTAGAAAGACCTTTCCTGGCCACAGCAAGAGCTGTGATTGATGTTGACAGAGGTGAAATATTCCTTCAATGGAATGAGAACTCCCTTGTATTCAAAACTCAAGGATCTCCCTCTGCAACCATGGAGAGGAAGCAGCAAAAGCTTCTCTCCAAGCAGAGTCAACCAGAGCCCCCACAGTCAAACTCTAAGTTTGGTGTTGGGAGGCCACAACCAAACTCTAAGTTTGGTGTTGAACTCCCATATCCAAACTCTAAGTTTGGTGTTGGAGAGTCTCAACAAAGCTCTGCACATCTGTGAGGCTCCATGAGAGCCCACTGTCAAGCTATTGACATTAAAGAAGCGCTTGTTGGGAGGCAACCCAATGTTTATCTAATTCTTATTTTTATTGTTTTTCATGTTTTCTTAGGTTCATGATCATGTGGAGTCACAAAATAAATATAAAAATTGAAAACGGAATCAAAAACAGCAGAAGAAAAATCACACCCTGGAGGAGCATCTGTCTGGTGTTCAGCGCCAGAACAGAGCATGGTTCTGGCGCTGAACGCCCAAAATGGGCAGCTTCTGGGCGCTGAACGCCAGAACAGGCATGGTTCTGGCGTTCAACGCCAGAAATGGCACACAGTTGGGCGTTGAACGCCCAAAATGGCCACCAACCTGGCGCTGAACGCCCAGAGTTGGATACAAAGGCATTTTTACATGCCTAATGGGTGCAGGGATGTAAATCCTTGAACACCTCAGGATCTGTGGACCCCACAGGATCCACTCAGGATCTGTGGACCCCACAGGATCATCTTAGGATCTGTGGACCCCACAGGATCCACTCAGGATCTGTGGACCCCACAGGATCCCCACCTACCTCCACTCACTTCTTCTCACCACTCTCTTTCACACAACCCCATAAACACTCTTCCCTAAAAACCCCTCATCAATCACCTCAAACTCTCTTCCCCATCACCTCTTCACCACTCACATCCATCCACTCTTCCCCATAAACCTACCTCATAAACTCCACCTACCTTCAAAATTCAAAACCAATTTCCCACCCAAACCCACCCATATGGCCGAACCTTAACCCCCCTCCCTTCCCTATATAAAGACCTCCATTCTTCATCAAATTCACACAACACACCCCTCTACACTCTCCTTAGCCGAAACCATATCTCCCTCTCCCTCTCCATATTTCTTCTTCTTCTTCTTCTATTCTTTTGTTTATTGCTCGAGGGCGAGCAATATTCTAAGTTTGGTGTGGTAAAGGCATAGCTTTTTTGTTTTTCCATTACCATTGATGGCACCTAAGACCGGAGAATCCTCTAGAAGAAGGAAAGGAAAGATAAAAGCTTCCACATCCGAGTCATGGGAGATGGAAAGATTCATCTCCAAAGCCCATCAAGACCACTTCTATGATGTTGTGGCCAAGAAGAAGGTGATCCCTGAGGTCCCTTTTAAACTCAAAAGAAATGAGTATCCGGAGATCCGACATGAAATTCAAAGAAGAGGTTGGGAAGTTCTAACAAATCCCATCCAACAAGTCGGCATCCTAATGGTTCAAGAGTTCTATGCCAATGCATGGATCACCAAGAACCATGATCAAAGTAAGAACCCGGATCCAAAGAACTATGTTACAATGGTTCGGGGGAAATACTTAGATTTTAGTCCGGAGAATGTGAGGTTGGCGTTTAACTTGCCATACATGGAAGAGAACGCACGCCCCTACACAAGGAGAGTCAACTTTGATCAAAGGTTGGACCAAGTCCTTATGGACATATGTGTAGAAGGAGCTCAATGGAAGATTGACTCCAAAGGCAAGCCGGTTCAACTAAGAAGATTGGACCTCAAGCCTATAGCTAGAGGATGGTTGGAGTTTATTCAATGCTCAATCATTCCCACTAGCAACCGGTCTGAAGTTACTATAGACCGAGCCATCATGATCCATAGCATCATGATTGGAGAAGAGGTGGAAGTTCATGAGATTATACCTCAAGAACTCTACAAGGTGGCTGACAAGTCCTCCACCATGGCAAGGTTAGCCTTCCCTCACCTCATTTGCCACCTATGCAATTCGGCTGGGATTGACATAGAGGGAGATATCCTCATCAAAGAGGACAAGCCCATCACTAAGAAAAAGATGGAGCAAGCAAGAGAGCCCAGTCATGGAGCTCAAGAGGCGCAAGAAGCTCACTTCCATGAGATCCCTGAGATGCCTCAAATGCACTTTCCTCCACAAAACTATTGGGAGCAAATCAACACCTCCCTAGGAGAATTGAGTTCCAATATGGGACAACTAAGGGTGGAACATCAAGAGCACTCCATCATGCTCCATGAAATAAGAGAAGATCAAAAAGCAATGAGGGAGGAGCAACAAAGACAAGGAAGAGACATAGAAGAGCTCAAGGACATCATTGGTTCCTCAAGAAGGAAACGCCACCATCACTAAGGTGGATTCATTCCTTGTTCTTCTTTCTTCTGTTTTTCGTTTTCTATGTTATGTGCTTATCTATGTCTTCATTACATGATCATTAGTAGTTAGTAACTTTGTCTTAAAGATATGAATGTCCTATGAATCCATCACCTCTCTTAAATGAAAAATGTTTTAATTCAAAAGAATAAGAAGTACATGAGTTTCGAATTTATCCTTGAACTTAGCTTAATTATATTGATGTGGTGACAATGCTTCTTGTTTTCTGAATGTATGCTTGAACAGTGCATATGTCTTTTGAAGTTGTTGTTTAAGAATGTTAAATATGTTGGCTCTTGAAAGAATGAGGACTAGGAGACATGTTATTTGATAATCTGAAAAATCATAAAAATGATTCTTGAAGCAAGAAAAAGCAGCAAAGAACAAAGCTTACAGGAAAAAAAATAGGCGAAAAAAAATAGAAAGAAAAAGAAAAAGCAAGCAGAAAAAGCCAATAACCCTTAAAACCAAAAGGCAAGGGCAAATAAAAAGGATCCCAAGGCTTTGAGCATCAGTGGATAGGAGGGCCTAAAGGAATAAAATCCTGGTCTAAGCGGCTAAACCAAGCTGTCCCTAACCATGTGCTTGTGGCGTGTAGGTGTCAAGTGAAAACTTGAGACTGAGCGGTTAAAGTCAAGGTCCAAAGCAAAAACAAAGAGTGTGCTTAAGAATCCTGGACACCTCTAATTGGGGACTTTAGCAAGGCTGAGTCACAATCTGAAAAGGTTCACCCAATTATGTGTCTGTGGCATTTATGTATCTGGTGGTAATACTGGAAAACAAAGTGCTTAGGGCCACGGCCAAGACTCATAAAGAAGCTGTGTTCAAGAATCATCATACTGAACTAGGAGAATCAATAACACTATCTGAACTCTGAAGTTCCTATAGATGCCAATCATTCTGAACCTCAATGGATAAAGTGAGATGCCAAAACTATTCAAGAGGCAAAAAGCTATAAGTCCCGCTCATATGATTGGAGCTCTGTTTCATTGATAGTTTGGAATTTATAGTATATTCTCTTCTTTTTATCCTATTTGATTTTTAAGTTGCTTGGGGACAAGCAACAATTTAAGTTTGGTGTTGTGATGAGCGGATAATTTATACGCTTTTTGACATTGTTTTTAGTATGTTTTTAGTAAGAATCCAAAACCAGAGTTGAACGCCCAAACTGGCACAGAAACTGGCGTTCAACTCCACAAATGGCCTCTGCACGTGCTACACTTAAGCTCAGCCCAAACACACACTAAGTGGGCCCAGGAAGTGGATTTATGCATCAATTACTCACTCATGTAAACCCTAGTGACTAGTTTATTATAAATAGGACCTCTTACTATTGTATTAGACGTCTTTTTGACCATCTTTGGTCTCAGTTTTATTCCATTGTTCATCTTAGGAGACTATTGATCTCGTTTAGGGGGCTGGCCATCTCGGCCATGCCTGGACCTTCACTTATGTATTTTCATACGGTAGAGTTTCTACACTCCATAGATTAAGGTGTGGAGCTCTGCTGTTCCTCAAAGATTAATGCAAAGTACTACTGTTTTCCATTCAATTCTTCTTATTTCGTTTCTAAGATATCTATTCGCACCCAAGAACGTGATGAAGGTGATGATTATGTGTGATGCTCATCACCATTCTCCCCTATGAACGCGTGCCTGACAAACACTTCTGTTCTACATGAATTAAGCTAGAATGAGTATCTCTTAGATCTCCTAACCAGAATCTTCGTGGCGTAAGCTAGAATGATGGCGGCATTCAAGAGAATCCGGAAGGTTTAAACCTTGTCTGTGGTATTCTGAGTAGGATTCAATGATTGAATGACTGTGACGAGCTTCAAACTCGCGAGTGCTGGGCGTTAGTGACAGACGCAAAAGGAGGGTGAATCCTATTCCAGCATGATCGGGAACCGAGAGATGAATAGCCGTGCCGTGACAGGGTGCGTGAGCATATTATTCACTGAGAGGAGGGGATGTAGCCACTGACAACGGTGATGCCCTTGCATAAAGCCAGCCATGGAAAGGAGTAAGACTGATTGGATGAAGATAGCAGGAAAGCAGAGGTTCAGAGGAACGAAAGTATCTCCATTCGCTTATCTGAAATTCCTACCAATGATTTACATAAGTACCTCTATCCCTATCTTATTAATTATTATTCGAAAACACCACTATCCATTTATATCTGCCTGACTGAGATTTACAAGGTGACCATAGCTTGCTTCATACCAACAATCTCCGTGGGATTCGAACCTTACTCACGTAAGGTATTACTTGGACGACCCAGTGCACTTGCTGGTTAGTTGTATCGAAGTTGTGACAATTATGAATTAAGATCAAAGCACCAAGCTTTGGAGCCATTACCAGGATTTGTTCGAGCCTGGACATCACAATTTCGTGCACCAATCCCCAAGCTCAATAATATAGTATTCCATGGAGTCAAACTCCAAGCTCAATAACATAGTATTCCATAGAGTCAAACTCCAAGCTCAATAATATTCCATGGAATCAAACTCCAAGCTCAAATATAATATTCAATATTCATATATATATATGCATGCCCATGGGGGAATCCGGGGAGTTAAAGTGCCCGGTCACATCTTGCGACAGAGGGTCAACAAATAGTCTCAAATACACAAGCCACATAAAAATCTCTTTCCTTTTTAAAATAACACTTCAAATTAAAACTCCAATTCTTATAGAAATTTTGGCAGTATCTCCTCTAAAACTCGAATTTCTACCACCCTTCAAGGGTCCCATCTACCAAAGCAAACACCCCTCAGTCATTCAAATCATTTCCAGTAACAAATTATTTCAAAATCAAACAGATATCAATATTAAATATTTTCCCAAAATCAACTAACTTCAACAATAAATTATTAACAACAGCTAAACCACACATTTTATACCATATACACAATCCATCAATTATACATTCAGTTCATTCCTATCTTAAGGTCTTCTAGCCTAAGTTTTCACGTGACATTAATCATTAACTACGAGAAACTAAAACCACACCTTCGTACGGAATCAAAATATTCAAAGCTCCGGAGAGGCTTTCTAACCGAGCTATCAAAGAAGAAGAAAATGTCCAGAATTGTCTGTGCCTCCTAGAACTCCCGTTGGCGGAACTCAAGGGGTAGAGGAGCTACTTCTCCGTCACCTTTCACCAATCAAAAGTGGTGTCAACATGTAGAGGAGGAGGATATGAATACTTTTACTGGATTAGATTTTTGATTGGGGTTACGGATTGCAAGAAATCAAAGCCGAAAGGTTGGAGGAGGTTTACGTTCTCACGCTTCTCTCTCTCAGTCACTCTTCTCTCTCGCCACTCATTACTTCGTATACTATATATATATGGCGGCGCAAGTATAATAATGATAATAAAATAAATGTTACTTATTCCTTCGGATGAAACTATTATATATAAAGCTAATGATATAATAAGGCTAATGATACTCATAACTATATATTACATATATGCGTACAAGCATAATAATAATAATAATAATATATAAAGTTGAATGTATATGAGTTACTAATATAAATGACATTAGTAACTTAAAGATGAAAGATATTTGGTGAAGTATTAGAAAGGCTAAGTTCACCAAAGAGTATCGATATTTACTCATATCATCGGATATCGAACTCGATAATAATATTATTATCTAAACTCTATTTTTAAATTTAAATATCAATTACTCAAATTAAAATATACATAAAAGTTTCATTACTTATAAATTACTAGAATTATAGTTTTAATTATGTAATATATATATATATATATATATATATAATTCAAATCTGAATCCCCTAACCTAGGTTGCACAAAAAAAATTATTGAATTGAAATTTAAAGTCCAGGAGGAGTTTTAGAGGATTCAAAAAGGTCCGTTGAGTGCCTATATCTTATGTCATAATAGATTCGAACACTTGCCCCGGATTAACTTCCGGATCATAATTGTTCTAGTGAATAACTAAAGAAAAAAATTGGAATAGATAGATAGATGGGAGATAGAATAGAAAGAAACTCAATATAAAAATCTCTCAAAAGTTCCCTAATCTTTTTTTTTATATTGGCAGGTCTCTTTGTATGTGTTGTCCAGAATATGAATTTGATTGAATTCAAATTGTTATAAAATTAGTTCAATTACTAATAATAAAATAATTTTCAAAAAATAAAGAACTCTGATTTTATAAAATAAATTATAACTTATTTATGTTTATATTTTTTTAAAATTGAGGGTTGCTGATGAACGAAATTCTTATGCCGGTGTAGAAGTTAACATTGAGTTCAATTATGAGTATAGTATAACCGACATGCAAATATTGCATCAAACAATTCTAAAATCTATGACCGAGAGTATTAGTCCCGGGTCGTTCTCCCTAGGAATTGCCTTAGAATGCACATCATTGATTAGGAAGTCTTTTGTGGTTTTGAGAGTTGGTGCAAGAATTCAAACTAACAAAAGTAAACAACAATTAATTGAGATGAAAGCCTTGGCCAAGGGTGAGTATTGGAAGTTTCATCATTGTAGTTTCCTTCAATTGTGATAAGAATTAATTATTGCTTCACTTAGTTAACCCCCTAATAATGGAGGAAAGTCAAGTGAAAGTAACTAACTTGAGTCACAAGACCTAGCCTAAACCTAGGAAAGTCTAGCTTTAGTGCACTCCAAGTCAATTAGTAATTCTCAATTCCTAATCAACAATTGATATCCACTACTCAAGTGTCTCCAATAACTCAACCCCTAAACCAAGTAAGAGAAATCTACTCCATAGCTAGGGTTGTGATTTTCACAAACAATTGGCGAGCAATCATAGAAGACATGATGAAATTGATAGAAAAGAATTGAATTAAAGCTATCTAATTCAAACAATCATCAACAATCAAGCAATTGAATGAAATTTCTCAATTCATTAATCAAAATTCAAAGTAACAAGGTAACAAATCTAGATCCAAGTGAATGAATCAAAAGATCACTAATTGAGAGTAGAAGAAGAGTAGATCTACAACTTGTATCAAAGTAAAAGTGAATTAGTAATGGATTTCACCAAGAAATCAAGGAAAATTGCAATGAAGAGAGTAAAATCCTAGAGAGAAATTGGAGTTTCTCTCTCTAAAAGACAAAATGTAACTAACTACCCAAAATATCTAGAATAATGTCTAATTGTCTCAATCTCCCTAATCCTTGGTCTTCTTATGCTCTTCCTGCCAGAATTCTGCCCCAAAACAGGGCCTGCCCCAAAACATGGCCTGCCCCTTGCCTGAAATCGCTGGTCACGTTTTCTTCTTAAAAAATTACGTGCGGCTATCGGCGTGTACGCGCACAGTGCGCGTACGCGTCCTTGGGGCTTTTGGCGATCCACGCAGGCGCGCAGTGAGCGCGCGAGTCCAAGGATTTTTGGCCCAGCCATATAAACGCGCCGACTTCTCGTTTTGGCTCCACTGCGCCAGCTCTGAGGGTGCACATCCGCGCATACGCGTATGGTGCGCGTGCGCGCCCATGCCCAAATTCCAAAACTCTAATTTTTCCATGCTTTTTCCATTCATGCATGCTTCTTTCATTCCTCTTAGCCATTTTTTGCCCTATGACTTCTGAAACCACTTAGCAAACGGGTCACGCCATCGAATGGTAAAAGAGGAGGATTACAATATATCAATTCTAATGTAAAAGAAGCATGTTTTCATCTTATGAGGCAAAATTAGGAATGGAACACAAAATTATGCATTTTTATATGAATAAGTGTGGAAGACCATTGATAAAACCCTCAAAATCTATACATGATAAACCCTAAAAACGGGTTTATCAACCTCCCCACACTTAAACTATAGCATGTCCTCATGCTAAAGAAAAGCAAAAGATCAAAGGATCACAAGAGAATGAGACTCATGGGATGCAATCTACTTACATGAATGCAACTAGGGAGTATGCTACTATCTACTTGGTCAATAGCAATTCAATCTTCCTAGAACATATATATATGCACATAGGGCAAGATGATGGGCAATGTATGAATTCTACCAATTCTTGTCATCAAAGTGAAATATGCATAGCTTGCATGAAGAGCGCTCGCGAGAGCCGGGAACAAGGTATTGAGCTTCGAACCCCTGACCGTAAGTGTTTGCACTCTATTCGCTCGCTGTATAGGGTTGATCACTCAATCCTCCCCTACTTCAAGCTCTTCCAAAATTTTTTCTTCCTCTAGCCAATCAACAATTGTTCTATGCATGCATACATATATCATGAGGTCTTTCCTTAAATTGTAATGGGGTTAGGGTTAAGGTAGGGTTATATATTTGGCTAAGTGGGCTAAAATTGAATCCTTTGATTAACTTAAACTCCCCTCCTAACCTATATAACATCCTATACAATTATGTACTAAGCTAACTACCCATTCTTCACTCTTTCACATACTCATACATTTACTTTTGATCATTATACATACGCATTGATTTGTCTTTAAGTCTTACTTTGGGGCATTTTGTCCCCTTTTTTTTTCTTTTCTTTACTTTTCTTGCTTTTTTTTTTCATTATTCCTTTTTCTTCTCTTTTTGTTTTGTCTCCACTTTTGTTTTCTTTTTTTTTTCTTTTCTTATCAGCGCATATGGTCTACACATTTGGTCAACACATGAGTATGTATCCACTTCCCAATATTTTTAACAAAAAAACAACAACATGCTTCTTACCTCAACAAATGCCACCCCCCCACATTTTCCAATGCGTACGCACGGATGTGCACCCTCAGAGCCGGCACAGTGGAGCCGAAACGAGAAGCCGGTGCGTTTATATGGCTGGGCCAGAAATCCTTGAACGCACGCGCACACTGCGCGCCTGCACGTGGATCGCCAAAAGCCCCAGGGACGCGTACGAGCCGATAGCCGCACGTGATTTTTTAAGAAGAAAACGTGACCAGCGATTTCAGGCAAGGAGAAGGCCCTGTTTTGCGGCAGAATTCTGGCGGGAAGAGTATAAGAAGACCAAGGATTAGGGAGATTGAGACAATTAGACATTATTCTAGATATTTTGGGTAGTTAGTTACATTATGGCTTTTAGAGAGAGAAACTCCAACTTCTCTCTAGGATTTTACTCTTTTCATTGCAATTTTCCTTAATTTCTTGGTGAGATCCATTGCTAATTCAGTTTTACTTTGATACAAGTTGTAGATCTACTCTTCTTCTACTTTCAATTAGTGATCTTTTGATTCATTCACTTGGATCTAGATTTGTGACCTTGTTACTTTGAATTTTGATTAATGAATTGAAGAATTTCATTCAACGGCTTGATTGTTGATGATTGTTTGAATTAGATAGCTTTAATTCAATTATTTTCTATCAAATTAATCATGTCTTCTATGATTGCTCGCCAATTGTTTGTGAAAATGACAACCCTAGCTATGGAGTAGATTTCTCTTACTTGCCTTAGGGGTTGAGTTAATATAGACACTTGAGTAGTGGATATCAATTGTTGATTAGGAATTGAGAATTGCTAATTGACTTGGAGTGCACTAAAGCTAGACTTCCCTAGGATTAGGCTAGGACTTGTGACTCAAGTTAGTTACTTTCACTTGACTTTCCTCCATTATTAGGGGGTTAACTAAGTGAAGCAAAAATTAATTCTTATCACAATTGAAGGAAACTACAATGATGGAACTTCCAATACTCACCCTTGGCCAAGGCTTTCATCTCAATTAATTGTTGTTTACTTTTGTTAGTTTGAATTCTTGCACTAACTCTCAAAACCACAAAAGACTTCCTAATCAATGACGTGCATTCTAAGGCAATTCCTAGGGAGAATGACCCGGGACTAATACTCTCGGTCATAGATTTTAGAATTGTTTGATGCGACATTTACATATCGGTTATACTATACTCACGATTAAACTCAATGTTAACTTCTACACCGGCATAAGAATTTCGTTCATCAGCGACCCTCAATTTTAAAAAAATATAAATATAAATAAGTTATAATTTATTTTATAAAATCAGAGTTCTTTATTTTTAGAAAATTATTTTGTTATCAGTAATTGAACTAATTTTATAACAATTTGAATTCAATCAAATTCATATATATATATATATATATATATATATATATATATATATATTACATAATTAAAACTATAATTCTAGTAATTTATAAGTAATGACACTTATATGTATATTTTAATTTGAGTAATTGATACTTAAATTTAAAAATAGAGTTTAGATAATAATATTATTATCGAGTTCGATATCCGATGATATGAGTAAATATCGATACTCTTTGGTAAGCTTAGCTTTGCTAATACTTCACCAAATATCTTTCATCCTTAAGTTACTAATGTCATTTATATTAGTAACTCATATACATCAACTTTATATATATATATAAAAGACGGTAGGCATTTACCTAATGGAAAGCCGTTGTACATATATGTAACATATAGTTATGAGTATCATTAGCCTTATTATATCATTAGCTTTATATATAATAGTATCATCCGAAGAAATAAGTAACATTTACTTTATTATCATCATTATACTTACGCTGCCATATATATATATATATATATATATATATATATATATATATATAGTATACGAAGGAATGAGTGGCGAGAGAGAAGAGTGACCGAGAGAGAGAAGCGTGAGAATGTAAACCTCCTCCAACCTTTCGGCTTCGATTTCTTGCAATCCGTAACCCCAATCAAAAATCTAATCCGGTAAAAGTATTTGTATCCTCTTCCTCTACACGTTGACACCACTTTTGATTGGTGGAAGTTGACGGAGAAGTAGCTCCTCTACCCCTTGAGTTCGGCCAACGGGAGTTCTAGGAGGCACAAACAATTCTGGTCGTTTTCTTCTTCTTTGATAGCTCGGTCAGAAAGCTTCTCCGGAGCTTCGAATATTTTGATTCCATACGAAGGTATGGTTTTAGTTTCTCGTAGTTAATAATTAATGTCACGTGAAAACTTAGGCTAGAAGACTTTAAGATAGGAATGAACCGAATGTATAATTGATGGATTGTGTATATGGTATAAAATGTGTGGTTTAGCTGTTGTTAATAATTTGTTGTTGAAGTTAGTTGATTTTGGGAAAATATTTAATATTGGTATCTGTTTGGTTTTTGAAATAATTTGTTACTGGAAATGATTTGAATGGCTTGTGTATTTGAGACTATTTGTTGACCATCTGTCGCAAGATGTGACCAGGCATTTTAACTCCCCAAATTTTCCCATGGGCATGCATATATATATATATATATATATATATATGAATATTGAATATTATATTTGAGCTTGAAGTTTGATTCCATGGAATATTATTGAGCTTGGAGTTTGACTCTATGGAATACTATGTTATTGAGCTTGGAGTTTGACTCCATGGAATACTATATTATTGAGCTTGGGGATGCGCACATAGAGGGACTGTCCAATGGTTAACTACTAGGACATGTCGGGTTGGCTGTATAATCGACAGATGAGACTCATCAGCCATAGGACAGGCATACATCATATGCATTTGTTTGCTTTGTTTGAGTGTGCATTGTTTTAGTTTGCTTAACTGTTTAATTTTGCTTATCTGCTACTTGTTCTACTTGCTGTAAATGCTTCTCTATCTGCGTTTTCCTTGCTTGAATTGTATGTGTATATTTTTTGAGAAATCCTTCTTGATGGAGGTGTGGGGGGGTTGTTCCACCAGTGTCTCGGAGGATTAGAAGAGTCAGAAAGTGAAGTGTTAAGTTAAAGTTAGATTTAGAACTTTAATACCTTAGATAACTTACCTAATTTCTGGTTTAGTTGAATTGTTAAGCCGAAATCTGAGTGTCGAAGTTCTAGGAATACCTCTGGCTCTCCCGAGACCTTTTATATTAACTATGCGGGCACCTTTACCATGCTGAGAACCTCCGGTTCTCATTCCATATATATTTTGTTGTTTTTCAGATGCAGGTCGAAAGACACCTCGTTGAGCGTCTGGAGAGCCTCCTTACAGGCGAAGAACTATCTTTTGGACTGTCATATTTTGTTTTAGGCTATACATATATGCTTATAGAATCTCCGCATGTACATTTTGTCTTTTGTCCCTCCTACAGGTTGACTTGGAGTTTTATTTTGGACTTTCACTAGCTCATTGCTCTTTGCCAAGAGGTTCATCTTCCAAAAGGAATACCTCAATCTCCTTGTTGCTCTTCATTTGTTCACCATGATACAACTTGAGACAGTGCCCATTGACCTTGAAGATATCCGAACTCGAGGGATGGCGCAAATGGTAGACTCCATAGGGTTCTGCTTTCTCCACTTGATATGGGCCTTCCCATTTTGATCGTAGTTTTCCGGGCAACAATCTCAACCTTGAATTATAAAGGAGGACTAGATCACCGGCTCTAAATTCTCTTCTTCTTATGTTCTTTTCGTGCACAGCTTTTATTTTCTTCTTGTAAAGTTTCGAGTTCTCATAGGCTTCCAACCTCAAACACTCTAATTCCACTAGTTGAAGCTTTCTCTCAACTCCGGCCCCACCCAAACTTAGATTGCACTCCTTGACGGCCCAATATGCTCTATGCTCCGCCTCCACCGGTAAGTGGCAAGCTTTGCCATATACCAACCGAAAGGGGCTCATGCCAATCGGCGTTTTTGTACGCCGTTCTGTATGCCCATAGTGCATCGGTAAGCTTGGCACTCCAATCTTTTCTATTGGGCTTCACAATCCTCTCCATTATGCGTTTGATATCCCGATTGGAAACCTCAGCTTAGCCGTTTGTCTGTGGGTGGTAGGCCGTAGCCACTTTATGCATGATGCCATATTTCTTCATTAGCCCTTCCATTCTTCTATTGCAAAAATGTGAGCCTTGGTCGCTCACGATTGATCGTGGCAACCCAAAATTACAAATGATGTTATTTCTCACAAAAGAAAGGACCAAATTAGCATCGTCCGTCCGGGTGGGTATCGCTTCCACCCATTTGGACACATAATCAATGGCTAGTAGAATATAGAGAAAACTATTAGAATTTGGGAATGGCCCCATGAAGTTGATACCTCACACATCAAAAATCTCACAAAATAGCATGGTTTGTTGGGGGATTTCATCCTTCTTGGAGATATTACCAAATCTAAGGCATTGAAAACAAGATTTACAAAAAGGAGAAGAGTCCTTAAAAAGAGTTGGCCACCAAAAAGGAAAGGAGATATTACCACAATCTAGGATTTTTCTTGCCGTTCTTTGAGGTCCATAATGGTCTCCTCCTTTGGAGGAGTGGCAAGCTTCCAAGATTGAGTGGAATTCGATTTGTGGAATGCACCTCCGAATTACTTGATCCGCTCCGCATCTCCAAAGGTATGGGCCATCCCACACATAGTATTTGGATTCGCTTTTTAGCTTATCCCTTTGATGTTTGGAGAGATTAGGAGGAAAGGTGCGAGACACCAAGTAATTTGCAATTGGTGCATACCAAGGAATAACTTCCGAGATTGCTTGCAAGCCCTCAAAGGAAAAAGAATCATTAATAGGAGTGGTATCGCCTTTGGTGTGTTCAAGGCGACTTAAGTGATCCGCCACTAGGTTTTGCGAACCACTCCTATCTTTAATTTCCAAGTCAAATTCTTGCAACAATAAAACCCATCTAATCAATCTCGGTTTGGATTCCTTCTTAGCCAACAAATACTTTAACGCCGCATGATCCGAGTACACTACCACCTTGGAACCAAGTAGATATGCTCGGAACTTGTCCATGGCAAAAACTATTTCCAATAGTTCTTTTTTGGTGGTAGTGTAGTTGGATTGGGCTCCATCTAGTGTTTTTCATGCATAGGCTATGACATATGGATTCATATCCTCGCGTTGTGCTAACGCGGCTCCCACGGTAAAATTTGAAGCATCGCACATTATCTCGAATGGCCGGCTCCAATCCGGCCCTCGCACGATGGGAGCTTGGGTCAATGCTACCTTGAGCTTGTCAAAAGCCTCCATGCACTCCTTGCTTAGATCAAACTCAATGTCATTTTGCAACAATCTTGATAGAGGCAATGCTACCTTACTAAAGTCCTTTATAAATCTTCGATAAAATTCTGCATGTCCAAGGAATGAACGGACTTCCCTCTCGGAAGAGGGGTAAGGCAAGCTAGATATAACATTGATCTTTGCCGGATCCACAGAAATACCATCCTTGGAAACAATATGTCCTAAAACAATGCCTTGCCTAACCATGAAATGGCACTTCTCAAAATTCAAGACACCGTTAGATTTAGTACATCTTTCCAAAACTTTTTCAAGGTTATCCAAGAAATGATCAAAAGAATCACCATATACTGTGAAGTCATCCATGAATACCTCCATTGCTCTAGAAAATCCACAAATATGCTCATCATGCACCTTTGGAAAGTTGCCAGCATTGCATAAGCCGAATGGCGTACGCTTGTAGGCATAAGTTCCAAAGGGGAAAGCAAATGTTATTTTTTCTTGGTCCTCTAGAGCAATGTGTATTTGGAAGTACCCCGAATATCCATCTAGAAAGCAATAATAAGGTTTACCGGATAACTGATCGAGCATTTGATCGATAAACGGAAGTGAAAAATGATCCTTTCTAGTGGCCGAGTTCAACCTTCGGTAGTCTATGCATACCCGCTAAGAGTTTTTCACCCTTGTTGCTATGAGCTCCCCGCTTTCATTCTTGATTGTTGTTACCCTGGATTTTTTTGGCACAACTTGAACAGGATTCACCCATTCACTATCCGAAATGGGGTAGATGATGTCCGCCTCGAGTAACCGGGTTACCTCTTTCTTGAAAACCTCTAAAATGGTAGGATTCAATCGTCTTTGAGGTTGTGTAACGGGTCTAGTTTCTTCTTCTAAGAAGATCCGATGCTCACACACTTGGGGACTTATCCTCACTAAATCCGCCAAGCTCCACCTTATTGCCCTTTTGTTCTTCCTCAAAACACATAACAACTTCTCTTCTTGTTGAGGATTTAGTTCCCTTGCTACAATCACCGGGAACTTGTGGGCTTCATCAAGGTATGAGTACTTGAACACTTGAACTTCTTCACTTGGGTCTTCACCATTTTCTTCGATCATATGTTTCTCATCTAGCTTTGCACAATGTACTTCGGCCACAATGTTGTCAATTAAATCACATCGGAATATGGAGTGGTTCTCCGGTTGGTGCTTCATTGCTTCTTCTAAGCTAAAACTCACGACTCTTCCATCTATCTCAAATGAGTAGGTTCCCGAATGGGCATCCAACTTGAATCTAGAGGTCCTCAAAAATGGCCTCCCAAGTAGGATAAATTATGTCCTTTCGGATTCACTTGGTGGCATCTCCAGGATATGAAAATCAATTGGAAATACCAAACCCTTTATGTTGACCAACACATCTTCTGCAATGCCCGTCACAGTTATTATGCTATTGTCCGCCAAGACAAACCTAGCCGCCGACCGCTTCAACGGTGGGAGCTTCAATATATGATAAACGGAAAGAGGCATAATGCTAACGCATGCACCAAGGTCACACATACAATCAATGAATTGGACTCCATCAATGATACAAGAGACTAAGCAAGGGCCCGGATCAACACACTTTTCCGGGATGGCTCCCATCAAAGCCGAAATAGAACTCTCCAATGGAATGGTTTCCAACTCATGGATTCTATCTTTGTTCATACACAAGTCCTTAAGAAACTTCGCATATTTAGGCACTTGATGTATAGCATCAAACAGAGGGATAGTTACCTCTACTTTCTTGAAAATCTCTACCATTTTTGGATCAAGTTCCACACGCTTCTTGGTCCTTCTTGCCAATGTAGGAAATGGGATTGGTTGAGCCACTTCCTCCAAGACTTGCTCCTTCCTAGGAACTTCACTCCTTGGTTGAGGGTCTTCATCTTCAACTATCTCATGTGCTTCCTCCTCCTCTTCTATTTCTTCTATCTCAACTCTATCCTCCTCTTGAGAAACTATCATTGGGCTAGGTGCCTTTGAGCCCCTCTCTTTCAATTGAGTTCTGGACCTCAAGGCTATGGCATTGATGCCACCCTTGGGGTTGGGTAGATGTTGAGAAGGTATGGCACTAGAGTTTGGAACTTGAGGAATGGAGGTAGAAGGTGGCTCCATACGAGCAATGAGGGCTTAGAGGGTGGAAGTGAGGCCATTAAGACTTGAGTTGAGTGTATTTTGGAGATCTTTTTGCCCTTGGAGTATGGACCGGAGTGTCTCATCTTGATTTGAAGAAGGGGAAGGATATGTGATTTATGGTGCTTGTGATTGGTTGGGTTGAGGTGGTTGTCTATGAGGTGGTATGTAGGTTTGGTAGTTCCTTCCTTGGTTTGGTTATTGATTTGGAGGGTTTTGTGAGTATCAGTTTTGTGGATTGTTGGTGTTCTATCTTTGATTGCCTCCATTGTTCCTACCTCTTTGTTGATAATTGTCCCGCTAACCTTGGTTGGAGCTATCCCTCCAACTTTAATTAGAGTTGTTACTCCCTTGGTTATGATTGCCTCCTTGTTGGGGGTACCCTTGGTTGAAATTTCTCCCTTATGAATGGTAACTTTGATTAGGGCGATCATAGAAGGGGTGATCATAAAAAGTTATGGGTAGCCGCTAGAGTGTTATCTTCTTGGAGACTTGGACATTCATCCGTGTAGTTGGAGTAGCATGAGCAAATACCGCATACTTTTTGGGGACTAATTGTTGGCTTTGTTGGTGTTGAGGAGATGGTGGAGGTTGTTGTTGATTCACTTGGAGTTGCTTTAGAAGACTTGTCATCTCACACAAGGTTTTGGTAAGAGTGCGGTCTCACCACTAGAAGAGACTTCATTCATGGCCTTTGGGCGATTGATTCTCCGTCTAGCATGTTGAGTGGATTCGGCCAAGTCGGTAATGAGTTGCCATCCCTCCTCCGCCATCCTATACTTTGACAAAGAACCATTGCTTGAGGCATCCAATAGATTCTTATCTTGCTCTCTCATGCCTTGGCACACATAGCTAAGCAATACTTGAGTGTCAATCATGTGGTTTGGACATGAGTCAAGAAGTTTGCGAAACCTCTCCCAATACTCATATAGGGTTTCCATCTCGCCTTGTATAATACATGAGATCTCCTTCCTTAACTTGTCTGTCATTTCTACGGGCATGAATTTATCTAGGAACTCTCTTCTAAGCAAGTTCCAATCGGAGACAACATCACTAGGTAAGGTATAAAACCACTTCTTGGCTCTTCCCTCAAGAGAGAAAGGGAAGGCAAACAACCATATGGCCACTTCATCGGATCCTTCCTGCCTAGTGGTCGAGTGTACACCATGAAAGTCCTTTAGGTGTCTAATTGGATCTTGTGCGGGAAGTCCATGGAACTTTGGTAGAAGGTTGATGAGAGCGTTCTTGAGCTCAAAGTTTGCATTCAAATTGGGATGAAGCACATAAAGAGATTGGAGAACGAAGTTCGATGCACCCACTTCCTTGAGAGTAACTCTCCTTGGAGCGGTCATATTGTCAACACCTAGATCAAAAGAAGAACTATTAGTGCCTTCTTTGGATGATGATTCGGAATCCACCTCGGATATGGTTGGTTAATTGGTAAAAACCTTTTCACCTTCCTCAGAGGCTAACCGCCTCCGAGCTTGCCTAATATGAAGCAAAGTTCTTTCAATTTCCGAATCAAATGGTGCTAAGCTCGGATTCGGTAGTGAACGCGTCATACAATGAAAGAGATAAGAAGCTCATGACATCAAATGATACTTAAGCAAAGATTAATCCTAACTAACAATCAAACAAACAAACAATCAAGAGAAAAATGCAAGTATCCACATATTAACATATCTACACTAACCAATAGAATGGCACACATAAGCAGCTCCCCGGCAACGGCTGCGTCGAAGACAAGTTCCCGTCACAGAGGAGGCCATTCAAAGTGTGCTTAAGACCGAACCATTAGTGGAAGGGGTTGATGCATATCAAGAGATTTTGTCAGCACGATGCGAATATGGGTTTGACTGGGATGCCGTCCTCAGGGTCATTGGCGTACCCGAATCATTCTGGATTCGGGGAAGGATGAGACCCCGGCCCAAGGGCATCACTGCACGTTTTCTCACCAGGGAGGCTCAGGCATGGGCCCAAATTCTAGCCACTATGTGCTCCCAAGCACCCATGGCTCATCTATCACTGCCGAGTTAGCCTTGTTAGTTTGGTGTGTCCTCACCAAGAGGCCGGTGCATATTCCCCGTCTCATTCGCCAGGCTATGGGCCGCATCCATGCTAAGGAGAACCTATCCTTCCCCGCTTTAGTGACCGACTTAGTTGCCGCAGCCGGTGTCCCCCGAGAGACTAAGGATCAGAGGACCATGATCCCGATGGACGGCAATGTTGTTCCAACCGGGAGATACCTCAACCCTCCGGCGGACACCGAGGATCCGAATTTAGCCATCCCCATGAGCACTCCCACCACTTCAATCGCACCACCAAAATCATCCTTGCAACGCATAGAGGACCTCCACAAGAAGATCGATCGTTATGAGCGGCGAAACCAATGCCGATACACTTTTGTCAAGAAGCTTCTAAGTTGCCTAGCACCACCTATGGAAGAACCAGAAATTTCCACGTCCACTGGCACCAACAATGAAGATAGCGATAATGGAGAAGATGATGGACACTCGGAAGCCGATCAACCATTGCGTCTCACTCAAGGCACGGAGGACCGTGCCAACTTCTAAGTGTGGGGAGGTCGGTCGGCTGACCGGTCTCCATAGGTAACATCCGAATAAATTGTGAATCTCTTTTGTTAATTAGGATAGATTACATGATTAGGTTTTTCACTTCTTGACATCCTTTGCATGTTAGTTATATCTTAATAAGTCCACTTGGTTAGAGTAATGACTTATTTCCTAGGAAGCTAAAATTTTAGGGCAACCCTACCAATCTTGAAAATTTTGAAAATTTTTTATGCTAAGCTTGTTTGAAGAATATAATTTGGAACATGGATTTTGAGCCAAGAACAGAAGCAAGTGAGTTTTGAGCCTAATTGCGTGGCTACATCTTCTAGCCACTTACCTTCCTTCTTGTGTGCATTGTCCTCTCTCTATGATTGTGATCCTTAATTTGTTTGACTCTATATGTCCATTGTTATATGTATGAATGCATGTACATGATTGAGGCCGTCAATTCACTTGCCCACTTACCCAAATGACCTTACCTTATAACAACCTTTGCAACCAACTTTGAGCCTACGTTTAACCCACTTATTCTTAATTTTAGCACATTACAAACCGAAAGCGAAAAACCACGAATGTCCCTAATTGAATCCTTGAATAGCTTAGGCTAGAGTGTATATGTCATTCAAGTGTGGAAAAATGCGCAGGGGGGGCATTTGTTGAGGTAAGAAGCATGTTGTTTTTTTTTTGTTAAAAATATTGGGAAGTGGATACATACTCATGTGTTGACCAAATGTGTAGACCATATGCACTGATAAGAAAAGAAAAAAAAAGAAAACAAAAGTGGAGACAAAACAAAAAGAGAAGAAAAAGGAATAATGAAAAAAAGCAAGAAAAGTAAAAAAAAAGAAAAAAAAAGGGGGACAAAATGCCCCAAAGTAAGACTTAAAGACAAATCAATGCGTATGTATAATGATCAAAAGTAAATGTATGAGTATGTGAAAGAGTGAGGAATGGGTAGTTAGCTTAGTACATAATCATATAGGATGTTATATAGGTTAGGAGGGGAGCTTAAGTTAATCAAAGGATTCAATTTTAGCCCACTTAGCCAAATATATAACCCTACCTTAACCCTAACCCCATTACAATCTAAGGAAAGACCTCATGATATATGTATGTATGCATAGAACAATTGTTGATTGGCAAGAGGAAGAACAAATTTTGGAAGAGCTTGAAGTAGGGGAGGATTGAGTGATCAACCCTATACACCGAGCGAATAGAGTGCAAACACTTCCGATGAGGGATTCGAAGCTCAATACCTTGTTCCCGGCTCTCGCGAGCGTTCTTCATGCAAGCTATGCATATTTCACTTTGATGTCAAGAATTAGTAGAATTCATACATTGCCCATCATCTTGCCCTATGTGCATATATATATGTTCTAGGAAGATTGAATTGCTCTTGACCAAGTAGATAGTAGCATACTCCCTAGTTGCATTCATGTAAGTAGGTTGCATCCCATGAGTCTCATTCTCTTGTGATCCTTTGATCTTTTGCTTTTCTTTAGCATGAGGACAAGCTATAGTTTAAGTGTGAGGAGGTTGATAAACCCCGTTTTTAGGGTTTATCATGTATAGATTTTGAGGGTTTTATCAATGGTCTTCCACACTTATTCATATAAAAATGCATGATTTTGTGTTTCTTTCCTAATTTTGCCTCATAAGATGAAAACATGCTTCTTTTACATTAGAATTGATATATTGTAATCCTCCTCTTTTACCATTCGATGCCGTGACCCGTTTGCTAAGTGGTTTCAGAAGTCATAGGGCAAAAAAATGGCTAAGAGGGATGAAGGAAGCATGCATGAATGGAAAGAGCATGGAAAAATTAAAGTTTTGGAATTTGAGCATGGGCGCGCACACGCACCGTACGCGTACGCGCGGATGTGCACCCTCAGAGCTGGCGCACTGGAGCCGAAACGAGAAGCCGGCGCGTTTATATGGCTGGGCCAGAAATTCTTGGACTCGCGCGCGCATTGCGCGCCTGTGTGGATCGCCAAAAGCCCCAGGGACGTGTACGCGCACTGTGCGCGTACGCGCCGATAGCCGCACGTGATTTTTTAAGAAGAAAACATGACCAGCGATTTCAGGCAAGGGGCAGGCCCTGTTTTGGGGCAGGCTAGGGGCAGGCCCTGTTTTGGGACAGAATTCTGGCACGAAGAGCATAAGAAGACCAAGGATTAGGGAGATTGAGACAATTAGACATTATTCTAGATATTTTGGGTAGTTAGTTACATTTTGGCTTTTAGAGAGAGAAACTCCAACTTCTCTCTAGGATTTTACTCTCTTCATTGCAATTTTTCTTGATTTCTTGGTGAGATCCATTACTAATTCACTTTTACTTTGATACAAGTTGTAGATCTACTCTTCTTCTACTCTCAATTAGTGATCTTTTGATTCATTCACTTGGATCTAAATTTGTGACCTTGTTACTTTGAATTTTGATTAATGAATTGAGGAATTTCATTCAATTGCTTGATTGTTGATGATTGTTTGAATTAGATAGCTTTAATTCAATTCTTTTCTATCAATTTCATCATGTCTTCTATGATTGCTTGCCAATTGTCTGTGAAAATCACAACCCTAGCTATGGAGTAGATTTCTCTTATTTGGCTTAGGGGTTGAGTTATTGGAGACACTTGAGTAGTGGATATCAATTGTTGATTAGGAATTGAGAATTGCTAATTGACTTGGAGTGCACTAAAGCTAGACTTTCCTAGGGTTAGGCTAGAACTTGTGACTCAAGTTAGTTACTTTCACTTAACTTTCCTCCATTATTAGGGGGTTAACTAAGTGAAGCAATAATTAATTCTTATCACAATTGAAGGAAACTACAATGATGGAACTTCCAATACTCACCCTTGGCCAAGGCTTTCATCTCAATTAATTGTTGTTTACTTTTGTTAGTTTGAATTCTTGCACCAACTCTCAAAACCACTAATGACTTCCTAATCAATGATGTGCATTCTAAGGCAATTCCTAGGGAGAACGACCCGGGACTAATACTCTCGGTCATAGATTTTAGAATTGTTTGATGCAATATTTGCATGTCGGTTATACTAAACTCATGATTGAACTCAATGTTAACTTCTACACCGGCATAAGAATTTCGTTCATCAGCGACCCTCAATTTTAAAAAAATATAAATATAAATAAGTTATAATTTATTTTATAAAATCAGAGTTCTTCATTTTTAGAAAATTATTTTATTATCAGTAATTGAACTAATTTTGTAACAATTTGAATTCAATCAAATTCATATTCTTTTATATATATATATATATATATATATATATATATATATATATATATATATATATATTACATAATTAAAACTATAATTCTAGTAATTTATAAGTAATAAAACTTATATGTATATTTTAATTTGAGTAATTGATATTTAAATTTAAAAATAGAGTTTAGATAATAATATTATTATCGAGTTCGATATCCGATGATATGAGTAAATATCAATACTCTTTGGTGAGCTTAGCTTTGCTAATACTTCATCAAATATCTTTCATCTTTAAGTTACTAATGTCATTTATATTAGTAACTCATATACATTCAACTTTATATATTATTATTATTATGCATGTACGCATATATATATATATATATAAAAGATGGCAACCATTTACCTAATGGAAAGCTGTTGTACATATATGTAATATATAGTTATGATTATTATTAGCCTTATTATATTATTAGCTTTATATATAATAGTGTCATTCGAAGGAATAAGTAACATTTACTTTATTATCATTATTATACTTGCGCCGCCATATATATATAGTATACGAAGGAATGAGTGGCGAGAGAGAAGAGTGACCGAGAGAGAGAAGCGTGTGAACGTAAACCTCCTCCAACCTTTCGGCTTCGATTTCTTGCAGTCCGTAACCCCAATCAAAAATCTAATCCAGTAAAAGTATTCGTATCCTCCTCCTCTACATGTTGACACCACTTTTGATCGGTGAAAGTTGACGGAGAAGTAGCTCATCTACCCCTTGAGTTCGGCTAACGGGAGTTCTAGGGGGCACAAACGATTCTGGACGTTTTCTTCTTCTTTGATAGCTCGGTTAGAAAGCTTCTCCGGAGCTTCGAATATTTTGGTTCCGTACGAAGGTATGTTTTTAGTTTCTCGTAGTTAATGATTAATGTCACGTGAAAACTTAGGCTAGAAGACCTTAAGATAGGAATGAACTGAATGTATAATTGATGGATTGTGTATATGGTATAAAATGTGTGGTTTAGCTGTTGTTAATAATTTATTGTTGAAGTTAGTTGATTTTAGGAAAATATTTAATATTGGTATCTGTTTGATTTTAAAATAATTTGTTACTGGAAATGATTTGAATGACTGAGGGGTGTTTGCTTTGGTAGTTGGGACCCTTAAAAGGTGGCAGAAATTCGAGTTTTAGAGGAGATACTGCCAAAATTTCTATAAGAATTAGAGTTTTAATTTGAAGTGTTATTTTAAAAAGGAAAGAGATTTTTATGTGGCTTGTGTATTTGAGACTATTTGTTGACCCTCTGTCGCGAGATGTGACTGGGCACTTTAACTCCCCGGATTCCCCCATGGGCATGCATATATATATATATATGTGTGTGTGTGTGTGTGTGTGTGAATATTGAATATTATATTTGAGCTTGGAGTTAGATTCCATGGAATATTATTGAGCTTGGAGTTTGACTCTATGGAATACTATGTTATTGAGCTTGGAGTTTGACTCCATGGAATACTATATTATTGAGCTTGGGGGTGCGCGCATAGAGGAACTGTCCAATGGTTAACTACCAGGACATGTTAGGTTGGCTGTATAACCGACAGATGACACTCATCAGCCATAGTACAAGCATACATCATATGCATTTGTTTGCTTTATTTGAGTGTGCATTGTTTCCAAGGATGGTATTTCTGTGGATCCGACAAAGATCAATGTTATATCTAGCTTGCCTTACCCCTCTTCCGAGAGAGAAGTCCGTTCATTCCTTGGACATGCATAATTTTATCGAAGATTTATAAAGGACTTTAGTAAGGTAGCATTGCCTCTATCAAGATTGTTGTAAAAGGACATTGAGTTTGATCTAAGCAAGGAGTGCATGGAGGCTTTTGACAAGCTCAATGTAGCATTGACCCAAGCTCCCATCGTGCGAGGGTCGGATTGGAGCCGGCCATTCGAGATAATGTGCGATGCTTCAAATTTTACCGTGGGAGCCGCATTAGCACAACGCGAGGGTAAGAATCCATATGTCATAGCCTATGCATCAAAAACACTAGATGGAGCCCAATCTAACTACACTACCACCGAAAAAGAACTATTGGCAATAGTTTTTGCCTTGGACAAGTTCCAAGCATATCTACTTGGTTCCAAGGTGGTAGTGTACTCGGATCATGCGGCGTTAAAGTATTTGTTGGCTAAGAAGGAATCCAAACCGAGATTGATTAGATGGGTTTTATTGTTGCAAGAATTTGACTTGGAAATTAAAGATAGGAGTGGTTCGCAAAACCTAGTGGCGGATCACTTAAGTCGCCTTGAACATACCAAAGGTGATACCACTCCTATTAATGATTCTTTTCCCTTTGAGGGCTTGCAAGCAATCTCGGAAGTTATTCCTTGGTATGCACCAATTGCAAATTACTTGTTGTCTCGCACCTTTCCTCCTAATCTCTCCAAACATCAAAGGGATAAGCTAAAAAGTGAAATACTATGTGTGAGATGACCCATACCTTTGGAGATGCGGAGCGGATCAAGTAATTCAGAGGTGCATTCCACAAATCGAATTCTACTCAATCTTGGAAGCTTGCCACTCCTCCGAAGGAGGAGGCTATTATGGACCTCAAAGAACGGCAAAAAAAATCCTAGATTGTGGATTTTGGTGTCCAACTCTTTTCAAGGACTCTTCTCCATTTTGTAAATCTTGTTCTCAATGCCTTAGATTTGGTAATATCTCCAAGAAGGATGAAATCCCCCAACAAACCATGATATTTTGTGAGATTTTTTATGTGTGGGGTATCGACTTCATGGGGCCATTCCCAAATTCTAATGGTTTTCTCTACATTCTACTAGCCATTGATTATGTGTCCAAATGGGTGGAAGCGATACCCACCCGGACGGACGATGCTAATTTGGTCCTTTCTTTTGTGAGAAATAACATCATTTGTAAATTTTGGTCGCCACGAGCAATCGTGAGTGACCAAGGCTCACATTTTTGCAATAGAAGAATGGAAGGGCTAATGAAGAAATATGGCATCATGCATAAAGTGGCTACGGCCTACCACCCACAGACAAACGGTCAAGCTGAGGTTTCCAATCGGGATATCAAACGCATAATGGAGAGGATTGTGAAGCCCAATAGAAAAGATTGGAGTGCCAAGCTTACCGATGCACTATGGGCATACCGAACAGCGTACAAAACGCCGATTGGCATGAGCCCCTTTCGGTTGGTATATGGCAAAGCTTGCCACTTACCGGTGGAGGCGGAGCATAGAGCATATTGGGCCGTCAAGGAGTGCAATCTAAGTTTGGGTGGGGACGGAGTTGAGAGAAAGCTTCAACTAGTGGAATTAGAGTGTTTGAGGTTGGAAGCCTATGAGAACTCGAAACTTTACAAGAAGAAAATAAAAGCCGTGCACGACAAGAACATAAGAAGAAGAGAATTTAGAGCCGGTGATCTAGTCCTCCTTTATAATTCAAGGTTGAGATTGTTGCCCTGAAAACTAAGATCAAAATGGGAAGGCCTATATCATGTGGAGAAAGCGGAACCCTATGGAGTCTACCATTTGCGCCATCCCTCAAGTCCGGATATCTTCAAGGTCAATGGGCACTGTCTCAAGTTGTATCATGGTAAACAAATGAAGAGCAACAAGGAGATTGAGGTATTCCTTTTGGAAGATGCACCTCTTGGCAAAGAGCAATGAGCTAGTGAAAGTCCAAAATAAACTCCAAGTCAACCTGTAGGAGGGACAAAAGACAAAATGTACATGCGGAGATTCTATAAGAATATATGTATAGCCTAAAACAAAATATGACAGTCCAAAAGATAGTTCTTCGCCTATAAGGAGGCTCTCCAGACGCTCAACGAGGTGCCTCTCGACCTGCATCTGAAAAACAACAAAATATATATGGAATGAAAACCGGAGGTTCTCAGCATGGTAAAGGTGCCCACATAGTTAATATAAAAGATCTCAAGAGAGCCAGAGGTATTCCTAGAACTTCGACACTCAGATTTTGGCTTAAGAATTCAACTAAACCAGAAATTAGGTAAGTTATCTAAGGTATTAAAGTTCTAAATTTAACTTTAACTTAACACTTCACTTTCTGACTCCTCTAATCCTCCGAGACACTGGTGGAACAACCCCCTCCCCCACACCTCCGTCAAGAAGGATTTCTCAAAAAACATACACATACAATTCAAGCAAGAAAAACGCAGATAGAGAAGCATTTACAGCGAGTAGAACAAGTAGCAGATAAGCAGAATTAAACAGTTAAGCAAACTAAAACAATGCACACTCAAACAAAGCAAACAAATGCATATGATGTATGCCTGTCCTATGGCTGATGAGTCTCATCTGTCGATTATACAGCCAACCCGACATGTTCTGGTAGTTAACCATTGGACAGTCCCTTTGTGCGCGCATCCCCAAGCTCAATAATATAGTATTCCATGGAGTCAAACTCCAAGCTCAATAACATAGTATTCCATAGAGTCAAACTCCAAGCTCAATAATATTCCATGGAATCAAACTTCAAGCTCAAATATAATATTCAATATTCATATATATATGCATGTCCATGGGGGAATCCGGGGAGTTAAAATGCCTGGTCACATCTTGCGACAGATGGTCAACAAATAGTCTCAAATACACAAGCCACATAAAAATCTCTTTCCTTTTTAAAATAACACTTCAAATCAAAACTCCAATTCTTATAGAAATTTTGGCAGTATCTCCTCTAAAACTCAAATTTCTGCCACCCTTCAAAGGTCCCAACTACTAAAGCAAATACCCCTCAGTCATTCAAATCATTTCCAGTAACAAATTATTTCAAAATCAAACAGATACAAATATTAAATATTTTCCCAAAATCAACTAACTTCAACAACAAATTATTAACAACAGCTAAACCACACATTTTATACCATATACACAATCCATCAATTATACATTCAATTCATTCCTATCTTAAGGTCTTCTAGCCTAAGTTTTCACGTGACATTAATCATTAACTACGAGAAACTAAAACCATACCTTTGTACGGAATTAAAATATTCGAAGCTCCGGAGAAGCTTTCTGACCGAGCTATCAAAGAAGAAGAAAATGTCCAGAATTGTCTGTGCCTCCTAGAACTCTCGTTGGCCGAACTCAAGGGGTAGAGGAGCTACTTCTCCGTCAACTTTTACCGATCAAAAGTGGTGTCAACGTGTAGAGGAGGAGGATACAAATACTTTTACCAGATTAAATTTTTGATTGGGTTATGGATTGCAAGAAATCGAAGCCGAAAAGTTGGAAGAAGTTTACATTCTCACGCTTCTCTCTCTCGGTCACTCTTCTCTCTCGCCACTCATTCCTTCGTATACTATATATATATATATATATATATATATATATATGGCGGCGCAAGTATAATAATGATAATAAAGTAAATGTTACTTATTTCTTCTTCTGATACTATTATATATAAAGCTAATGATACTCATAACTATATATTACATATATGTACAACGGCTTTCCATTAGGTAAATGCCTGCCGTCTTTTATATATATATATATATATGCGTACATGCATAAGATAATAATAATAATAATAATATATAAAGTTGAATGTATATGAGTTACTAATATAAATGACATTAGTAACTTAAGAATGAAAGATATTTGGTGAAGTATTAGCAAAGCTAAGCTTACCAAAGAGTATCGATATTTACTCATATCATCGGATATCGAACTCGATAATAATATTATTATCTAAACTCTATTTTTAAATTTAAATATCAATTTCTCAAATTAAAATATACATATAAGTTTCATTACTTATAAATTACTAGAATTATAATTTTAATTATGTAAAATATTATATATATATATATATATATATATATATATATATATATATATATATATATATATAAATTTGATTGAATTCAAATTGTTATAAAATTAGTTCAATTACTGATAATAAAATAATTTTCTAAAAATAAAGAACTCTAATTTTATAAAATAAATTATAACTTATTTATATTTATATTTTTTTTAAATTGAGGGTCGCTGATGAACGAAATTCTTATGCCGGTGTAGAAGTTAACATTGAGTTCAATCGTGAGTATAGTATAACCGACATGCAAATATCGCATCAAACAATTCTAAAATCTATGACCGAGAGTATTAGTCCCAGGTCATTCTCCCTAGGAATTGCATTAGAATGCACATCATTGATTAGGAAGTCTTTTGTGGTTTTGAGAGTTGGTGCAAGAATTCAAACTAACAAAAGTAAACAACAATTAATTGAGATGAAAGCCTTGGCCAAGGGTGAGTATTGGAAGTTCCATCATTGTAGTTTTCTTCAATTGTGATAAGAATTAATTATTGCTTCACTTAGTTAACCCCCTAATAATGGAGGAAAGTCAAGTGAAAGTAACTAACTTGAGTCACAAGTCCTAACCTAACCCTAGGGAAGTCTAGCTTTAGTGCACTCCAAGTCAATTAGCAATTCTCAATTCCTAATCAACAATTGATATCCACTACTCAAGTGTCTCTATTAACTCAACCCCTAAGCCAAATAAGAGAAATCTACTCCATAGCTAGGGTTGTGATTTTCACAAATAATTGGTGAGCAATCATAGAAGACATGATGAAATTGATAGAAAAGAATTGAATTAAAGCTATCTAATTCAAACAATCATCAACAATCAAGCAATTGAATGAAATTCCACAATTCATTAATCAAAATTCAAAGTAACAAGGTCACAAATCTAGATCCAAGTGAATGAATCAAAAGATCACTAATTGAGAGTAGAAGAAGAGTAGATCTACAACTTGTATCAAAGTAAAAGTGAATTAGCAATGGATCTCACCAAGAAATTAAGAAAAATTGCAATGAAAAGAGTAAAATCCTAGAGAGAAGTTGGAGTTTCTCTCTCTAAAAGCCAAAATATAACTAACTACCCAAAATATCTAGAATAATGTCTAATTGTCTCAATCTCCCTAATCCTTGGTCTTCTTATACTCTTCTTGACAGAATTCTGCCCCAAAACAGGGCCTGCCCCTTGCCTGAAATCGCTGGTCACGTTTTCTTCTTAAAAAATCACGTGCAGCTATCGGCTCGTACGTGCACACTGCGCGTACGCATCCCTGGGGCTTTTGGCGATCCACGCGCAGGCGCGCAGTGCGCGCGCGCATCCAAGGATTTCTGGCCCAGCCATATAAATGCGACGGCTTCTCGTTTCGGCTCCACTGCGCTGGCTCTGAGGGTGCACATCCGTGCGTACGCGTGCGCGCCCATGCCCAAATTCCAAAACTCTAAGTTTTTCATGCTCCTTCCATTCATGCATGCTTCCTTCATCCCTCTTAGCCATTTTTTTGCCCTATGACTTCTGAAACCACTTAACAAACGGGTCACGGCATCGAATGGTAAAAGAGGAGGATTACAATATATCAATTCTAATGTAAACGAAGCATGTTTTCATCTTATGAGGCAAAATTAGGAAAGGAACACAAAATCATGCATTTTTATATGAATATGTATGGAAGACCATTGATAAAACCCTCAAAATCTATACATGATAAACCCTAAAAACGAGATTTATCAGTCGCTACAGTTGCCCTAGAGCATGGGCACCTTTGGCCCTTTGACCTGGTGCCTCATTAAAAAATCCTTAGTCGGGAAAAAGAGTGCACCTTGGTTCAAGGCCTTCTAACTATAATATTCCTTAGGTTACAGGCGTGCCAAGATCTCGGGAGTTCTCGCCCTTCGAGATTGGATACCTTATAGTAACCTTTTCCTAGGACTTCCACTACCCGGTATGGTCCTTTCCAGTTTGCAGCCAGCTTCCCTTCTCCCGTCTTTTGTGTCCCAATGTCGTTTCGGATCAGGATGAGATCGTTGGCCGTGAAACTTCTTTTGATCACCCTCTGATTGTATCTCAGAGCCATTCGACACTTCAAGGCTTCTTCCCTAATCCGAGCTCTTTTTCGGACTTCTGGAAGTAGGTCGAGCTCTTCTCTTTGTGCCTGGGGATTAGCTCCTTCATTGTAGAAGATGACCCTGGATGATCCTTCATTTATTTCAATGGGAAACATTGCCTCCATCCCGTAGGCAAGTCGAAACGGTGATTCTCCTGTTGTAGAGTGGGGGGTTGTCCGATACACCCACAAGACTTGGGGGAGCTCCTCAGCCCAGGCTCCTTTTGCGTCCTGCAGTCGGCGTTTCAGCCCGGCTAATATGACTTTGTTTGCTGCCTCAGTTTGTCCATTGGCCTGTGGGTGTTCTACTGAGGTGAACTGATGCCTGATCTTCAGGTCCGCCACTAGGGTTCTGAAGCTCGTGTCAGTGAACTGGGTCCACTATCTGTGGTTATGGAGTGGGGGACTCTAAACCTTATGACAATGTTTCTATATAGGAATTTCTGACTTCTTTGAGCAGTAACAATGGCCAAAGGTTCTGCCTCAATCCACTTTGTAAAGTAGTCAACCCCTAGTATAAGGTTTTTAACTTGGCTCAAGCCTTGGGGGAATGGCTCGAGGAGATCGAACCCCCCATTTCGTGAACGGCCAGGGTAAGGTGACGCTGATGAGCTCTTCAGGGGGTGCTATGTGGAAACTGGCGTGCTTCTGGCAGGGAGGGCATGTTTTTATGAACTCGGCTGCTTCTTTTTGCAGGGTTGGTCAGAAGAAGCCGCCTCAGACCACTTTTTTGGACAGGGCCCGTGCTCCTAGATGGTTACCACACATGCCATTATGGACATCTTCCAAGACTTCCCTTGTGTCGGAGGTCAGAACGCACTTTAGGAGGGGTGTTGAGATCCCTCTTCAGTACAATATGTCGTGGACTAGTGTGTAATTTTGCGCCTTCCTTATGAGCCTTCTAGCGTCCTTTCTTTCTGTGGGTAGGGTTTCAAATTTGAGGTAGTTGATTATGAGGGTCATCCACTCTTGGAGTTGGCCTGATATGTTTAGCACTTCCTCTTATTTTGAGATTGACGGGGATTGTAGCATTTCCTAGATGAGACTTCTGTTATTGCTCCCTGACTTGGTGCTGGCTAGCTTTGAAAGAGCGTCAGCTCGGGCATTTTGCTCTCGAGGTATATGTCGGACCTCACATTCTTTGAAACTTTGAAGTTGTTCCTTAGTTTTGTCTAAATATTTCTTCATGCTGGAGTCTTTTGCTTGGTATCTTCCATCTATCTGTGAGGTAACTATCTGCGAGTCGGTGAAGATGGTGATACTCTATGCCCTAACCTCTTTAGCCAGCTTTAAGCCAGCCTGCATGGCTTCATATTCTGTCTGATTATTGGAGGCGAAAAATTCGAACCTTAGGGATAGCTCTATTTGAGTCCCTTGATCACTTTTCAAGATGATGCCTGCCTCGCTTTCGGCCTTGTTCGAAGAACTGTTGACGTATAAGCTCCATGAGACGGGTGTTCCTGGGGTATCGGTGTATTCGGCGATAAAGTCGGCCAGGTACTGGGATTTTATAGCGGTCCGAGTTTCATACTTAAGGTCGAACTCGGACAGCTCCACTGCCCACTGCAGAATTCTGCCTGCCAGGTCCGTCTTCTGTAGGATATGCTTCATGGGTTGATTAAGGCAGACCTTGATGGTGTGGGCTTGAAAGTATAGGTGAAGTCTTTGAGATGTGAGTATAAGGGCGTAGGCGAATTTTTTTATCTTTTGGTAGTTCAGTTCAGCCCCTTGTAGGGCTTTGCTGACGAAATAGATGGGCCGTTGTCCATCTTTGTCTTCTTAGACTAGAGCTGAGGCTATTGTCCGGCTTCTGACTGCCAGGTATAACACCAGCTCCTCTCCTTTCACGGGTCGGGTTAGGATAGGTGGTTGCCCTAGGAACGTTTTGAAGTCTTGGAAGGTCTTCTCGCACTCTGGGGTCCATTCAAACTTTTTCCCTTTCCTTAGGAATGAGTAGAAGGGGAGTGACCTTAGAGCTGATCTTGCCAGAAATCTAGATAAGGCGGCCAGCCTTCCGTTTAGTTGCTGTACCTCTTTCACACAGGTTGGACTTTTCATGTCAAGTATAGCTCGGCATTTGTCCGGGTTTGCTTCTATGCCCCTTTGGGTCAGCATGAATCCCAAGAACTTGCCGGCTTCTACCGTGAAAATGCACTTTGTAGGGTTTAATCTCATATCATGTTTCCTTATAGTGGCAATTTAAAATAATATTATTGTCAATTTATGTTATTTTTAAAAAGTTACTTTTAACACGTTAAAAAAGTTTTCAACTGACACTAAAAATAAAGCAGTTTTAATTAAAATTTAAATTAGACTCGAGTTATGGGCATGATATCTCAAAGATATAACTGTCAATGATAGTAATAGAGCGTGGAAATAAAAAATGTAGGAGCAGTTATCACATCAGCAATAGAGCGTCAAGGGACAACAATTACGGAACATTTATTCAAGTTTGAAACTAACGAAGATATATTATAGGAGTAACTGATAGTTGACATTAGGTTAGTGTATAAATAGAGTTTTGAGCACACATTGTAATCAGTTCAGTTCTTCTTGAAAAATACTTGGAAATCTAAAAACGTTCTCAGCCTCCCTGGCATCAGAGAGTAAAACTGGGAATTTAAAGTAATTCTTCTAAAATCTGAACTCAAATTTGTACTCTACCTTTTATTTTTAATTAAAGTTATTTACTTTTTTTTGTTCTTCTTCATCTTCGTCTTCCTTTCTCTTTTAATTTCTGCATTTTACTTTGCCTACGACACCTTGCATGTTTTTGTTTTATCTTTAATTTATTTTCGAAACTACAATTGAGACCTTGAGACACCCACAAGAGAAGTCGTTTTCACTCCATAATTTAAGATTGTAAAACAAAACTCAAAAGTTGTTAATTTATTTTTTGTTAACAATAGAACGAAAAATCGAGAAAAAACAAATTGGCATGCTCGGTAGAATATTGTCAATAGATTGTAGTTGTGTCCAAAAAAATTCCAAATTTGCAGGAAGTTACATTGTGAAAAATTATTTTTAAATACTAAAAAATTAGCGTCAATAGACATGTTAAGTTCATCCACAACATTTTCTATTTTCAGTGATGAAAGAGAAAAGAAAATTGAAAATATTTTCTTACCTCAAACCACTGATACTATTTTATTATCGGTGAGGCATGATGGCGTTGGTCATACCCATCATGGGTTAAGTGCATCTCATACAAACACTATGAGGTGATCGTTTAATGGCTTGCCACCAGGGTTTGTCCCCTCCATAGTGACACAAAATTTGATTAATCCTGTTTACTCACCAATTCAGAACCTTGTCTATCATAACCCATGTGTTAATACTAGCATGAAAAATTTTTCAATTTTAGGCTCACAAACTTCACTTGGTATATTGTCTACTTCTTCAAATGTGAGCACAAAAAAAAATCATTATTCTTCTATTTTTCAAATTACAAGTCCAATTCTTTTTAATATGTCAAAAATATTACCATCAGAAAATTTTATGGTTATTATTGATACATTAGCAAAGTTTTATCAATAGATAAATAAGAATCATTATAATTTAGCTAATATATTGACTCATCATATGACAAAAATACTTAATTTTTTTATTGAGTCGACAAATACTAAGTATGAGCAATTAATCTATAAAGTATATCAAATTGCTAAAATAGTTAATATGAAAGAAAATTAAAATGATTTTATTGAAGTATAAGAGATAAATGTAGAACAAAATCCTCCTGAACATGATATACATTTAGATAAACAAGATCAAAATGATGGTAATGTAATAAAAGATGATACTAAACTACAACAAAATATTAATCAAGTTGTTAAATAAAATGACATTGGCGGACAAGATGTCAATCAAGTGATTGAACAAATTCTGAAAAGATTGGGATTTAATGTTGGATTTGTAAATCAACTTCACTTTGTATTTTTTTTTTTTTCTTGAATTTATCCAACAAACTGAATTGCCTGAGGGGATGGAAGTTTTCTAAGTCATTAATTACATTTTTAAGGGAAGATGAAGAATCATCAAGAAAGCACTTTCTTGCTATACTGTCAAAATCAATAAAGTGGCGTCAAATGAGTATTTAAAGATGAAATTGTTTTCCTCCTTATTGACAAGAAATGCTTTAACATGGTTTTCTAACCTAAATTCAAATTCTATTCGCTTTTGGATACAGTTAGAAAAAGATTTTTATAAACAATTTTTTCGTAGTGAATTAAAAATAAGTTTAAGTGGTTTATTTTTCATCAAACGTAATGTAGGAGAATCAATTGATAAATATTTGGCTAGATTTAGAAACATGAGAAATAAATGCTTTATTCCAGTTCCAGAATCTGAAGTTGTCAAAATGGTCATAAATGGATTAGAATTTGAAATTAGAAAGAAGCTTGTAAATCAACAATATCATGACATGACTCAACTTGTTAAAAATATTAGACAAATTGAAGAGTTAAAAGCTTAAAAAGAAGTAAAGTATAAAGAGATGATAAAAGAAGCAAATGTCTACATCTCATTGACTAAGTCATGCAGCGGATGATTGAATTTTTTTTCTGAAGTTCGTATAAGGTAAATGGCTTCTCTGTAAATAAGGAGTAATTTTGATAATAAAAAATGACAAAAAATGATTTCATTCTTCTTTAACATATAAAAGAAACGACTTCACAAAGTTAAAATTCTGTTACTTCTGAAATTAAAAAAATTTGTGTCAATTAATAATGTCAATTGGAACAATGAAGGGGTATGTGTCAAAAATTATAACAGATACCATTTGGCATGCTTAGAAGTTGTATATAGAAGAATAAATTCCATGGACAGTTAGGTATTCAACTATCAATGTAAAAATTTTATAGGCTTAGAAATTTTGTTAAGTCTATTACTAATAGGCATTTAATCTATCAAGCATATATGTGTTTAAAGTGTCAACTTAAAAGTATTTGACACTTTCAATATCAATTGACATTTAGTCATTTACACCTCAACTTGTCAAAGATAAAATAAATATCAATAAACAATTAAATTCTTTCACTTTCAATCATTACATATCTTCAAATGCGAAATCTTAGGAACATTTTGTTAGACAAAAAATTACTATTACTTAAAAAAAAATTTATTTTAAGTAAATAAATATAAAATAATATTATTGTCAATTTATCTTATTTTTAAGAAGTTAGTTTCAAAAATTAGGAAAGCTTTCAACTGACTCTAAAAACAAAATAGTTTTAATTAAAATTTGAACTAGACCCAAATTATACGCCATGATATCTCAAAGATATAACTATTAGTGATAGTAATAGATTGTGAAAGTAGAAAGTGTGGAAGCAATTATCAACATCAGCAATAAAGCATCAAGAGACAACAAGTGCGGAACGGTTATTCAAATTTGAAAACTGACGAAGATACATTATAGGAGTAACTGTCAGTTAATATTAGGTTAGTCTATAAATAGAATTTTGGGCACATATTATAATCAGTTCAATTTTTTTTTTTTTTTGAAAAATTCTTAAAAATCCAAAAATACTCTCAACCTCCTTGGCATAAAAGAGTAAAACTAAAAATCTTAAGTAATTCTTCTAAAGTCTGAACTCAAATTTGACTTTATTTTTTATTTTTAATTAAAGTTTTTTATATTTTTTTGTTATTCTTCATCTTCTTCTTTTTTTTAATTTCTGTATTTTATTTTGTCTCTGACACTTTGTATGTTTTTTTTTATCTTTAATTTTATTTTTGAAACGATAATTGAGACTTTAAGACACCCATAAAAAGAGTTATTTCTGCTCTTTAAATTAAGATTGTGAAACAAAACTCAAAAATTATTAATTTATTTATTTTTAACGATGAAATAAAAAATCGAATAAAACAGCACTATTAATTATATAATTGAACATTGTATAACAAATGGGGAATGCTCCCATAAAGACATAGAAAACGTCTTTTTTAAAGATATTTTTTTAATAATTAAAATTTAACACATATAATCACTTAAATTATATTATTTTTGTCAAAATTAAGTCAGACAAATTAATTTGACCGAAAAATAGTGAATCAAATTTTGAATCCGTCTAAATTAATATTATTTTTCATAAAAAATGACTACAATACCCCTATTATATAAAATGACTAAAATACTCTTATTATATATATTAATTTTGAGAATTCTAAATTTTAGCCCTTTTCTTCTCTATAGTTATAGGGTTAGAATTTAAAATTTTCAAAATTAATATATATATATATATATATATATATATATATATATAATAGGGATATTTTAGTTGTGTTTTATAATAGGAATATTGTAGTAATTTTTTAATAAAAAAATATTAATTTATACTAGTTTAAAATTTAATTTATTATTTTTTTTGTTAAACTGACTAATCTAGTCTAATTTTAATAAAAATAATATAATTTAATTGATTATATATATTAAATTTTAATTTTTAAAAACATCTTTAAAAATAGACATTTTTGACATCTTTATCTAAATGGCTCCCATAACAAATTAAGATCCATGCTTTGTCTTCTCTACTTCCTTTTGGTCACTATGTTGAAGAAATAAAAAATAATAATAGCACATGCAGATGTATAAGGCATGAGATGGGATGACATGTGCGTACCTGAACAGCAAGGATAACAAGTAACAACCATTAACCACCAACTTGTCATTATTACTAAGAATTAAGTTTAGACCAATTCAAGCACACAAACACGAGGCCAATCAAACGTGAATTAAGTTCTCAAATAAGTTACTAGTTCGTTTAGGTGTAGAATGCCCTTTTCTGTTATTAAGTCACATGATATTTAGTTACTATTTTATGAGATCAATTCCGCTACGTTACCACCAGTATTTCTACTAATATCTGCCAACTATTATTTATAACTGTTTAATGGAAGTGTCTTTGTGGATGTGTCTAATAAAAATATCTTTTTTATGATTGTGTTTAATAGAAGTGTCTTTATAGATATATTTTCTGGATGTGTCTCTTTATATATGTATTTAAAATATAATAATTAATTATTGTTGGTAATAAGTTAGTAAATAATATATTGGTACCCTATACTTTTCCTTATGAGATATATAAAAACTTCACGCTTCTCAAATAATAATAATAATAATAAAGAAGTTCAAATTTAAATAAAATATAAGTCAATATAATATCCAACATCTTGTAATAATATATAATTTATTTTTTATTTTTATCAAGAATTAATCTATCACTAATATGATATATTCTAAAACGTATTGTATTTGTATTTGTATTTATATTTGTATTAGAATTAAAATTTATTTGATGACACCATATTGAGTACAAGGTATGCATGGTTGGCAACATTTAAAAATAAATTTCTTTTTAAAAAAAAAATTGAAATTAGGTGAAGAAGAAGATTGTAATTATATTTTTGAGAGGAATATGTATTGTATATGATTTTTTTATTTTTTATAATTGAAAAAAACATATAAAATAAAAATATACAAAATATATACTCATAAAAAATTTAGTTATAATCTTTATTTTTTATCTAATTTTATTTTTTAAAAAAACCCTAAAAATATTAAGGATAAAATTGAATGATAAAGATCGGAAATAAAAAATATTTTGGCTGATTTTATTTCTTTCAATTTTTTTATATGAATAAGTACTGTCCACTCTCTCCTAAGGCTAAGAGATCCTCTTAAGATTCTAGTATATACAAATTCATATATATAAATATATTTAATTTGATTTGTTGATTGATTTTTAAGCTAACCAGAAGGTGGAAAAAACCATAGGGTGATGTGAAGTGGGTGTAAAATTTGTTTTGTCATAGTATGAGTGGAGCGTTTTTAGAAAAAGGACAATTGAGCATACGGTGCCTTCCCTAGATAGAAGTTGAACATGATAGGCCCCAACCGTCCAAATAACCCACTCCACTTTGATATAACCTTTACCGTCCTTGCTCGTACGTACGTCCCGATCTGGAAATACAATTCATTCAATAAGAATCTATCCACTTATTTTCTAACAAGTCATTATTAATTGACTTAACTAAATAATAAAATATGTTGTTTGCCACGCTAGTATAATAAGTAGTGACTTCACGAGATAGCGCATATTGAAGGGAAGGCTGTTTCTTTGATCTTTATTTTATTTTATATATTCTATTTCCCTTATAATCTCAACCAATAATATCTCAATCAATAACCACCACCATAGCCATGGAATCTTTCTTTGTTAGTAACAACACATTTTTTCAGCGGGAGGAGGATACGGGCATGGACTGGGCATGGATGATTGAGTTCCTGAAGGGCATGGTGAAGCCGGTGGCAGCAACCGCAGTGGTGGGCCTAGCAGTGGGCTTGTCTTTCTGGCAGAAGCTGGGCCTAGAGTCCGAGATGTTTGTTGCCATTGTGAGGGCGTTTATTCAGCTCTCTATCATTGGCTTTGTTTTGCAGTTCATATTCAATCAGGGTAATGCTGGATGGATCATTCTAGCATACCTTTTCATGGTACTTTTTTTTATTAATTTCATGTTCCACAGTATTTTATTTTTTAATTATAAAGAAGTTTCGAATTCATCAAGTTAATTAAAATCTCTTTTTCCTTTTAGGCAATTGATATAAGATGTGGTGTTTTCATTTGAAATGAAATTCAATTGAATTTAATTTGGATCCTCTGCAGGTATCAGTGGCTGGTTATACAGCGGGGCAGCGAGCGAAACACGTGCCTCGCGGAAAGTATGTGGCGGGTGCTTCCATACTGACCGGAACATCGGTGACCATGTTTTTGCTGGTTATATTGAATGTGTTCCCTTTCACTCCCAGATACATCATCCCTGTTGCCGGCATGTTGGTCGGAAACTCTATGACTGTAACCGGAGTTACCATGAAGAGACTTCGTGATGACATTAAGACTCAAATCAACTTGGTTTGTATATCTTGCTTTTTACAAACTCATATTAATCTTCAGACGATTAGAGTGATTGAGAGACTAGTTCATAATTTTTTTTTCTAAATATAAATATCTTTTATATATATATATATATATATATATGACTAATAAACTATAATTTAAATGAAATAATCTCCTTATACTCACTTATAAATCGTAAATTCGAGTCACACTCATAATGAAAGTATTTTTAAAACTAATTTATATGTTTTTTTAAATTAAAAAAAGTTGATATAACATCTCATAGTAATGAATAGTTTACTAATTCTTACCATTTCCTATATTTAAGTTATTAAAATCATTTTAAATATTAAAAATAATTTTATCAAATACAAATAGATTATATTTATTGAAAATTATTTTTTAATCAAACTTTAATACTATCATTTTAAAAAAATTAAAAACTTTATCACATAAAACCTAACTAAACCATATATAAAACTACTCTTGTACTCACTATGGAATTGTTATTGAATATCATGAATTTCACTGATAAACACTTTCCTTTCTTTTCTTTGTACTCTCTGTTCTGGATTTTTGTTATTTCAACTTTCAAGACACCGTTAAAATTGAGTATAGAATTATAAATATGTTCATCATTTAGTTAAACTAATACAAGTAGTACTTTCTTTGCTTTCGATGATATCATTGACAGTTTCATCTAAATTGAATAAATAAATAATTAGAATCATCCAACTTGTCATAGTTGACCGTTTCGGCGTTTACCATGTATTCGTATTGTTGATTTCATCACACCTTATTGCATCATTATTTTACTATTAACAAAGACAGAAGTTTGTTTAATCCTCCAACTATTGCAATTTAATTTTTCAGATTATGCAAAGTCATGTGTATTGAAACTCTGTTAACATGTGCAGCTAGATCATTTAAAAAGTAGATCTAAGTTTTTCTTCTAAAAAAAGCTGGCATAATCAGTACTAATACAAAATAACTACTTCATTTTTGTATAATATTCATCCTTTCGAAAATTTAGCATACTGGTAAAATATTAAATTGGTCTCTTACGTTTGGACATAATCCTGTTTTATTCTTTAAGGTTTAAAGTATCTTATTTAAAATTTAAAAAAGTTTCATTTAGTTTTAATGTAGTCCCACCGTAAAATTAAAGTTGTCCTACATGACAGAACAAGGTCGATATTCTGTACAAGTTACAGAGGCACAAAATCAACCGTTGATGTATCAATACATTTATTTATCATTTTTTTTAGTTTTATAGAAAATATTTCATTCAAATTATAAGAAAAATGATAAATAAATGTATTGATTTTGTGTCTCTAAATTTGTATTTATTCTCCAAATTATTGACTTTATTCTTGTACTGCTGTCATGTAAGACATTTCATTAATTATTTAACTTTGAACTCACAGTAAGACTATATTAAAGCTAAATAAAACTTTTTTGGATTCAAATAGAACACTTTAAATCTTAAAGACCAAAACAGAATCACGCCAAAACACCAATTTATTATTTTATCCTTTAGTATACCGATGACCATCAGTGTTATTACTAAATATTATTACTGTAGACTAATATTTAGCTAATAATAGTTTATGTTTACATTTATAAAGAAAATATATAATTTGCACACGTATTATTAAAATTTACATACGAGTTAACATAATTTGTATATATTTATCAGAAATTAATAAAATTTATTTATTAAAAATAATTTAATATTTATGGTGTTCAAATACTAATCAAAATTATTAAAATTTTATGTATTCATAACTCAAGTGTATCTGATATGAATGTGTATCTAGGTTGAGACGGCTTTGGCGCTTGGCGCGACTCCACGACAAGCTTCTCACCAGCAACTGAAGAGGACTCTGATCATAGCACTGTCTCCGGTGATAGACAACACAAAAACAGTGGGTCTAATATCTCTTCCCGGAGCAATGACTGGTCTAATCATGGGAGGTGCGTCGCCATTGGAAGCGATTCAGCTGCAGATTGTAGTGATGAACATGATGATTGGTGCATCCACTATGAGCAGCATAATGGCCACTTACCTTTGTTGGCCATCATTCTTCACCAAGGCCTATCAATTGGAAACCAAAGTCTTCACAGATTGATTCCGTTACTCCAAAGCACAAATTTTTAAATGATTAATTCTTCAACACCATGATTCAGTTCAAGTCACCTCTAACTGTATAGGATTGGGTTGTTTTGTTAGTCAATTTTGGTTTTTTATGGAACAAGCTAAGGTCATTTTGTGTTTTGATTCTCAACATTACTTTGTGTGTAAAAATGCGATCAAATCAAAGTGTTACTCTGTTGAATATTATTCTTTTTACTATAATTCTTTAGGGAGTATTTTTAGGATATTAGTTAGATAGATCTATCATGTCAAAATTGAAAGTTGGAAGTTATTAATCGGATAAAAATGAATTTAATGCAAGACAAAGGATGCATAAAATGAAAATATGAAACACTGACAAGTGGCAAAACAGAAATTAGCAACAAGTAGTTAGGATTTAGCAAGGTATATGTATTAATGTATGCACCTAATGAAATTGGGGGAGAGGGAATATTTGCTCAAACTAGCCATCTAGAATTAATTTGAGATAAGGGGATATGATATATATGGTTGTGATTTGCAAGGTGACATGTGCACTGGGAAAATATTCTCATTGTAGTAATCAAAGTTTATTAGGGTATCATAATGGGAAATGCATGGAGTTCTATATATTATTATGGAAGAATAATGTATCCTGCTAGAGAAACAATGGACTATTTGTACAATGTGTACAATGGATGATTGAGTTACAAAATAAACATCTCTCATCTTTCATACTATCTAGAATAACCATCCGAGTACTAGGGATAATAAACATCTTCCCAAAAGCTTAAATTAATTTTGGGATTCACCAAGACTCGAACTCTTGACCTTTTAGATCTAGCGCTCTAATACCATGCATAATACCACTCATCCTAAAAGTTTCAATTGATGGAAAAAAATAACACTAATGATTATATCTCTAATACTCTCTAAACTTCTATTATACACATTGTATAAATATTCCATTGGCTACTCATACTTTTCCTAATGCTATTGTTGTTCAATATATGCTATATTGGATATCCGTTACCATACATGTGATGCGAATTATGTGAGGACAAGGTAACAGCTAAGACCACCCCTAGTTGACAACAAACACCATTTGATAATTTGGTCCGTAAATTGATATATCATAACATATCTTTTAATTTTCCTTTTGACGTGGATTATGATATTGACTAAATTGTATGGATTCTTTTGTCTAAGTTGCTTTATTCCGCAAAGATAAGGGATATAACACAATAATAGAGGAAATATAGTTACTTTATATATATGAAGTTTAGTTATTGTCTCACAATAAAAGAGAACCATCAACATAACAAGGTCCATTCTTCTCTCGCATTTGACATTTTCATCGGTGGGTACAGTTTTAATTTGGTGGTTATTCTCCACAAAATAATAATTAAAAGATATTAAATAATTTAACATATTTAATTAAATTATTTAATATAATATAAAACAATATTTAATTTAGACAAAAATATTAAATTGGTTCGTTACGTTTAGGCCTAATTCTATTTTGGCCCCTAAAATTTAAAATATCATAATTTAAATCTAAAAAAAATTCATTTAGTTTTAATATAATCGTGCCATGAAGTTAAAGTTAAATAATTAATGAAGCTCAGTTTTTAAATCTGAAAAACTTATAACCAACCTCTTCGCAGTGGCGAAACTTGAAACAAAATTTTGGGGGGCCAGATAGAAAATAATTGTCAAAATTTTTTTGATATGGATCCCATTTAAGATAAGCTCGTCTAATCTCATCTTGCTGGTTTGGGTGATATTGCCAAATCTAAAACCGTTTTTCAAGATCTCATTCCAAAAAGTTAAGGTTAAAGTCATCAGATGTAACTTTTTGAATTTTTGAAGGTTATATCTCACTTTCTTCGTGATTCATTAAAATAGAAGAACTATCTACAAGTGTTGATATTGTAAAAGTTATATGTTCTCCTTCTTAAATATTAGTTTTCCTCTTAAAAAATGAATCAAGTCTTTGATTTTTCATTATTATTTTATATAAAATTTGAATATATATCCTATAAAATATGTAAAGAAGAAGTTAGAAGGACAAATATTAAAATTTATAATATTTATTAATTTTTTTATCAATTTATACAAATACAATAATATTAATACTTATTGAATATTCTATTATTTTTTATCATATAAAAAATTAAATTAAATAAACAGTAAAATATAAAATAATATTAAATTAAATAAATAAAAAATATCTAATTTTTTATATTTAAACTTAAAGATAGAGGGAGTGTTGCTTATTGAACTTATTAGGTACTTTTAAGTCATAGTAAAGTATTTAAGTCAATTGAACTATTTTTTATCTTTTGAAAAAGTACTACTAAATTTTTTGTAAAAAGTTTGGGGGGGACCATGGCCCCCCTTGTCTGAACTAAGTTCCGCCACTGCCTCTTCGGTTGTCGAGGAGAGTTTCAGGTGACGATAACCTTGTCCTTGTTGATAGCAAATTTTTTTTTTGCAGAAAGCGAGTTCCCGACGATGTTCTCCATGCGCTTGAACCAAGGCTAGTACCTCATGAAAATGCATCTGCTGCTAATTTTGTACCTCTCGAATTTATACATCTTCTCCAAATTATCAATCTTGTTCTTACACTGCTGCCACGTAAGACATTTCGTTAATTATTTAATCTTAAATTCACAGTAAGACTATATTGAAACTTAATAAAAAAAATTTATATTCAAATAGAACACTTTAAATTTTAAGGACTAAAATAGAATTAGATCCAAATAAAAAGAACTAATTTAATATTTTACCCTTTAATTTATTATTTTTGTCGATCTAAAAAAAATAGAAAAATGTTAGGTTTTTTTTTATTGTTGATAGCATTTTCGACCCCAGGCAAAAAGGAGAAAGACGTTACAAAATTTTGAGGTTTCGAGAGATTACAAACCAGACATCCACAACAAAAGAAAAGCAGCATAAGCCAACTTGACTATACTTCTATAGTATTAGGAAAAAATTTAGGAGACTAGCACTTTTATTAAAATTTGGCCATCACTTAACCAACAAAAGAAAAATAAGTAATTCTACATTATTAGATAAAATCTCATGCCATTAAAAACATTAATGATGACTATAAATCACAAAATTTGCTGGTCCCTAACACTCCTCGTTGTATTGACATTAAGGAGCAGCTGACTTGGACAGTAACGAGCAAAACCAAAGCCAAAAAAGAGAGAAAGAAACTAACACCATAGCACCCTATTAAAATTCATCTCTGATGCAAAGTTCCTTCACTTATCCAGATAGCAAAACTCCTTTTGTGTGATAAGTTGCATCTTTAAAGTGTCAACTTGTTGTGGTAAATTCTTCGGCTTATTCCTTTAAAAATTTAATCTCCGCAAATTATTATTCATCCCCTTATACTAATTAATTGAACATATTTTATCAGTTTTAATTATTAGCTGATCAATAGATGCCAAGGATTCCTCAAGCATAAATTAAATGATCATCTCCAAACGAATGACTACTTGACTAGAGCTTTTACTATTGAACCTGTACCATAAAATTCACATAATAAAATCAGCATTTTCTCTTTAAAAATTAAAAAATAACTCCCAATAGCCATACACCTTTTATGAGCAACAAAATTAACACAAAGCCAAACCCCTATCAGATTATTTTGATTCTGATCCTCATTGCTGGCGCGGCAACACCAAGCATCCGTGGATGTTTCCTCATCAATCCTTTATTGTTAAGGATGTCCCTTTCTTTTCAACGAGATAAGATTTTTTCCCTAGCTTCATTCACTAAGATTTCTCTATTTTAAAACACTTGTTGATTCCTAAGCCTCCGAGAGACCCAAAAGACAGCATACTATAAATTCAACCATTTTCTTTTACCACATTTGACACCATCTTATTCACACCATGACTCAAAGAAATCCTTTACTCCCCTCGCTTTCACCCACAAAATTTCTCCTATCAACATATATAGCTTTTGACCATACCATTGGTACATAGTTATTGGGTACAAATAAGTGATCTATATCCTCATCATCAAGGCCACACAGCATACAAGAAATTTGACTTTCAACAATAACATTTATACTTTTTAACCTCTTCATAGTGTTAATTTTTTCAAGGATCACTAACCAACCCATCAACTCCACCTATATAGCACTTCTCCAAATGTTATCGAATGTGTCTTGATTCCGCCCATCCAAGATTTTTTTGCCACTATTGTGTTGGTAAAAGATTTTACTGAGAAGCAACCATCCTCTTAGAAACTCCAAAAAACTCTATCTTGCGACGTACATTTAAAATAATAATGTATGTAAATCCACACAGCGTTTACACTGCCACTCAAAGAATTGTCATCTCCACTTCAAGTTCCAGTTCCAATAAAAACCATTTCAGAAGCACAGTTGGCAATGCACTCCAATTATTGAGAAGATATGCCATATAATCTAAGGAATTTGTCTTTAAGCTTATTAGACTCACCTAGCCATATGTCTTCACAGAATTAGTTTTCTTTCTATTCCCTACGCACATTCTCAATCCCGCCAAACAAACATCTTTACGGATGGGATTCTCAGAAGCACCAAAAATAATATCTGATACATGCTCGAACGAGCATTTTTTATATTCTAGCTAGAACTAAGATATAGAATGATAAATTTGTAATGATCAAGGATCTGAATATTAAAAGAATTACACTAATCCAATCTTAGGCATTAAGAAGAAGAAGAGTTCGTCTCAAAAATAATTGTGTTAAAACGGTGCCACTCATCATAACTCTTATTGAGTTACTATGATGCACAGACACTGACACTGACACGACACGGGACACGCCGACACGCATACATATAAAATATACGGAAAAGCTCTGCATACAAGCGATTAGGGCTTGTAAGCATTACAAGTCAATTAACCCCTAACCCCCCAAAACGCGCTGCAAGTGCTACGTCCCTTACACGCGCTATATAAAGATCCCGCGTATATATAACTACCAAATTTAAAAGATTTGTTTCCTTCTTCGTTTTCCTTCTTTCCAAATTTGCTCGTTCTTCTTCTCACGCGTCTTCCCTGTTTTTTCGATCGTTCTTTTTCTCTCCTTTCTCACTGGTTTGTTCTTCGTCATTGACGTTAGTTCCTCTCTTTGTAACTCCAGCTTCGTTTTCTATTCGATTTTTTGTTTTCTAAAATCAAAGTTTGAACTTGTTTTGAAGATAATGGATGATTCAACCTCAGATTGTCAGCTGAATCAGGGTGAAGTGGATTATGAATTTGAATCTAACGAAGTTCCTGAGGTTTGATTTACATACGATTACTCTGAATTTTGTTGCAGTTATTTGTATAGCATTGTGTAGCTGAATAATTCGTGAACATTGACTGTGAAACTAATGCGTGAACATAAATCTGTGGATTGAATCTAATGTATTAGTTTTGATTAATTATCTGCAATTTATAGCAGACGCTCGGGTGTAGATCAGAATTTTTTGTGTGTATTTTTGGGAGAAGTGTGGGTGTATTTACAGTTTATGACTTTTTTTGTTATTTTAGTTGAGTTGTTGCCGTTCGAGTGTATTATATCAGACATGATTAGGTGTATTTTTAGTTTTTGACATGGTGTATTCTGCAGCCTCTCTCTGTTGTTGATGGCCAGTTTGTTTCTATTTTAGTTGAGTTGTTGTTGTTCGGGTGTATTAGATCAGATATGATTGGGTGTATTTTTTGTTTTTGACATGGTGTATTCTGCAGCCTCTCTCTGTTGTTAATGACCAGTTTGTTCCCAAGGTTAGAATGACATTTACCACCCTTGAAGATGCTGGAAAATTTTACAGGAACTACGCCAAGGCTGCAGGATTTTCTACAAGAGTTCGGAGCACAAATAGGAAGAAAAACGAGATTAAGAATCAATTGATTACATGTAGCAGAAAGAAAAAATGGAAATCTAAAATATCTCCGACCGAGAAGACGAATCCGACAGCTGGTTTAAACTGTCCTGCAAGAATTTATATACACACAGGATGTTGGTGCTTGGATCATTTCAAAGGTTGTGCTGGATCATTCACACTCTTGCTGTCCAAGTAAAACAGAGATACTCAAACAGCACAGGGAACTAAACATGTCCATTCGTCGTACAATAGAGAATAACGAGGAGGCTGGTATTAGATCAAGCAAAACTTACCAATCATTTATTGCGGCTGCCGGGGGTCACCGCGAGTTAAATTTTATTGAAAAGGATGTGAGGAATTACATTAAGAGAGAAGTTCATAATGTTTCTGAACAAGAAGATGCAAAGGAATTCGGAAAATATTTGTTAAGAATGAAAGAGAAGAATCAGAATTTCTTTTTTGAGCTTGAACTCGAGGAGGATCAATCGATTAAGCTGGCTTTTTGCACCGATGCAAGAAGTAGAGCTGCCTTTGAGTATTTCGGAGATGTTATTTCATTTGACACCACCTACAATACAAACAGGTAACAAACTGTCCCTGTTTATGATGCTAAATTAATGTATATTTTTGAATCCGCGGCAGAGGTGTATATTGGGTGTTTTTGGGGGTATACAAAGCATTTGTTGGGTGTACCTAATGATTTTTCATTCTGCACTATGGTAATTTATTTCATGTATAATTTGGTTTGTGGTTCTTTTGTCGGGGTGAATCACCACGGTCAGTCAATACTTCTTGGATGCTCTTTGATGAAAAACGAAGAAATTAAATCATTCAAATGGTTATTTCAATGTTGGCTTCGTTGCATGGGAGGAAATGCTCCGAAAGGGTTTCTCACCGATCAATGCACATCAATGAAAAGGGCTTTAGAGGCTTGTATGCCAACAACAATTCACCGTTGGTGTATTTGGCACATCAAGAAGAAGATTCCAAGTAAATTAAACGGGTACAAGGGACATGCAGAAATTGAACAAGAAATGAGCGAAGTTGTTTGGAACTCTCATAGCAAAGACTCATTTGATAGGAATTGGAATGATATTCTACTGAATTTTAGTCTTGTGGACAACAAGTGGCTTTCAGGTAATGTTTGTTTAAAATCTGCAGCAGAGGTGTAAATTACATATTTTTTCGGGTGTATTGATAGTTTGTATTTGGGTGTATTCTGCAGATCTATATGAAGACCGTCATATATGGGTTCCAATCTATCTGGATCACCACTTCTGGGCAGGGATGAGAAGCACACAAAGGAGCGAGAGCATGCATTCATTTTTTAACAAGTTTATTACCCGGAATAGATCGCTTATTCAATTTGTCAAACAATACGATAATTACCTCGGAAGCAGGGAGCAAGCAGAGAGAGAATCAGATGCTGCAGATTTTCATACGGTCATACCGTGTGCAACCAAATCCTCCATTGAAGCTCAGTTTCAAGATGTGTACACTCATCAAAAGTTTAGGGAAGTCCAAGCACAATTCAGAGGAAAGGCGAATTGCATAACTAGATTAACAAATTCTGCTCTAGGCTATTCAGTATACGAAGTTGGAGAACAAGTTTCCAGCTCAATATTCAACAAGTTTGTGGTTACTTATGACTCAGTAGCAGCCGAGGTAAAATGCCAATACTTATTATTCGAGTCAAGAGGGATACTGTGCCGTCACGCACTAAGCGTGTTAAGTTTTGAACGAGTAAGCCAAGTGTCACCTAGATATATACTGGAACGATTGAGTAAGAAGGTAAAGAGACGACACACACAGATCAAGAGCAGCCACGACGAGCCACTGTTGGAGCCAAGAAGCAAGAGGTTTGACCAATTAGTTTTTCGTTCGCAAAATATTTGCGAATTTGTATCAGAATCGGAGGAGCTGACTGCAATTCTGCACCCTGCGTACGATAACGTCATGGTTGAGATGGAACCATTGAAAGCCAAAAGGAAGGGCACATCTTCTTTATCTCACGAAGACGCCAACTTGAAATCCGTTAACGAGCTTCAAAGCCCTCCAAGGATTCGAACAAGAGGACGTCCAAAAAAATAGGCTAGGTTCAAAGTTGGACAAACAGATTGCAAATGCCACAAAGAAGAAGAAAACGAAAGGTTTAAATGAGGTAAAAGTGATGTTCTTTAAATATGTGGTGATTGAGTTTATTTTTCTCGTTATTAGTTTAGCTAATATGTGAGTTTGTTATATTCAGTTAAACCTCTTTGATGCTGCATCAGTGGTGCATTCAAATTCCAGCCAATATCAAGCACGTGTTATGAATTATCAGTTCAGGGTACTAGCAGCAGCGGATAACTCTTTGGGTGTATAGTTACAGAATATGGGTGTAAAAACACTGTTCGTTTGGGTGTATTTCTGAATTTTCTTGTATTTCACATTTTACATATATATACATATATATACTTCAGAACCTTGTTTTTATGTTATAAAATACTGTTTGTTTTTTTTTTACAACGGTTTAAGGGTTTTAGGTATTAGGGTTTAAGGGTTTTAGGGTTTACGGATTAGGTTTTAGGGTTTACGGGTTAGGGGTTAGGGTTTAGGTTTTAAGGATTTAGGGTTCAGGGTTTTAGTGATAAAGCATCAGGGGAGATAGATTTTTGGGTGTATATTCAACTTTCTTTGGGTGTAAAAAATGGCAGGTTATGGATGTATATTTAGTTTGATGTTTTCCTTCATATTATAGTACCTGTAATTCATACATTTTGAATACAGCAGAGAGAGTTTAATTATTGAAAGAAATTTTACAATAAACTGGATTATAATTGGAAAATTTTTACAGCATGTGTTCAATTTGTTACAGGACTATATAACATTTACATTAATCAGTGTCAACATCCTTAGAATCTATTTGACAATATGGACTCAATAACAACGAGGATGGCTTGGACAGTCTTATTACATTACTTTTCCTAATGGCTTCAGCTTTGTCTAGATTCATGTCATGGAATAGAATCCGGGAAGCATATTCCACTCTAAAGTGGTCCACCTCGTGTTACAGTAAAAAAAATATTTTGTTTAATTAACCATGTTAATTGAGTAATGTAATACAGAGTTATTTAGTTTTAAACATATTTACCTGAGTCCAATTGTCCCACTCATACTTCCTCCTTTTAATGTTTGCTGGCTCAAATATCTCAAGCCACTTCATTACGTAGATAGTATAGTGATAGCTGAAAACAAAGAAAATAAATTACAAATTACATATAGGAAAGTTTAATTTTCAGAGTGAAAGATTTATACCTTGTCTTTTGGCCCGAGATGTGAAGGTATGGTGGTACAATTTCCTTGTCCTTGTCCCTTGATTTCAGAGGTGCCCCCAACATATACTTTAATTCGTGAAATTACATATCCCTTAAAAGACAAAATAAATCAGTAATACATGAATAATTTCAATAAAGGGATACACCCAAAGGAGCACAAAGTTACACCTTATATTGAACAGAAATACACCCAACTATTAAAATACAGAACACAGAAAACAACTTACAATGAATGTATTCAGGGCAGTTCTCTCATCGGACGGAGATTTCGTGTGATATGGGTCGACTATATAAAATTTCCTCTTTCTTGTATCAGCGAACCATAACCACCAATGCTGTGAATGGCAAACAGGTGCAAATATCTAAAATATGTTCAGATTGAACACTGTTTTAGTTTATTTGGCACATAAGTAAAAAATGGTAATAAGAAATTTTAGAAATGAAAACTTACATAACGATGCGATGCCAATTTTTTATGGTCCAAGAAGGGTATAAACATTGGGTAGTCTTCCACCCTAAACGGCTTATTGTTTTTAGGCTGTAAGAATACCCCCTGTGGATGATTTGCAATGGCCATGTTCTGCAAAAATTGTGAACAAACAAATGAATATAGAAAATACACCCAAACAAATCCAGAAAATACACCCAAATGAATAAACAACTTACACCCAATTGAACAGAGAAAATACACCCAAATGAACACATTAAATACACCCAATATAAGACAAAAAATACACCGGAAGGAATACAAAAGATACACCCAAAATTCGTTGAAGCAACCCTTACCACAATATCAGGGGGACAGTATACTTCTTCTTGAAACCTTTTAATCTTTTGTTGGTTTAGGATGAAGCACATGGCAGAGACAATCTAGAAAAAGATGCCGAAATCAATTTTACATCAATCAAGATTGTAGTTAATTTTGGTGATAAAAACATTAATGTTGTTGTAATATTACCTCAGCTTCTATATGCATTTCAGGCGCGAGTGATGCAAGGTGGAGTTTTGACAGAGTGTATATATCCTAGGCTTGGAGTCTACAGACGTTGTCAAACTCATTAGTTAGCCCATCTGCGTAGGTCTTCACTCGTATAGCCCAGAGGTAGCATTTCTCTTTCATGTCAGAACTATTTTCATTCGTCCTCACAGGAGTTTCAAACTTCTCGAAACTCTCTGCCCCACTCTCCTTTGGAATCTGCGGACTTTTTTCTTTTATTGTCACCTCACCACTTGCAATTTTTTGTACCAGATCCCCTAATTGTTCTAGCAGTTTTGGGGTTTCTGGAGTTTTTGCCCTGTCTCCATCTTGCGTTGACGCTCCCTCCTGCGTTGCTGTTTTTTCTTGGCTTGAATCAGTCAAGCCAAGGTTGAATGATGGCATCGAATCTATTTTAGGAACATACGATGCTGTCCGTGCCATCATCATCAGCGCAGTAGTGTCTTCTGGGGTTGGATTACTGCGTGATCATGTATAACGTATTATAAGAATAAGAATATATGGATGATAACCAAAACATTGATTTTACTCTGATGAACTTACATTTTAGATGGAGCTGGGAGAAGCGTGGGTGTGCTTTCTTCAAGTTGTTGGGGGGGTTAGGAGTGCTGCACGGTACATAAAATTAATCATGATGTAAAAAAATTAGTCATGGATCAATCGTGAAAATATACACCCCAACAGGGGAAATATACACCCAAACTGTAACCAAATATACACCCAATGCTATTTCTTACCTTTGTGTAGTTTCTTCAATTTGTAGCAGAGGGGTCGGTTCATTTTCTGTCTCAGGTGTTTGTTCAACTTCCGGCATAGTGGTTGTTGGGACAGTGGTAGACAAACTTGAATCGGAACTCTAAACAAGAAGAAAAATAAAAGGTTAACTATGTCTTTGAAAATAAAAAGGTTATAACGTTGAAATATTCTTGAAAAACTCACATTGCAAGCGCTTCGAACGGTGTCTCTTCCCTCACAACCATTATATTCTCTTCAGCTAGCTCACTGGCTGACTCTTCAACCAGACTCAACCTAAAATACACCCTAAGAAAGTCAAAAATACACCCGAAAATTTCAAAAGAAAGACAAGCTTTGTTTTTTGAGAACTTACATACTTGCAGTTTTTACTTTTTTTCCTGCCTTTTTTTTCTCGAATAAAACAATAAAGGGCTTTTTTTTCTAAAAAAAATATATACAGAATTAGAAGTAGAGGGTAATAAAAGAACAAAAGCAATGGTTATTTGAAAGAGAAATTACATGCTCTCCGCCGGTTTTGTTTACGCTACTTTGTTCTGTGTATCCTTGAGAGGAAGGATCATCACTTTCCAAGTTTACGTCTGGTATTCTAAACATAATAGAGTACATGTTATTCACAAAAAAACCATACTGTTAAATCAGGATAACAAGATTTTATCAAATAAAGCTTCTTACGTTTCAGATGAGACATAGTGACCTTCCGTCGATCGCAGGTCAGCTTCCTTCTCCCTGCGAAATAAGAAACAATTATTAGCAAAGAAAACACCCTAAAATCTGAAATATACACCCCCAACGAGACATACCCCTGTGCAGCAGATTTTTCATTGTTTTTCCTTAAGAATTCATCTAGATCTTCAGTTCCAATTTCAGATCTGACAGTACATGCATAAAAGAACATGTTAACAAATATAATTTTGATGATAGATGGTAATATAGCTTACAAAGTACTGTACCATGATAGGATTGAGCTTGCTCAGGAGATGAATCCTCAACAATGACCTTTTTCTTTTTGGATTGTGTCCTGGGTGGAAAAAACAAGTATGAATCAAAAATAAAAAATTAATTTTATCACAAAATACTATCCAAAGAAGTGCTTATTTTTTTGGTGTTCTCTGTGTCTTTTTCTTTGTTTTTTGCTTCTTCACTGGTGATGATTCTTCGCTTCTATAAGTTAATAAGAGACACTCTATTAATACATGAAAACTTGATAATAAACCTAAAGGAAAGGAGTAATAATTTCAGAACATTACTCATCAGTTAATTCAGATTCTGAATCAGAATCCTCCTGATTCTTCTTTCTTTTTTTGGACTCCAGTCTGGAAGCAAACAATCATTATTTAAAAACATACTAAGAGGGATAAAATACACCCAAATGAATGCACAAGATACACCCAAATGAATGCACAAAATACACCCAACTTAATAAACAAAATACACCCAACTGGACAAACAAAATACAGCCAACTTGATAAACAAAATACACCCAAATGGATAAAGAAAATACACCCAACTTGATAAAGAAAATACACCCAAATATGTTACTTACTTTTTGGCTTTTTTGCTGGGTTGTTTTCTTGGTGAATCCTCTGAGTCTTCTTAAGTCTCAAACTCAGAGGTAGAATTGTCACTATCAGTTGTTTCTGTCTCCGATGATGATGTTGAACTTGCCTTCCTTTTTTGTTTTTTTTTTATTTCCTTTTTTTTCTTTTTTCTTTATTTTTTTCATTTTTTCTTTTGTTTCCGCCATCTTCACAATCCCCTGAAACATTAGAAATTTTAGTTAGTAGCATTCAGGTAAATAAAATACACCTAAGATATTTTGTTCACTTACCATATGTTCCTCTATTTCCGCCCTCATTCTTTCGACCAACTGCTCCTTACTCCAGTTGGCAATCCAGGGTTCTGGAGGTCTTTCTGTCCTCTTCTTGTCTTTATTTTTTGAAAGATGAAAGTAAATTATCATCAGGGAAAATAGACAGTCGTCAATTGCCTTTTTTTTTTCAGCTTGTAATCTGTTATGCCCTTGATGATAAAACTCAAAACATGCCCTCCCCAGTTCCGCTCTGTTATTGTGTCCATCTCGAAAATTGGGGCCAGGTGCACAGGTGAGATTTTGTTTATTGTCATTAGTAACAGGAACGCCATCTGTATATAGAGGATGAAAATCCTCTTGAACATGAGGCGATCCTGTTCATTATCAACGCCAATATCCATCATCTCATATGTTAGATTTTTGAGGGTCTTACCCTGGAATCTTCTAAAAATTTGTTTGTCATCTTCAGAAAGATCCTTATAAATGACTTTATGAGGAAATAGATCTCCTAAAAAAAGGAAAACAACATAGTATGAAAATCAGTTCAAATACACCCAAGCATCAATAGAAATACACCTGAATATGACTCATATACACCCATGTTTGTAGCGAGTTACCTGACGCGTTGATGCCAAGCACAGCCCCTATTGTTTTTTGTCTTACTTTAAAAGAATCATAGCCGGTTTTCAGTCTGTTTTCCCCTAATTTGAAGGAGTTAGCCAACTCCCTTAATATTTGGTGATGCACCCTTAGTGGCGGGATGTGTATCAGGCCACCAAATCCCAAATCCCTAATAATTGTTTTCTTCTCCTCGCTCATGTTTCTGAATTTCTCACTTAACAAATGTGTTGCACACTTAAGGTCTTTGGTTTGCTGTAAACAAAGCAAAATTATAGTCAGATATATTTCTATTATATAAAACTGATTTCATCTAAGACATATATTTATTCTTACATTTTTTCCGGCTTGGTTTCTGGCTGCCATTTTTTCTGAAATGAAAAATACACCCATAGATATCAGTAAGATACACCCATAGATATGAGTCAGATACACCCATAGATATGAGTCAGATACACCCATAGATATTAGTCAGATATCACTCAAACATGCATTAATATACAAGGTCAAGCAACATTACAAGGTCAAGCAATATACACCCATGGACAAGCAAATATTAGAACAGTTGAAACTGTTGACAATATTACAGTATATCAGTTCAGAAATATACACCCAACAAATTATGCCATATACACCCAACAAATTACTCCATATACACCCACCAAATTACGCAATATACTCCCAAAAATCAGTTACCAGAAGAACTAGAACAACAAGAACAGTAACACCTAGAACAACTAAGAAGAACAGTATAACCTAGAACCAAGAATAACAGTAAAACCTAGAACAAGTAGAACATTATAAACTGTAAAATGAGACGTAGAACAAGAAGAACAGTAAAACCTAGAAGAACGTAGAAGAACAGTAAAACCTAGTTCTTCGATTTCGAAATGTGAAAAATATACAAGATGAGTAAAATAGTAACGTAACGTACCTTGAGTATTATAACTTCGTTTTTTCTGGAGATTGTTGATGGAGAGTTATATATTATGTTGATGGAGAGTTCTAATCTTCGCAACGATTACTATCTCTGCAGTTTGTAATGTTGCTCGAAAATGGACGGTTTGTGTTTTCTTCAAATGGCTTGGAGAAGTGGAAGAGTGCGCCATTAAGGAGCGTTATTCGCAAAGAGCAACCGTTGAGTGTGGCGCGTGTATTTTACGCTCTATTAAAAGTGAGTGGCTGCACGTGTGAATGAAGTGTGGGTTGGGAACTTGTAAAACTTCTAGGGCCTTTTTGCTTGTATGTGTAGCAGGCCCGTAAAATATAAAGTATTTTTCAGATAAATTATAATGATATTTTGATATTTTATTGATGTTAAAATATAAATTAAAATTTTTAATTATTTTTAATGTCTTATTTTAATTATATCAAGTATTTAAAATATTTTTTTGTTTTAATAAATAATAATATATACTATATCTAAATTTATTTTAAAAATATATGTTAAGAATAAGACTGGATACGCTGACACGTGATGGTATTTAGGTGTGTTTAGGTGTGCCCGGAGAAGAATTTTTTATTTTTTATTAAGACACAGTTGGACACAGCAGACATGCGTGTCGGACGAGTGTTAGTGAGTGTCGTGTCCGAAATGTGTCCGACACGCGGACACGACAACTCAGCGAAGTGTCCGTGCTTCACAGTTGAGTTATGTGAATTCAGCAAGAGGTCTAAGAATTTCTTTCAAAGTTTATTAGGAAAAGAATTTAAATTTATTTAATCATAATAAAATTTAACTTGTAGATAGAATTTGTCAAAAGATTTGATTTGATTTTAATTTATTTAGTATTATTTTTGTGTTTAAAATTTAAATCAAATATAATCTAACTCTATTAAAATCAAATCTGATTTAAATTAATTATCATATCATTAGATGTTTAATATTTAAATTAGATCTTATCTAATCAAATAAGATCACATATGATTTAAATTTGTTAGAGTTAATTTTGGAGTCATATCTTTTATTTGATTTCAAATTTTATTATTCTATCCTAGAAAGATTTGGCCTATTTTTAGACTAATTTGTTAGGAGTCTATTTAAATACTTTTATGAGACAATCTTATCACTTTTTTAAGAATAAATATTTCGAGTTTCTTTATGCATATTTTACCATGTGTGATAAAGTGATGTAAGTGATTTGCTTTATTTGTTGTATGAAAAAAGTTGAAGGATTCAGTCTAAGATAATTCTTAGTGTTAGTTCTTTTAATTTTAGCTTTTTGATCTAGGTTGTCAATGACAGGTTCTTTGAAGGTCTAGTAAAAAAAATCTTTTCGATGACTAAGGTTGCTAAGAACAAGTTTTTTAGAGTTCTAATAAGAAAATCATGTATCTATCTTTTTGTTTTTCGGTGATACATACTCTCGGGTCGGGTGAATTTTATAATAGACGCATGTTGGCATTCCAACCTTCCTTCTCCTTTCAGGGCTATCCGAAAAGAAAGAGAATTCAGTACTTCTTGGTCAGAGAAAAATTTTGGCATTTTAGAGTTAAGGTGTAAAATGATAAACTTGTAATGATAAAGGATCTGAATATTAAAAGAATTACACTATCCCGGTCTTAGATATAAAGGAGACGAAGAATTTGTCTCAAAAATAGTAGTGCTGAAATGGTGACACTCATAAGACTCATTGGGTTGGTGAGGACAGCAAAAAGTTTAAGAATTCCTTTCATGTTCATTAGGAAAAAATTCGAATTTATTTCATCATATTAAATTTAGTTTGTTGTTAGGGTTTGATAAAAGTTTTGATTTAGTTTTGATTTGTTTAATAATATGTTTGTGCACATGCACAAAGCATTCGTACACATGACTTGCAAAATCCCATTTACTCAAGTCAAGTTTTGCACGTACACACGAGGCATGCGTATACATAACTGTCCTATTTTGGCCAAATTGTTGTTTTTGATCTACTTAACCTTCTCAACCTGTTTATAACCCTCTGTTTAATCCCATTTGAAGTTGAATAACTAATCATTAAGCATTAAATACATCGGGAAGAATTATAATGAATTAAGTTAGACTATTCCCAGATTTAACGCTTGGTTAACCGGATGAAATATTACGAGAATGGTGGTTTTATCCCATCCGCGATGAGTAAAAAGATTTCACCACACTCACGTATTAATGAAATTGACAAATTGATAAATGATCGTGGGTTAATGCATTCAAATTGATAAAATAGATAACGAAATTGGGGCTGATGAGTTTAATCACTTATGAAATGACTAAAAGATTTTGATATTAATTAATTGTGGCATGAATGGCTGGAATGACAAGGTCTGAGTGTTATCCCGCTTGCATGGTAATTTAATTAGTTTTGGCACCTGCACCAGGTAAGGACGGTGGTTCATTTCTGCTTGTTCTGTGGTTGTGGTGTGATGTGGGGACGGCGATACGTAACACCCACATTCTCTCGGATGAAAGGTGAGACAATACAGCACACTCCGTTGATGTGATACGGCACTCTTCGTTGTTTGTCACGTTTATATCTCCAGGAAGAGGTGAGACGGCACTCTCCGTCAATATAATAGTACCAAGAATTGTTTATTCCTCCTGGGGATGGGTAGCAAGAGATCGATCCAGGGTGTCAAGCGGATTTTGTATCGGATTTGGCAATATAACTGACACGTGAACTCATGGTCAGTAGGACAAGCATGCATCATCTGCAACTATGTGACATTATTTGAGTGTGTACATTATATTTGGTTTGCCTATATGATTATCTCTATTTAACTGTTATTTGCCCTACTTGCGATAATTGCCTTTGGTTGTGCTTGAATCTCTCACTTGTGCTTGTTACTACTATTAAACAAATTTCTGAATACTAAATTATAGAATTTGAACCATTGTAATATTGAGAGGACGATGACCCTTATTGAGAATATTTGAGAATTTGAGATCACTAATATAGCTGAGATTAGTCTAATTACCCTGTTGGAATTAGTAGAATCCTAGACTTGAACCTTGTATTATTTGGAGTTTAGAATTGCCTAACGAATTCATTTCTTTTTACATAGTCTCTATTTGGAATTTTTACCCTCACTACAATAAATAAGGGTTTTCGCAACGGTCAAAAACCGTTGTCATAAATCGAAAAACCGCTCCTAAAACTTTAGGCAACGCTTTGGCAACGATTTTTTACCTGTGGTATATGCGGCCGTTACCATTGCTCATAGGCAACGGTTTTTAACCTAAGGCAACGGCAACAAAAAAACCGTTGCCATAGTTACTAGAATAGACAACGATTTTGACGGCAATTTTTAAAGAACGGTTTAGAACCATTACTAGATAGGCAACGGTTTAGAACCGTTCTCTTTCATGACGTAACGGTTTAAAACCAAAACTGGATAGACAATGGTTTTAAAATGTTGTAGTTTTGTTATTCACAAAGACAACGGTTTAAAAGCGTTGCCTTTGGTGTTATTTTTTACAACGGTTTTAATACTATTGTCATTTTGTAGCTGCCTTTGACAACGGTTTTAATACCGTTCTCTTTTGTGACTTTTGACAACGATTTTTTTTTAATTATATAATTATTTATTTACAATAGTTTTCTCATGTTGCATTGAAATTAGTTCTAACTATTTTTTTATATTAGTGTCAATAAATAACCTTAACTAATTGAATCAAATTACTAAAAAAAACTAAATGAATATTTACCATAAAAAGAATAAACAATTATATACTTAGTGAACCAAAAAATTTCGGATCCAGTATAGTTTTCTCAGTGTCGGTTACAAGTAATTTTGGATATTTTCTGATTATTCGAAGAAGATAAGCTTCAACAACACCAACCCTAGAAAGGAATTCAATCTTCCTCTAAAGAATTTTATCAATGTTGGCAGGGAAAATTTATGGGCAGCGAGAAAGAATTCTCCTAATAGTTTCTCTATCCAATTCCATATTTTCAAAAAACAGAACAACCTGCAAACAACAATGAACACAAGCTTCTTAACGAAAAAAAAAATGAAGCATTTTGAATCAGTAAGATACAAAACTAAAGAACAATGGCATGCATATAACACGTGACTATAGAAAAAAGAGAAATACATGTAGAAAATCTCTAGACTTTTGCAATAGTAGCTGCGGGCTTCTAGCAATAACCCTGCCTAACTTATTTCCCTTAACTCCAAGATCAACCAACTGATCCAGCATCGACCTCATCTTGCTAGTAGAACAACCCAATAGGTAAGGTTGGCCTTTGATCGCACAGTCTATACTTATCTTTCTAACCTATAATGAAACATTCCTTTTGTTACTAGTCTAGTACTTCAGCAGAATAAATTTTCTAGTCAAACTAATGAAATATATCTACCTTAACTACCTTCCAACTCATCCATAAAACAAGTATCACTAGCATCAATGGATACAAGCACATAGGTATTTAACAAATTCAACTCTTAAAAAGTATCAAAAGGATCAAGCAACCATAGCCATATGGAGCTGACTGCTAAAGATCTCCACATAATCTTATATAACCATGAAGATCCTAAAGAAATAATTACACAAAATTAAAAGATGGTAAGTACTAATTAGAATATTAATGAGTTGATTATGCAATGATTCTTGAAGAATAAAATTAAATTAAAATTTATAATTAGTTTTTACCATATTCTCTTGAATTAATCTTACAACCAGCAACTTGTAAAAGCCTAAAAGGTCAGATATTGATTAACTTGATGCCTAAAATTTATACTTAAAATACTGCAATTGTACATCATACTAGAATGTATGTCAACTAGAAATTTTTGACAGCATTGACATGGTTGTGATTTAATATGCTAAGAAAGGATATATAACTTGTAACATATAATGCAACAAGTTTATTTTAGTTTTACATCTTACTCAATTGAAATTGTTTGATCTCACTGTAGAGTTTGTTTTCATGTACATAGGAAAACACCAATTCAAAAAGTCCTTTTTAAATTGAGTAATATTTTTGTAATATTTTCATTTTTGACCTTATCTTTACTCATTTTCTTAACTTTTTCTTTAATCTTCCTCTTCAACATTTTCCTTAACTTTATCTTTTCTTTATTTATACACTTAACCTTTTATATATACATATATATGCACTTTAATCCTTATATTTTATGTAATTGCTTTCTTACCCTTAAACTTCCACACAATTATCTTTTTATTACTCAAATCCGGTTTAACCTTACCCTCATATAATTCTTTAAACTTTTCTTTATCCTTCTTAAGCCTTTTTTACTTCAAACTTTAATCTTTAAATTCACTTTATTTTTATTACTTAAACGAATTTAATTCAACCACTTTAAAATACCGTAACCATTTATTTCTAGCTATCGAATATCCAATTTATTAATCATACATCCACTACAACAATTTTGATCTATGGCAACATATATTCAAAACAATACTTAAAAAGTGTTGTCTAAAATAATAAAAAATAACTCTTAATATTTGTTGCAAAAAAATAAGACTATTGCAACTCTTTTAAATCAACATGTTATAAATGTTATTTTTTAGTTAATTAAAAAACATAACAAAAATGTTGCTTTAATAAATTAAATAGACAACATTTATTGTATTCATATATTACATTTTATAAAAGTTGCTTTAAAATTTTTAATAAACATCAACTTATAAATGTTGTCTAAAATAAATTAATATTTTTTCTTAAAATTATAAGCTTCTCTCCAAATATTTTAACAAAATATTTTTTCCCACTTTAACTAAAAAAAAAAAGAAAAACAAAACCCCTTTCCTCCACGGGCCTTCAATTCATCATCTTCTTCTCCTTTTACTGAAAGAAAGTCTGAGACAAAACCCCAACCCTAACAAGCACAAACTCATCTTCATCTTCCTCTCTTCGATGATGGCAATAGAGGAGACATTGACGTGTGCTCTTCTTTGCTAATTCATCCTCATCTTCATCTTCCTCAGACATTGACGTGCTACTAAATCATCTTCTTCTTCGTCTTCTTCTCTTCGAGGATGGCAATGGAGGTCTTGAAACGCGTTTGAGCTTTGATTCTCTCTGCTTGTAGTTCGAGATTCAATCTTCTCTGCTCGCAATCGAGATTCGATCCACTTTGTTCGCGTTTGACCTTCGATCGTCTCCGCTAGCAGTTCGAGCTTCCATCATTTCTGCTCACTTGTTCATCACCGGGTACCTATGATTCTGCCTATTCCTTTTTCTTTTTCATTTTGAATCCTAATTTTAATAATGTTGATGTTGCTATTATAGGGTTTTTGGTAATAATGTTGCTGTTTCGAGTTTGCCGTTCATATTTGTGTATATTTGTGTATTTTGTAACCAGGTCTATGAAGTCTTTAGGTTTTGCTTGCCGTTCATCTATGATCTCTTCCAATTTTCCAGCGTTCTTCTGCTAGGGTTCATCACCGCTGATCATTGTTTTACAGGTACTCATGATTTTATCTCTGTTTTTCTTTTCTATTTTTGTGTTTTGAATCCTAATTTTTGGTTATATGAAATTTGTTGCTGTATGTGTGCATTAGTGTTGAAGCAACTCTACTGTCACTGTGTGCGTTTAATGGAACTGCATGTGTATTTTAAATCTTCTAGTTGAACTTAAACTTGTTTTTACATACATAGCTTTGTGCAGTACCATTTTATTTTGGTTTTTTTATTATGATTTTAAATTTTAGCTTATATATATTACAAAATACCTGTTGTTTTATTATTATAATGGGGATGAAATGGTTTCAAAGATGGGTTATGGTAGAAGCAGTTGTTGAAGTGATTAGTATAATTATTATGATGAGTTGGTGTGTGGAAGGAGTTGGAGTGAATTGGGTAACACAAGCTACACATGATTTTTACACTATGATGGTTATTGATTCCCCCTTTGAGCATGGAAATCAGGAAGTGGAACCCGCAAACCAGTAACAGTGTAAGTCTATTTTGGGCAGTGTCTGCTGCCTCCATTGCCTTCAAGAAAACAGATCCCGCTTATTCATCAACCCTATTAACCCACTCTAAATCAGTAATAACCAACAATTCATTATCTCTTATTATATATGAATCTTTCGTGTTGAAGAATTAGCTAGCTCTATATATATGACACACTATATATGACACACTACGTTCTTTAATTTGTCCATGCATGTTCATTGCAGCTGTTTGATTTTGCTGACAAGTATAGAGGATCGTACTCGCTTTCTTGCCCATTCTACTGCTCCTACTCAGGTTACCAGGTATAATCTGCCTTGGGTAACGATGAGGTTAGAAAAACTCTTCAAACCATTAATTTTTAGTATTTTTCATTTTTTTTGTTATTATTTAATCTTTATAAATACTAAATTATTTTTAACATTGGATTTCCAAGTCATGGTTAATTTGTTAGCGCCCTGAGGCTTGCTCTGTAGTCGGTTCCATTGAATGTTCAATAAATATACTTTTAGAAATTTAATTTCTATGTTCACAATGTATTTTTTTTCTGGTAATGCTAATTTGACTACCTTAACATCTCCAAATTGATCTTTTAGAGACGGTTCTTGTATTTATATTAACATGATGTGTATTTGCACAATTGCTAAAAAATATACATAGTTGTTGGTAATTCTAATTAAAATAACAGTGACTTGTCACAAACTCACAATAGTGTCCCGTGTCCTTTTAGAGTTTGGGATTTGGTAGGCATTAATTTAAGACAGCTTGCTTTTTTAGGTTTGAAATTAATCAAATCATTCTTTAATTTCTGTCATCTATTTATATTTAATGGGTAGCTGATATGGACATGACTGGTAAACAGAGCTCTCAGCCATCAACTTGAATAAAATGTGTGTTTCTAAAATACATATTATTAAGTGAATACAATTTTTGTGAAAAGGACATAAAATCTAAGTTTTAACTTTTAATATGTTCATTATATCATTATTAAAAGTATTAAAAGTTCCCCCAATGAAATTCTCATCTCAAAAACTTCCATTAATGCTGCATCCCTACTCTCATTTGCTTCCATTAACTCCCTCTTGAGTGTCTCAATTGAAACTATTCACATGTCCTTAAGAACTTAAGAGTGGAACAAGCTAAAATTGTTATGTTTTCTTTTAATAGGATAAACTTAAGAGCCACCAAGAAGCTGGAGACACTCCCGAAAAAGTATTTACTGCAGTATTTGGCAAAGAACAACTAGGAAGAGTTCGATGTTATGGGAGGACAATCACAAAAATATCTCTGCAGAAAGAACGGGAGATTGCTAAAATTAAGCAACAACATGCAGAGACTATAAGTTCAATGAAAACTGAACTTCATGAGACAAAAGATAGAGTCCAAAGTTTGGAGGATCTTGTGAAGCTTCTCTTGCAACAGAGTTCTTTTGGCACAAATATTGATGAAGCACTATCTTTATTACGAGCCAAGGAATCAACACATGATATAAATAGTAAGCAATGTTCGAATGGCAACGATCGTCCTTCCTCATCAACTCGTGATCCAAAGTGATGACCAGGTATAACAAAAAATTTGCAGTAATTTTTGTGATTTATCATTTATTGGGAATGGACTATCAACATTTTTGGCCTTTGCTTTCTCTGTCTTTTGCCATCTTACTTCATGGTGGCTTCTGCAATACACTCTTGCTATTTTTAATCAATCATCTTTTTTTCTTTTTCCTTTTTAATTACTTATTTTTGTAGCGTTGTGCTACTGTGAGGAAGAAAATTTTTTCCTCATTGCTGAAATAATGTGGCTATGTTGGGGAGTGATGCGTGTTGTCACTGCAACAGACTCTAGTAACTGCTATTTCATTCGCAGGAATGACAGAAATTGTCAAGGGAGTTGTTTCATATCTTTATTTTTTCATTTTTCCCCCTTCAAATTTATGTTTCAGTCATTTATTTCTCTATTGCTTTCTCTCAAACATAAATTAATTAATTTTATACGATAGTGATAATAAAAGAATAATCATTAAAAAATAAAAGAGAAAAATCTAATATAGCAGCAACGTTATTTCCTTCCACACCAAACAGTTATGTGAGTGAAGTCTCTTCCTGTGAGCTTGTTCCTTCTGATTCTATGATTCTAAATAAGAACTACTAAGCTAATACCTTTTTGGAGCAATCATCGTTATCTGAATTGCATTTCTTTTTCTCAGTTTACTCAGGTACTTCATCAAACACATACCATGCATCATTTTCCGTTATTGCACCTTTTATGTTTCAATTTTTTTTTAAATGCGACTTTAACTAAACCCCAATTCATTTAAATGCAGCAGTTATTGGACTCAGTGGAGGCAAGAGGATTTTGAGTTCATCATACCATTACTCTGATGTTACCGAAAAGCTTTCATTTGGCACTGATTTTGGATCCACACACTATCAGATTGTTCCAACAAAGTCAAGCATAGATATAAAATATGCAAATAGATTGACATTATTTTGATAAATATTAATTACTATTTTGTTATGACAATTATTGTTAGACAAGAATTTTATTATTTTGTTGAGAATTATTGATGAACATGTATTAGAAATACTAATTGAACTTTTTAATATCTATTTTAATTAGAATTTTATTTTTAGTTATTTTGTCTCTTTTATAATTATTTTTATTGTGCACAAATTTATTTATTAATTAAAATAATTACACATGTATGAACAAAAAAATTTATTGTAAATTTTATTTTTTTATATTTTTATTACAAAAATAATTTTTATTTTTATCAAAAAGGCAACCCTTTTATTAGTTGCATATTTTGAATATTAGACAACACTTGTATGGTTGCATATCCAAAAGAAAAAGCAACACTTGTATAGGTTGCATATCCAAAAGAAAAGGCAATATTTTAAAGGGTTGCATATTCAAAACTAATAGGCAACACTTCAAAGGATTGCAAATTTCAGCTTATAAGCAACACGTAAAAGAGTTGCATTTTATTGCAAATAGGCAACACTTTTTAGTAGTGACCAAAATACGAGAGAAGAGACAACACTGCAAAAGTGTTGTCTCAAACACACCTTTGAAGTGTTGTTGTTTTTCAACCAAAGGCAACACTTACCAAGTGTTGCTCTCAAAAGCGTTGCTTTTGAAACAAAAAAGTGTTGCCTTGATCTAAGGCAATGGCTGCATATGCAACGCCGACCAAAAACGTTGCCTTAGGCCCAAAAGTGTTGCCATTGATCAAAAGCAACTTTTTGTCAGCCTTTAGATAACACTTTTTAAATGTTGCCTCAACCTGAAAATGTTGTAGTGATCCTAGGTACAATTTACACTATTCAAATTAACTAAATCTTATATTTTTATAAAATTTTGGACATAACCTCCCCTAAAAATAGGACTTAACCACCTTCAAGGGTTCCCTCATTCACAAGAATTCACCAATCACTTCTCAACCAATTCCACATAATTAATCAAAATAAGAATTTTCAGCAAAATTATTACAATAATCATCCAATCAAGACTACCATACATAACTATACTCAAATCAATCATAATTTTAGTCATAATCCAAATCAAACTCAACAATCAGTCATTCTAAATTATTATAACATTTTTTGCAATTATTCAATAAGCTTTATAGGCATTCTTAAATCAAAACCTTTAATTTTAAAATGGAAACCCCTACCTCAATTTAGTTGAATCCGTAGGAATTACCGCGATAAACCCGTTTATTTTGAATTCGCAGCAGCAGCTATAATTCCAATGCAACCGGAACGGTGGTAGCAGCACCAACTCCGATTACGCTCGCAGCAACAACAATTTCAACAGTTCCAATAGAACACAACAGTACCAAAACAGAGATGTTGGCTATCATAATTAAAATAAAAACATAACAGAGAAACAAAATGCCAAACAGAACAAGAGTGGGAGTGTTACAGGGTTATGAATGGAGGTTCAGTGTCAAAACGAGGAGGATGGTGCAGTCGCTTCCCTCCCCCAGTGACAAGCTCCAGCTGTAACGATTTCAATGAATACAGTGTAATCAGAAACATTAGGGGTAGAGATAGGGTCATTCCAAAGCAACAAAGGGTTCATAGATGGTGACTCTGGTAACTAGGGCACAACTGACTCACCAGTAAGGACGGCAGTAACCAAGGTTTCCAGTGACGGCAGTGGCAGAGGAATGGCTCCTCCTCGGTCACGTCACTTTCTCTCACGCATCTGTTTCTCCCTTTCTGTGACAGCATCAACAGCGACCTCCTCTCCCTATTTGGCTCCTCCAGCGGCGGCTCTATCAATGGCAGCAGCAGCAAACCCTAATGACAATGGGAACAGGGTGCGACGGCGATGGCTAAAGCAGCAACGACGAACCCTAGCAGTGGCGGTGGCGGTTCGGCGGCGTGAAGGCATGGTGGCGCGGAACAAAGCCTCCCTCCTTCCCTAGTTCTCGCGTTCTCTTCTCCCTCACACCAGACTCTCTCTCTCTCTCTCTCTCTCTCTCTCTCTCTCTCTCTCTCTCTCTCTCTCTCTCTCTCTCTCTCTCTCTCTCTCTCTCTGTCACTCATCCACCTCCACTCTACGGCGACGGCGGTAGAACCCTTGCTGGCGCCGTCCCTTCCATCTCTTCCCTCTCTTCTTCTCTGTTTCTCTGCCCTTCTGGTTCTCCCCCCTCCTTCGAGCTCCTTTCTCTAGTTTTTTTTCTTTTTTTTAAAGTGTATGTATGGTTAATTTGGAAATTAGGTGTATGTATGGTTAAGAAAAAAAATAAAGATAATAGGAAGATTTTAATAAAATTATAAAATAAAATAATAATTTATAATTAAATTTATTATAATAAAATTATTTTAAGAATATATAAAAATATTTATTACTCAATTTATAAATTAGACTCAAGTAATTAATCTTATTTAAAATTAAAAGTAATTTAATAAATATTAAAAGATCAGTTTTGTATTTTGTTTTAAAGGAGGTTGTTGAAATTTTTTTGAGGTGATAAAAAATATTATGTTTTTAGAGTAAAAAAATAAATAATATATAATACTGATATAAATTTATTTCTTCTATAAATAATATTTACTATATATTTATAACAATAATTTTTTAGTGTTCTATAAATTTAATATTTATAGAAAAAATTATTTAAATAATATTAAAAAATTATTGTTTGATAAAAAATTGTTGTAATGGTTATAAAACCGTTCTTTAAAATAGTCAAAGAGAACAGTTTTATTTTGTTACTATAACGTAATGAAAAATTGAACTTCAATAACAATACTGTAAAAATTGTTGTCTAAGATCATCTAATGCAACGGTTTTAAAGTTAATCATTTTGGCAACGGTTTTTATGCATTTTTTTTGTATAATTATTTAAACAACAGTAAACAAAACTGTTGCTTAAAAACAAAGCATGGTAACGGTGATAAAACCGTTCTTTAAAATAGTCAAAGAGAACAGTTTAAGTTTGTTGCCGTAAAATAATAAAAATTTGAATTCAACAGTAACACTATAAAAAACTGTTGTCTAAAACTATCTAAGAGAACGATTTTAAGATGTTGCAAAATTTGGCGTTGCTAAAATCCATTTTTGTTGTAGTGCCTACTGAAAACCTTCTGATTTTCACCCTGTTGTGAAATTATTTAATTTTTCAGATACAAGATGTGACGCACCTCGCTGAACGTGCAGGATTTCTTCTGGAAAGCAAAGACTCTTTTGGAATTCTATTTTATACTTAGTGTATTTATATTCTCCATTTTTTAATATGTATTGTATATCCTTCTTAGAGTTTGATTTATGGAGAAATAGGTTGTATTTTGTGTACTTTTGGATTGTATTACACTTTCTAGTCGGCCTTTTTTTCACAGGTCGAAACCAGTACTTGCTATGTGTCTTTTTTGAATTTTATATATATATATCTTACTTTTCTGTACACTACCGCTTGTTGTCTTTAACGTTTCGAGTGAGATGCGTTTGTCGTTTTTGTTATCCTTCCTTCACAAGCTCTTAGTATATTAATATTTCTTTATATATCTTTTATTTTTAGGCGTCATAATGCCTCACCACCTCTAATTTACGACTATTTCTTTATATATCTTTTACACAATGGTTCTTCATCAGGTTGGACTATGACTTTTTCATGCATATACCAAGAAGTATATTTTCTCTTTTAGAAAGAACTCCGCTAGGAAGACAATGAGGAATCTAAACAATGTGAATAATGGGCTGTAGATTTAGCCCAATACAAGTAAAAAATAAAAAACACTCCATAAATTATCTAAATAAAAAAAAGTCCACTTAGTTATTCTAAAAAAATAACCATCACAAATCCTAATTTACCAAAGCATTTCACTCCAGTACCCTCTTCTTTTCTAACCGGCTGTCACCCCACCTTCATCAGTAATCATCCCACTTCACTGTCGCTACTTAGTTTGCTACACGCCACCGCCGGCGTCGCTCACTCTTAGTGAAAATAACCATCCACTTAAGGATAAAAATAATAATCTGCATACCCAATGAATTGAACATCCAACATATTTTAATTATATATAATTAAAATCAATCCAATTAAAATAACCATTCACATATGAATTAAAATAAACATTCGCATACTTACTAAAATAATCATCATAAACTAAACTAGCCATTGAATTAATATTAAATTGTTAAGAAGTATTAAATGCACAAGATCTCTCATATGGAGCCGATGCCTCAGGAACAATGGGTACGTAACATATATGATCAAAATTATTCAAACTATTTGATAACAACCGCCGCATGCCTTGCCATCGTTAAACAAAGCGGTATTTAGAGCCATCGTCTTTGTACCGTTGTCCATGTACAGATTTCCATAGCCACATGCACCATCTACAACAAGAACTCACAACGAGTTAATGAATCTGAACAAAAAATATATGAAGTTGAATAATCTTGATTTCATATGTTACGTACCATAGTTCGGCGGGAGGCTGCGACGAAGTCGGTATGGCCGGCGGAAAGTGCAGCGGTGCGAGATGAGGACCGGAGAAGATGACGGCAAGTTTTGGACATGTATTGGAGGTTATAGTGAGATTAGGAATAACCGTACGTAATGTGAATGAGTTTAAATATTAATTTTAATTTTTTAAATTTTAAAATTTGAAATTAAATAATTAATTAATGATCTAATTTTTAATTTTAATTACTTTTTTTTTATTCCATTGTTCACATTATTTAGTATTCTCATTGTCTCTCTATACTTTTTTTTTTCTGAAAATTTTTTTTAGAGTAAATGAGTTAATACTTCAACTCTAGTCTCCAAATTTTTAAAACCACGTTTAATGTATGAACATATAATTTTTTCTTTTTTTCTTTTATAGCAGTTCTAGAAAAGGTAAAATCCAAGAAGCCATAAACCCCACATTTATAATCTCTTGATGTAATTGATTTATCGATCTAACTTTTATCAATCATAATTAAATGACTCTATTTAAATAATAATATTGCAAAACATAAGTGTATGAAAGACATAACAATGAATAGTACAACAAATCATTCATATGATGTGTTAGTTAAAAGTTAAAGCACACAACAAATTATGAAAGTGTAGTAACATAAAGTAGAAAAAGAGTAAAAGTGAAGCAACCTAAATTAATATTGTCCACTAATGTGCTGTCAAATGAGCATAATTGTATAATAAAATCTCACCATCTGCATCACAAAAACAAATGATCACTAATAGTCAATCATGGATAAATAAATTAAAAAATTATTAATTAAGATAGCAAATCATAAAACAAATAAGTTTTTATAATGTTCAAATAAAAATATATAAAGGAACCCATACAAAAGGAATAAAGTGATGGTAAATATTATGGTACTTTTATCATTGTGGCTAAAAAACAAATAGATATTATTTAATGAATTTTAGTTATATTTTATTTTTTTACTTTTAAAAATAAATTAGACAATTTAAACACTATATTAAATGCACCATAGAATTCACATAAAGTGAAAATTTGATTCATTTAGAAGCAAATCAAATAGTTTAGGTTTAATTATTCTGTTGGTCCTATAATTTCGTAAAATTTTTAATTAGGTTCTTATACTTTTTTTTTTTAATTGAATTCTTGCACCAAATTTTATTTTTAATTGGATTTCTATATTTTTTTTCCTTTTATTTGGGTCTCTGCACCTTTTGTTTTAATTGAGTCCCTATATAATTAAACCAATTACTGTTAAGAAGGATTTAATTGAAAAAAAATTTTGGTACAGGGACCCAATTAAAAAAAAAAGTATAGAAACCTAATTAAAAATTTCGCGAAACTATAGAGACTAATAAAGTAATTAAATCAATAGTTTAATTACAAATTAATGCTTTATAAGGAGATTTGGGGCTAAAAAAAATCTAACAAATACTTGTAAGGAGTACGAAGGAGCTAAACTTTAGTTTGACAATGAAAGGTCATGGTCTTTTAAATTTTTTATAAAAAATTAGTAGTATTTTTGTAAAGGCTAATTTTTTTTATATGAAATTGATATGTGAGTTATGTTGAGTTATGGAGTATTGGGTAGATATACATAGTTGTGACGGTGTTCAATTTTTTGTTTTAGTGCAAAGAAATCGGACCGTCCGATTTCATTGCAGAGAGAGAATGGATACACAAAGTGGACCTAGAATTTTCTGCCAGTACACAAATCGGACCCAAAGTTTTCTGTCAGTACACAAATCGGACTCAGAATTTTCTGCCAATACACAAATCGGACCCAGGATTTTCAGTACCTCCAATCGGACGGTCCGATTTGTCTTGCACAATCCTCATACCTTGGTGAAACACCATATACCTTCATAACTCTATTATACACCAATTCTCTCTCCATATTAAAATTAAAAATTTCTTTAAACTAAAAAATTAAGATAAGTTGATTTAATTATTTCACTCTCATATAAAGTCATCGTGTTCATTAAAGGCCTATATTAGCTTCTTGAAACATATTAAATCTTATATTCTATAATAAAAAATTAAATATAGAAAGATTATGTACTTCTTTAAAGATAAGAATCATAAGATTCAATTGGAAAACACTCTCCTTCAAAAAAGAAAAGCATTTATTTAGTGGTGCAATTAGTTACAATAAAATTATATATTTTTTATTTATTTGATTTAGTATTAGCGAATGTATTTTATGAGAATGAAATTTTTATATGAGAATGTGAGAATGCATATATAACTATTAGATTAATTTAAATGGCTAAAATTAAATATACCTAATAAATGATATACAAGTAAAATATTAAATATAATCATTGAATTCATATGTGAATGCATTTATAACTATTTTATTTGTAGTTATTTTTTAATTTTTATTAAAATATATCTAACAAATTAAAATAATTAGATTTCTTTATCCAAATAAAATTAAAAGTATTTTTGATAATTTAATGAATGTTTTAAAAATTTATACAAATATGAAAATAAAACTTCATAAGAATTATATATCTTCTAAAAAAAATAAAAAATAACTATTGTTTACAACTAATCCAAACTAACCTTATATTACGTTGTTGACAATTCTTAAAACAATTTATAAATCTAAGATTTATTAGGAGGAATAAAGTTCTTTCTTAATAATTTTTTTAAGAAATCTTTTAATATAAAAAAAAGTTACAGTGCTATATGAGAATTAGTTTCTAAATATAATATTAAAAAAATAAATTTTAGATTTTAGTATATAAATGAAATAATTTTTCTTCTAACTATAAAAGAAGTTAAAAAATATTAAATCATTTAAAATTTAATATAAAATATTATATAAAAAATCATACCAAGAATAAACAAACTAATATAATGAAAGCAAATATCATGTCAAACATGATGAAATATATGGACAATTTTGTTTTATTTTATATTATCTATTGATAGAATGATATATATGTCCATTGTTGTTATCGTAGAGAATCTAATTGGTAATTTTTTTTTAAGGGTTAACTAGTCTAAAAATAAAATCTGAGATAAGTTTATCCGTTAAATTATAAAGGGATAAGTATGATTTTACTCTCTAAGATTTAAATTGAAAATCGAATTCATACCTAACTTTTTTTTTACATCCGAATTCGTCCCTAAGATCCGTTTTGGTTTTAAAATCTTCCGTTGGACATTTATACCCTTATCTCACCCTATCATCATCTCACTCCCTCTGTGCCACATCTCCTCCTACTTCCTCTCTTCTCTCTCTCTCTCTCTCTCTCTCTCTCTCTCTCTCTCTCTCTCTCTCTCTCTCTCTCTCTCTCTCTCTCTCTCTCTCTCTATAAAATTATTGTGTTATTGTTATTGTTGAATGTGTTGAAATGGAAAAACAACCATGGTAAAAATGGTGGGCAAAGATGCTAAAAGACGCACATGAGCAGAGGCTGCTGTAGCGCGCAGGTGGCAGAGACACAGGCAACAATGCAGGAACGGAAAGTAGCGATGTAGGAGAGGAGAGGTCACGAAAGGAGCAACAATGTCGACGACGGCGGAACTTTCTTCAATTACAAAGAAAGAGAAGGAAGGAGAGGTAAGAGATAGAACGATGTCAATTACAGAGAAGGAACACTGTTAGCGACGGTGGACGAGGCCATTGATGCGAGCGAGGTGAACAGCTAAGACGGCGCCAGTGACAGTCACCTTCCAAAGTCGTTGGAGCAGTACGAACGACAGTATTGGCAAAGCAGTGGTAGTAACACCCACAATTGAAGGCAACAACTCTCTCTTTGTTTGCATCCCTCCTCTCTCTCTTTCTGATGAACCAGCGATAGCAGCGACGACTTTTCTCATCATGGCACCTTCTTTCTTCTTCTCTTTTCAATTTTGCTTCTCTCTCTTGCCATCTTTCTTCTTTGTTCTATTATTTCCACTTTTGTTATTATTGCCATTAGGGGTGTTTAAATCCAAACCGATCCAAATCAAAAATTAATTAAAACTGCACTAATTTAGATTGGATTTGATTAGATTCTATTTTTTGCAAAATGCTGGATCGGATTGGATTTCGAATCTACTTTTCATAACCGATCCAATCCAATCAAAACCGCATAATGTGCTATAATATTATTATTTTATTATTATATTTACAATTATACTTATAACATGTTCAATTTGTTATATATTTTTATATTATTCATGTATTATTATTATTATTTAATAAATATTTTATGTTCAAAATGTTATTTATTTATTTTAACTAACCTATAATTTTATTTCTATTGTTATGTTATTGTTGGTTTTTTAAGATATTGTTGAGACTTGTTATATCATTGTTGATTATTTAAAATTTGACGTTGAAACTTGTTATATGTATTTAATTTTTTTAATTTACAAAATCGCAAATCCAATCTAATCCAAACCGCTTGAAATTGGATCGGATCGGATAAGATTTTTGTTTCTAAATCATCCAATCTAAACAACACTGCAAATAAAATTAGTATTTAGATTGGATAAATTTTTAACTTAAAACCGATCAAACCACACCGCCAATATCCGTAGTTGCCATTATTATTTCTGTGAGAAGAGAGAAGAAGAGAAAGAAATGATAATAGAAAAAGCCAGAATAAGGAATAGAAAAAGGATAATGGTGAGGATATTTTTATTATTTAAAAAATTATTATTTTTAAAAGGATAATTTTAATATTAAATTAAACGTTGATGACCATTTTAAATAAAATAAAGAGTAAACACTCAATTCGGTCTTTATAATTGTAAAAATCAAACCGGATCGACCGGTTTGACTAAAAAACCGATGAACCAGATTATCAATCGGTTCGGTTCGTCTTTTGGATCGTTTAAGGATAAAAATCGACGTGAACCGATAAGAACCGACGAAAATTGGTCAAATTCGGTAAGAACTAGAGAAAATCGGTCCAATCAGTTTGATTTGATAACTTGCCAACTGGTAAGAGTAAGAACCAGAGAAAACCGGTCCAACCAGTTCGTTTTGGTAACTTGCCACTCTATGGTGCTCCATAGTAGCGCACCTCCACCCGTAATTCAATGCGACCTACGGTCCTTGGCGTGCCACTTGTCAACCTGTTAGGGTGTTTTATTTTGGAAAAGTCTAAAATGGTAGAGCCAAGGTTTGATCATAGGTCCTTTTGTTAACAATGTCTCCTAATTACCACTCTGCCACTATGTTTTCTAATATTATATATGACAAAGACTAATTATATAGTAAAACCTTGAATTAAATAATTTTATAAATATTTAATTTAATTTAAATTTTGTATTCTCTATTTTTTGAATTAATTATATTTTTAATTATTTACCATTATTAATAGAAATATAAAACTTTACTAAAAATGTATTAATTTATTTTATCTATTTCAATGTTAGTGTTGTGATTAAAGTTATCTGTTCTGATACTAGTATGAAAATTTACTGATATTATGGATTGTTATTCTTATTGTGTCAAATTAAGATATTACTGTAGTAGTATTAACTAATTTTATGTCTATCTTGGAATTAGTTGTCTTTAAAATTTGAGACTTGATTGTTCTTAAAATATTGAAGATATGTATTTTAAATTTTTTAAAATTTTAACTATTTTATATTTTTTATTTACATAGGACCGGTTTTTCCGGTTCAACCAGTAATTTATCGGTTGAACCAATAAACCAGTGAACTAGTAGTTTGACCAGTTTGATCACCGATTTGGTTCTTACAACTATGTCGGTCCCTGTCCATTTTAAAATAGGACAAAGCGACCCTTGTCAATAAATTACACCTGACCCAGCCCTTGTCCCTAACAAAAGTGAGACAAGGCAGCCCCTCCATTATAACCCCTCACCAAAGTTGACGAAAAAGTCTTATGTGGCATTCACAGGCGCTAATGTGGAGAGTTACTTAGAGTTATGTGCCACGTTGGCTTAGGAAGAATGGACAGGGATCAATTTGTCCCCTCCATTCTTCAAAAACGATATCGTTTCTGGTTCTCTATTGAAACAAAACCTAAATTGAGTGGATGATTGTACCCTAAGCCTCTTTCTACGTTCTGGTGTGCAAAATTGGAGACAAATATTAGGACAAGATGAACTTGCGAATTGGAGATGATAATTTGAGTTGCAACATGAACTCAAGTGAGAGCGTTGGGGTTCGGAAGAAGAACAGATAGTTCTCCCCAAAGTGCTATTACAGGTCTCATGCTATTTTATTCATGTCTGGGACTGAAAGCAATCCAGATAGATTATTCTTTCATTGTACTTATTTCAAGGTATGTTAGGTTTAATAATGTGTTGATTCCAGATAGGTTTACTAATGTCCAGGTTTAGTTTTGTATTCACTGATAGTTTTACAAACTTAATTCATATTGTAGATTGCGGAAGTTTATTGCTCATTCTTTGCATGGCTAGATGATTATGTTGTTTCATTTAATGAGTATGCTGGAAAGACAATGTCAAAGAGGGGTATTATTGCAAAAGCAGAATCCGTTTGAAGGACAGAGTGATGCAATAGATGACAAAGTGAAAGAGCTAGAAGATAGGTTGATTGGATTAGAAAACGAATTGAAAAAGTGTATATTAAAAATGAGTGAAAGTACATGTCTGGACTTTGGATGTAATTTTTTTTTTGCATTTCTTGGTAGGGTTGTGATTGCCTACTTGTTCAGGTTAACTTTGTAGGAAAATTGATGTTCTAACTTTAGTTGGTTGGGGTTGTTTGTAACTTGGGATGAAATCATGTATTTGAACACTGTTGAAGATAAATGAAAATGACTTCCTGTGATCTTTTTTAATAGTTTATTCTATGAATTAAATGTGCAAAAAAATTTGTGCATGAAATATTTGTAAATGCAATCTGCTGGTTGTGCAGCAATCTATAAGTTCACCTATATCCAAATAAAGCACAGAAGTTCATATATTATACTCATGCTGATATTGTACAAGTAATCCATAAGGTGTAATCCATAAGTTCATAGTTTAGACATCATTGCATGGGCAGTAACATGACCCCAAATCAAAAGACTAAAATATTTGTCTCTAAACCAAAAGACTTAAACATTTGTTCCTAAATCAAAAGACTTAAACATAGTCTTGAAGAAGCTAAATAAGTAGCCAAAAAACTAAAATAAGTAGCTAAAATACCAAAAGAACAAAACACACTTCTTTAATTCCTATATCATTATCACAGCTTTTTTGGAGGCTTGAGGCCTGGAGGCCTAAGCCTGGTGTTGGCACAAATTTCAGCAACTTTGATATAGTTGTTGAACTTGCAATAGCCATTGTCTCGGCAAATATTGTGCTCCCTGTGGTTCTTGGAGTCAGGGACGGATCTAGAGGGGGGCGAGTAGTGGCCTCGGCCCCTCCAAAATTTTAAGAAACTATATTTATATATGATATATGTGTTTAAAAAATAAAAAATATTATGTAATTTATTAATTTTATATGTATTATTTTTTATTATATAATAGATTTATATCTCAATTATTTTACTTATTAATATTTTTTATTTAACCGATTTAATATCATACTCTCGAGTCTTTATACTTTTTAAATTAGTTTTTATATAATCATCTTTATATCTATTTTTTAAAAAAAATTATTTATTTTTCAATATCAACATATTTAATATTTATACTATTATATAAGTTATTAATAATGACTTACGTAATTATATTTTAGTAATCACACTGTGTACTTTAGATGTTTTTTTATAAAAAATACTTATATTTTTTTAAAATTTATATTATTAAAAAAATTTTATAAAGATATTCTATAAGGGTATTGTGAAATTATAATTTTTTAACTAAACATATTATAAATTATTCATATTTTATAATTTTATAATTAATATTGTTATATTTCTTTTATACCACTCTTATGCTAAAAATAAAATTATAAAAAAGAATTTATAATTTTTTAATATATATATCTATAAACCTTTTGAAAAACCAACTCAATAATTATATGTTATGTCTAAATTGTTTTTATGAAATGAAAAAATATGATAAAAAATTAAAAAATTTATCTAAAATTCGGCCCCTCCATATTAAAATGTCTAGATCCGTCCTTGCTTGGAGTTGTTGTACCTACTACTGGCCCAGTGCCTTAATTCTGTGAGTTGTGAGGCCCAAGTTGTTGAGATTGTGAGGACTGAGATTTGAACCATAAAATTGGTCTTAGAGCTAGTATAGGCGGGGGTACATAACATGGAGCTGTAGGCCGAACAATTTGTTGCTTTTCTCTAAATATTGTAGGATTGTTGTTAGAGTTATGTGTTTTAACCTGTTACAAGTAGTGAAAATTGACAAGACAGTGTGTCAACCTAATTGATCTGCATAGAGTATTAATTCTTAAATAACCAAAATAATGAATATACTACCTTCTCAACCTGTGGTACAGATTGTGACAATGAAATTTTTTCACTCTGAGTTTGGGCTGTTGTTTCGGGTCTTGTAGACAACTTAGGTTGGAACCATAATTTCTAGCACAATTGTGCTTATTCACCAGGTCTTCACTTGATAACTATCTTCTGCATTGTTTCAAGAAGTCGGGATCAACTAAGGGCACTGCTCACCCGCACATGCTGCCCTAACCCTCTTCTTTTCATTCTTGAGATATACCACATCCTTCCCCCCGAACATAAAATAGTCCTTCAAGGCATTCTTAAAACTATCTATTGTAACGAATGTCTGTCCAACCTTAAATTCAATTTCTCCATACTCTGTCTCCTTATTGAATGCATCAAATGCAGTACTTCTTTTATCATCATCTGACACTGGACTGTTAAATGCCTCACTTACATACTCATATGGCTTCTTATAATCAGAATCTAACTCAACTCCATTTCCATCATTTATTGCTCCCACCAAATTTTTCCCTAAAGCATTTTCAAGCCCATTACCACCTCCTGTGTCAACCGCATCACCCCATCCAAAGTTACACTACCTCCTTCATTCTTTCCAGCTCTAAGAACATGTGTCCTCCTTCTCCCAGAATACTTCTTTAAAGCCTTTTTTCTGGCTGTCTTAGGAAAAAGAGTTGGACCACTCTTACTTGGACCAACATGATCATTTTTCTTATTTGGGCCAGTCTTATCTATAATTTTTGGGCCAGCCCTATCATCTTTCATCTCAGCATTTGGGTCATGAATAGCTCTTTTTCTTGCAGCACCCATCATTCTCTTCTTCTTCAACCTCTCATTCTTTCTTTGTTCCCCATTGTCTTCACTACTATCTGCATCTTCAGTTGTTTTATATCCATCACCTGAAGATTATGAGTCACTCAGAATAACATTCTCAAATTGCTCCTCATTATCCACAACTTCAGATACACTAATTGGATGATCAAAGTAGATGTGAATTTCATTAGTTTCTTTATTTCTACTCTTGTTATCCCTCATTTCATTTATCTCAACATCACCCTTTATTACATGCAAACCAGACTCAAAGTTAGGGGCCATGCTATCAAACCAATACATGGTCTTGTAAGTTGTGTGACCAAGCTTCCTTAGTAAAGCTTCCAGATCGAAGAAGTTCACCAAATCAATATCAAGAGGTGGCCATTTCTTCACTTTTTCATTAACATAATCCATTTCACTTTGTGAATTTCTCTTGAAATTTTTTTCATGATGAAAAATAGGAACTACTTTAAACTCATCCATTTACAAATATGTACATCTAATCAAATTTTACTTCAACACACTAATTATCCACCTATGACAATGATCTAAACCAATCACAAGCAACATTGTTTAGGTAACAAATTAATTAGCCAGCTTTAGAACACCATTCACAAAAAAAAAAAGGAAAAAAACACATTCAGTGAGCATTCAAACATCAACATGCAATTGGAAAAAAGAGTGAATACTGCTAAACTTTGAAACCATAAAATCTTACACCAACCTGGATTGTGACAACAGCTACCTCCACTCAACGTTGTTAATGACACCGTTAATTATGCAGTTACAGTTGTCGTTTAGGACTCTGTCAGCGGTTTTGTTAGCAACACACTCAGCACAACCGCCAGGTGTTCTGTCAAATATTTTTTGTTTTGGGTGAAGAAGAAGACAAGGGTTTGGTATTTTTGTAAATAAGGATTACGATTTGGGGGTTACATATGATCTCATTAGGTTTCGTTTGAATAAAGAATCAGAAACAACGTCGTTTTTTAAGAATGAAGGGGGACAAATCGACCCCTGTCCATTCTCTCTAAGTCAATGTGGCACTTAACTTTGAGTAACCCTTTACATCAGCACTGGTGAATGTTATATAAGACTTTTCCGTCAATTTTGGTGAGGAATTATAATAGAAGGGCCGCTTTATTTCATTTTTATAGGAACGAGGATCGGATCAAGTGTAATTTATGGGATCGCCTTATCCTATTTTAAAATGGGCAAGAACCGAATTGGATATTTACCCTAAAATAAAATATTAGAGACGATTTTGTTGTGACATGGATAGATAAGGATGATGGATGCCCATTTATGAGAAGCACATTTTCCTTATGCTGAAGGAAATAAATTCTTAGAATGAAGAAGTTTGAAACGTAAACTTTATGTGCCTATAAATACATGTACTGAGGCAAAAGGAATATACACAGTAATAATAAAATCCTCTCTCTTTCTTTATATTACTAAAAACATCTTTCTCTCTCTTTATTCTCTATGAATAGTTTCTCTCTCTCTCTTTCTTTTGTTACTAATTATAAATATATGAATAATTTCTATTGAGCTAATTATATTAATATTAGAGTCTTCTATTTACACATCTTATATTTAGTATACCTTTAATTTATTTTACAACACGTTATCAGCACGAAGCTCTAACGAAATTTGAGGAAGACTTCAGGTAACAAATTTTTATTATGCGAATCTCTTTCATCTTGAATAATGCTTTTGATATATTTGAAAATAATTATTTATCATGGATACTAGATGTTAAAATCTATCTTGATTCAATGGATCTTGGAGATACCATTAAGGCTGAAAATAATATATCCCAGAAGGATATAGCCAAAGCCATAATTTTCTTTCGTCGTCATCTTGACGTATGATTGAAAAATGAATATCCCACATTAAAAGATCCTGCAGATCTGTGGAAAGACCTTGAAGAAAGGTACAATCATGTGATACTTCCTCAAACCCGATATGTTAGAGAAAACTTTCTCAACCTTCCATGCCTCGAATGTGCTCCTGCAGTAGCAATCGAGAAAAATAATTTAAAAATATTTTGAGCTAATTTTTTACTTTCTTGTTACTGAACGCAACAACGAGTTGCTCTTAAGAAATCATGAAGCGCGCCCAGTTGGCGCTGCCCCATTTTCTGAAGCAAATGCGGCAACTTATAACTCCAGAAGAGGTAAATGGCAAGATTTTGATAACAAGAAAAGTTATGGAAGGAAAAGAAATTATGTTCATAAGAAAGGATCTCACCAGAAGTGGGATAAAGAAAGAAACAATGGGCAAAGTAAATCAATTGAGGATAAATGCTTCTGTTGTGGTGGAAAGGGCCATTGGTCACGTACCTGTCGTACCCCAAGGCACCTAGTTGATCTTTATCAAGTATCCTTGAAAAAGGATGACAAAGGAAAGGAAACAAATTTGTTTCAAATTATGAAAATTCCACCATTCATTATGATGTATCTAATTTCTTTGAGGATCCTGAAGGAAATATTGGCTATTTGATCAATGATGGAATAGTTTGATATATGTATGTGTTTGTTAAGTATTCATGTGAATAATTTTACTGTGCATGTACTTCTACTCATTTTGTTATTATTATCATTTGTTTTTAAAGAAAAATGGCAAGGACATATTCTGAAGATATTTGCCTTGCGGATAGTGCGAGTTCACACACTATTCTTAAAAGTAATATATATTTTACCTATCTTGTGCCAAAAGATGAATATGTTAATACTATTATTGGCTTGGGTAATGTGATAGAAGGCTCCGAAAGAGCTATAATTTTGTTTTCTGGAGGAACAAAATTTATAATAAATAATGCACTATTATCTACCAAGTCCCTGAGGAACTTGTTGAGTTTCAAAGATATTCGCCGAAATGGATATCATGTTGAGACAATGAATGAGGGAAATCATGAGTATTTATGTATCACAACTCATGATTCAAATAAGAAGGTTATATTAGAAAAGTTACCCTCACTTTCATCTGGATTGTATTATACCAAGATTAGTGCAATTGAATCACATGCCATTGTAAACCAGAAGTTTACTAGCCCAAATGAATTCATAACTTGGCATGATAGATTGGGTCATCCGGGAACAACCATGATGAGGAGAATTATTGAAAACTCTCATGGACATTCACTAAAGAATCAAAAGATTCTTAAATCTAGTGAATTTTGTTGTGTTGCATGTTCTCAAGGGAAGTTAATTTTAAGGCCATCACCAATAAAGATTAGATTTGAGTCCCCTGAATTCCTAGAAAGGATTCAAGGTGATATATGTGGACCTATTCATCCACCATATGGATCTTTTAGATATTTTATGGTCTTGATAGACGAATCTTCGAGATGGTCACATGTGTGCTTATTATCTTCTCACAACCTGGCGTTTGCGAGATTACTGTCTCAAATTATTCAATTAAAAGCACAATTTTCAGAAAATCCAATCAAAGCAATTCATCTTGATAATGCTAGTGAATTTACTTCCCAAGCTTTTGATGCTTATTGTATGGCTAATGGAATAAGTGTTGAATATCCAGTAGCTTATGTTCACACACAAAATGGGTTAGCTGAATCACTTATTAAACGCATCCAATTAATTGCTAGACCCTTACTTATGAGAACAAATCTCCCAACCTTGGTTTGGGGGCATGCTATTTTACATGCCGCAGCACTTATTCGTTTGAGGCCAACGAGTTACCATCAGTTCTCTCCTATGCAATTAGCATTTGGCCAGCAGCCAAATATTTTCCATTTAAGAATATTTGGGTGTGCGATATATGTTCCCATTGCACCACCTAATCGCATCAAAATGGGACTCCAAAGAAATTTGGGGATATATGTTGGATATGATTCTCCCTCTATAGTGAGGTATCTTGAGATACAAACTGGAGATGTATTTAAAGCCCGGTTTGCGGATTGTCATTTTGATGAATCAAAATTTCCAACATTAGGGGGAGAGAATAAGCTTCCTGAAAAGGAACTTAATTGGAATGCATCATCGCTGATGCATTTAGATCCTCAATCAGGGCAATGTGAACTAGAAGTTCAAAAGATTATACATTTGCAAAGAATAGCAAATGAATTGCCTGATGCATTTTCCGATACAAAGAGGATAACCAAATCTTATATACCAGCGAAAAATGCCCCAATTCGAATTGATGTCCCAGTAGGACAAGTAGCCACTGAAGCAAATTCACGCCAGAAGCGTGGCAGGGCGGAAAATGTCCCAATTCGAATTGATGTCCCAGTAGGACAAGTAGCCACTGAAGAAAATTCACGCCAAAAGCGTGGCAGGCCTGTCGGTTTCAAAGACAAAAATCTTCGAAAAAGAAAAAAGGTAAATACGATTCCTGTTGAAAAAGACATAGTAGAGACACCTGCAGTTGTCCAAAATTCTGATATAATGTTAACGCCAAAAGATGTTCAGGTACCTGAAAATTGTGAAAATGACGAGATCTCGATAAATTATGTCTTTACAGGAGAGAAATGGGACCGAAATAAGATAATTGTCAATGAAATATTTGCATATAATGTGGCATTCAATATCATGCATGAATGTAAGGATCTTGAGCCAATATCGGTCGAAGAATGTCGACAAAGGAATGATTGGTCAAAGTGGAAAGAAGCCATGAAGGCTGAGTTAGACTCACTTGCAAAACGTGAAGTCTTTGGAACTATAGTCCGTACACCAGAAGATGTAAAACCTGTTGGATACAGGTGGGTATTTGTGAGAAAATGAAATTAGAAAAATGAAGTTGTGCGTTATAAAGCCCGACTTATGGCACAAGGTTTTTCACAAAGGCCCGGTATAGATTATGAAGAAACGTATTCCCCTGTAGTGGATGCGATAACATTGCGTTATTTGGTCAGTTTATCTGCATATTATAAACTGCATATGCATTTAATGGATGTGGTAACAGCCTATTTATACGGCTCATTAGATCGGGATATCTATATGAAAGTCCCTAAAGGACTAAAGATATCTAAACCATCCAATGAATATTCACAAGGGTTATACTCAGTCAAATTGCAAAGATCTTTATATGGTCTAAAGCAATCTAGACGAATGTGGTATAATCGTCTTACTGAATGTTTGGCCAAAAACGGATTGAAGAATGATGATATATGTCCGTGTGTTTTCATAAAGAAAACTGCATCTGGATTTATTATAATTGCTGTGTATGTTGATGATTTAAATATCATTGGGACTCGTGAAGAGATTCCAACAATTATAAAAACTCTAAAAGAAGAGTTTGAGATGAAAGATCTTGGAAGGACTAAATTTTGTCTCGGGTTGCAGATCGAGCATATAAAAAATGGGATCTTTATTCATCAAACAACATACACAAAGAAGATTTTAAAAAGATTTTATATGGATAAGTCACATCCATTAAGTACCCCAATGATCGTAAGATCTTTGGATGTGAAAAAGAATCAATTCCGTCCTAAAGAAGAAAATGAAGATATTCTTGGTCCAGAAGTACCATATCTTAGTGCCATTGGAGTGCTAATGTATCTTGCTAATAATACACGATCCGATATATCATTTGCTGTGAACCTACTAGCAAGATATAGTTCCTCTCCAACCAGAAGACATTGGAGTGGAATCAAACAAATATTTCGATATCTTCATGGAACGGTTGATATGGGATTGTTTTATCCCTATGGATCCAAGTCACAATTAGTTGGCTATGCAGATGCTGGATACTTGTCTGATCCACATAAAGGGAGATCTCAAACAGGATACCTGTTCACATATGGTGGAACAGCTATATCATGAAGATCTACGAAACAGACGATAGCAGCAACCTCCTCTAATCATGTTGAAATACTAGCAAAGTAGCAATTCATGAAGTTAGGCGCGAGTGTTTTTGGCTGAGGAGCCTGGTTCAATATATTCTGTCATCATGTGGATTGATTGACCATAACATAGCTCCAACTGTCCTGTTTGAAGATAATACAACATGTATTGCTCAACTTAAAGGCGGATATATCAAATGTGATAGAACAAAACATATTTCTCCCAAATTCTTCTTCACTCATGATCTTCAAAATCAAGGGACAATTGATGTCTAGCAGATCCGCTCAAGTGACAATCTTGCAAATTTGTTTACAAAGTCACTCCCAAAATCCTCCTTTGAAAGATTGGTACATGAGATTGGAATGCGCCGATTTCGAGACATTAAATGATGTCGGCAAGAGGAGGAGACTGTACTCTTTTTTCCTTGGTCAGATTTTTTTTCTCATTGGGTTTTTCTTGACAAGGTTTTTAATGAGGCAGCCCCCATCACAAAGGATATTGTACTATTTTTCTTTCACTAAGGTTTTTTCCCCACTGGATTTTTCTTTAGTAAGGTTTTAACGAGGCAATAATCCTAAATGGTCATCCAAGAGAGAGTGTTGTGACATGGATAGATAAGGATGATGGATGCCCATTTATGAGAAGCACATTTTCCCTATGCAGAAGGAAATAAATTCTTAGAATGAAGAAGTTTGAAACGTAAACTTTATGTGCCTATAAATATATTTACTGAGGCAAAAGGAATATACACAGCAATAATAAAATTCTCTCTCTTTCTTTATATTACTAAAAATATCTTTCTCTTTCCTTATTCTCTATGAATAGTTTCTCTCTCTCTCTTTCTTTTGTTACTAATTATAAATATATGAATAATTTCTATTAAGCTAATTATATTAATATTAGAGTCTTCTATTTACACATCTTATATTTAGTATACCTTTAATTTATTTTACAACAGATTTCGATTTTAAGGTAAATCCGATGTCTTAACCCAATTATAAGAGTGTAATCTTACCGCATCAAAATGCAGCACGTCACATCTGATAACCGGAATCAGATTCCGATACAGATGCCATGCTAAGCTTGCTTCCATTCATTCCTCCCTCCAATTCCAATCCAATCTCCCTTTCCGTCTTTCCTTTCTGCAAATTCATTCCTCCCATTTCCTTCTCAAAACGCCGCCTTTTTCTTGATCCAACACCCTAAACCAAATCCCTAACTCCTTCATTCATTTGTGCACACCAAGTTTGGCGCTTTTTTCCTTGTGATGTCGGTTTCTCACCTCCTTGTATTCTTCTTCGCCTATTTTCCAGGTCTATTTCTGAGCTGTGAAATTCTGCCTTTTTATCTATCTATGTAATTTGGAATACGAAAAAGTTTTAAACTTAAATACTGGGGTTGCGCAGGATTGGTTTTTTCTGCGGTTGTGACGCTGAGTTCCATTGAGATATTCACAACGCATGAGTGGCTGAAATTCACCCCAACTGTGTATTTCAAATGCAACGGAGAGAACAAGACTGTGTTGCCTGATGTCAAGAAAAAGAATGTCATCTATGTCTTCAGGGGTGAAGAGTCTTGGCAGGTTCCTCATGCCAAACTGTTTCTGTGTTGTTTGTGACTTGTGACATTTAAATTTCAAGTACTATTGTTATGGCCATGTTTGGAAGTTTTTGAATCCATGCCTATCATTATCAAGGAACTATTACTCTATCACTATTACTATTCAGTTCTCCAAGCTTGAACTCTGAATAGTTTGCTTAGTAAAAGCAAGCTTTGTGTGTGTTTGGATTACCTCTTTCTATATTAATTTTTACTCAGAAGTGTGTTTAGTATGATGTGATTTATGGATGGAAACTTATAAGTTTGACAAAATGCATAGTATTTTGATCATGTAGACTAAATTTCGTTTACTTCTAAAATTACTAAAATATTGAAATGGATCAACTTTTTCTGAAACGTTCATGAACCATCTTTTCAATATGATTCCGGTTCACTATAAAAACAACACATGGTTTCTTTGACTCCAACCTTGGTTTGGAATCCAGAGAATGGTATGAAAATGTTAATGTTAATGTGAAATGTTGCCAAACAACAACCACCAACTTGATTTTGTTTGTCAACATGGTTAGAATGCAAATCCAAACACATCATTGGCGTTGTTGTTGAAAGCCTTGATTTTGAAGCTACTACTGAATCTCTCATTGTGCTTTGCAGCCATTGACTAATTTTTCGAGCAAAAAATGCAAGCGATGCGGACTGTATGAGGAAGACAAAATTCTTGCAGATGATGTGTTTGATGAGTGGGAGCTTTGTCCTTCCGATTTCACTGCCCCTCTTGGCAAATATGAGTATATCAGTGATAAAGAGTTTAATGCTAGCCTTTTGTGCCCGGATTGCTTACCTTTGTCTGGCAGTGAGTGTCTTGCTCTTAAAATTCCTTTTACTGCAATCATACTATTTTTGCCTTCTAGATAACATAGTTGAAAATATATTTATGCTACTATTGAAATTGTGTGGTTGCACTGGTGATGCATTTTGATATCAATGGATTTATGTTGAAACAAGGCAAATATTAATCATCTATTGTACCTCATGTTCTGAGATTCTCAGCATAGATTTCCAGGAAGCTTAAATTAATCATATCTGTATAGTACATGACATAATTTAAGAGGCAGTATATAAAATCGTATCTATCATAATCTTCAAGCTTCTGTGTGACCTAGTCAATCTATTGGAACTACTGGACTTGCTCAAATTTGATTTCTCATTTCTTCCACTTGCATGTATTTCTGATATTGTTCAAATTATTTTCCCTTATGTATGCACCTATTCATACAAATTTCTGCAACTTAACATGTTACTGAAAAAACAATTGTGGTCCTTTGGCTAGTTTCTACTGCCTCTCCACCTGTCGCGAATGATGAAAATTTGCAAAAAGAAAAGCCTGCGAGACAAAGAAAGAATGTAGCAGTTATTGTAGTAGTAAGTGTTTTGGGCTCGGCCATACTGATTGTCGCAGCAGTGGGTGCATTCAAGTTCTGGCAAAAGAGGAAGAGGGAGCAAGATCAAGCTCGGTTCTTGAAATTATTTGAAGAAGGAGATGACATTGAGGATGAGCTCCACCTCGATCATATCATATGATATCGAGCAAAATCTCTCCTGTACAGTAGGTTTTTCCTCTCACAATTTTGTTTATGAAGATAAGATGACAAGAGGTTTTATGGTTTCAACTGGAAAGCATTATGTTATTGTTCATATTCTCCTGTACATAATTAATACCATAGGGCTTCTTAGCTACTCCATTATCAAGTAAAGCTACGTTTTTTTTAAAAAAATTTATTCTTCCAATTTCGAGTTCCGAGACACGTTTGCTTACACCATGCGTCAAACGGCTTGATTTTCCACACTCGTGCTTCTGCGTACGCTGCACTGAACCTCCAATCAGTCAATCACCATGCCAACATGGTACCTCGTTGCCTTAGGGGGATTTGGACTACTTAGCAAATTCTCCTAGGGAAGTTATATGATAAATTAATGTGGTGAGCTTTGAAATTTAAACTTGGATGTATGCCTAAACAATAACCACATTTTCAGCACCATACAGATGTAGTCAATAACATGTGGACATGATGAAATCTGCTACACAACTTTAATAGAGATCGTATCTCTGGCAGTCTTGCACAATGGTCCATTCCTCCGCTTATTCTTTTTTCAATGGTATAGAAGAAAAGAAATCCATTGCCTCCGATTCATTGTTTAGTTGCAGTGTTCTCCAAAAATCGGACTTACATTTATGTTGTTTAACTTTCTTAAAAAGAATTATAAATCGGACCGTTCGATTTATGTTTTTAAAAATTAAAAAAAAATTGAAAGTCCAAATTAAACCCTCTAATTTATAACTTATTTTTCCTTTCTAAACAAATTAAACCGCCTAATTTGATTGATTAATATTAATTAAAACACCCAAACTTCCAACAGCAGCGTATTACACATATTTAATCAATATAAAAAAAAACTTAGCCCCATTCCTCATCCCTCACTTTTGGTATCCGGTGTCTAATCAAGGGATGTAAGAGGATGCAACGCACTTAAATATACTTGCTGCATCTTATCAATTCCAAATAATAAAATGTTTGCCGTACCAGCGTTGATTAGCCCTGTTTTCATGCTCGTTCCATATTTCCGGTGTAAAACGCTTACAACCATCTGATTTTTAACCAATTGCAATTGAGGGCTCTGTGTGCTCATGACGGACATGGTTTTTTACTCTCATAATACCAACTTGATTTATCAACTACATTACAAAAGGAAAATATTGCACATAATAGCAAGCCACATAATGCAACCAAGAATAATATGGGAAACAGCACGCATAAAGATGTTCTAAATACAAATATATAAATTTAAAACATTACAAGTTTCTTCAGGGAGGAGTATATAATAATTATGGTAAATGTCACAGTTCACGACAGAGTGCAGATGATAATAAAAGCATACAAATTCTAGGGCAGAGTCTGTTATCTTCTCAGAAGTGACATTTCAAGGGGACTCACTGCCTCTTGGTAGATTACGCTGGTTGTCTTCTTCGTCATCAATGGGGCTTCTGTCATCATCTCTGGGACTAGGACTGCGGCTGCGACCATTAGCCTTTGGGCTGTCATCCCCTGCTGGACTAGCGGGGCTTCTGCTCTTTGCTCTGGGGCCATCACTGTAATCAGATCCATCTTGCTGTGTAACCATCCTCTCATTGCCAGGAGATGCATCACCTCTCTTCTGTGGACTCCCTTCATCAGGTGATGGACTATGCTTCCTTGCCTTCGAGGGCTGAGGGCTACCTTTGGGTTCAGGGCTTCTAGAGCGTGGGCTCTCTGATCTATCACGAACTGGGCTTCGATCCCCCCTAACTGGGGATCTTGATCGACTGGAGAAGATTAAAAAGAGGGCAAGCATATCAGCTTAAGAGAGTTGAATTGATAGTAAGAAATATACCTCTCACAACAATAGATAATTACATCTACAGAACACACGGAGGCAACATTGCAACAGAACCAAACATAAAGCAATTAGGGACTATAAGGTTCCTACCTGTAACTACGTTCTGGGGTGTAACTCCTGTCCCTGCTTCTGCCACGACGAGGAGAGCGTGACCTGACTGGGGAACGTGACCTGACAGGAGAGCGGGAATAACTACGCCCACGTCTACTGCACAAACAAGTCAATATCACAGCATCAGTTTAACACTCAGATTCCATTGGAAATCAACCACCATTTTTAGGCAAATGAGCAATTCAGTGTTAGCTTCAAAATTATGATACCTCAGCTTTTTGGGACTGTTCTTGCAGTTTTTTTCTATATGACCCCTCTCCCCACATCGATAACACTTGTTCTTCCAGTCTCCAGCTTTGCAATCTCGGGCCCAGTGGCCATCAATACCACAGTTAAAGCAACGCCCAGTTCCAGGAGGAGGACCACGACCCAAATATTCACGGGAACCGCGAGGAACCTGATTAATTAGAAAAATGGGGGAAGTTAAAATAAAATTAACGTGCAACTAAAAGCTGACAAAATTGGCTGACAAGCAAAATGCAATAGCTATAGTATCAGAAAACCAGGATCCAATATCAATTGGCTACATTGTAATAAGAATTTATGTGACAGTTGGTAGTTAATAGAGCAATGAATACCAACTACACCTGAAGAGTGTCATTTAAAACTGTATTTCATACAGATGCTATAAGATATAGGTTGGTTGAATGAAAGCTAAGGGAGCCGAAAGAACAAAGCCAACATTGCAACAACAAAATAATAGATAAGTCTTCAATGATTAGTCAGTGGATCAATCCTATAATGAGAGAATAGGACTAGTCAGAGGTGATATATAGAAAAAGTAACTGGAAAAAGAAGAAATTGGGAATTCTACAAGTGAAAACTGAGGGGCTACACCAAATTACATTATAATATTAGAAAATGACTCTGTAAAATAGGCCAATAAGATTTTAATAACACTATAGGTCAGCAAATATATTCAGATTAAGTAATCCAACATTCCAGAGCAAATATCATCTTGAAGCTAATTAAAAATGTAATAGAATTGAGAATATACACACAGAATAATTTCATAGGGAGATAACTCATACCCCTTTCGCAAATTCCACAATAATACGACTTCCATCAACATCACGACCATCCAAGTTGTATCTTGCATCATCAGCATCTCTAGGATCGCTGAATTCCTGCACAAAGATGTGGGAACAAGCAAGGAAAGTAACAAGAAGGCTTACCATCACATAGAAGTGAATATCCTCCAAGAAAATGCTAGAAGCAACCTTTGAGGCTTGAGCCAAGTCATGAGGAGAAAAACAAACAAAGTTTACAAAATAAAGTAATTGAGACAAAGAAAGGGCGGCAACTTACAACAAAGGCGTAATCATGCTTCATATCCACATCTCGAACTCTGCGGAAATGGTTTCCAGAAACAGTAAGGCCATCATTACTTAACTACTGCAAGAGTATGATACTTCGCCCCTCAAAAGACGAACTAAACACCAGTTTGTGATTCTTGCCATTTCCATTAAAACACGCAATAACATTACAGAAAGAATCGCCACAGTCAACACTCGGCAGGAATTTCCACCAATTCCACCAAGGCCACCCTCCCACCACAGACCTCCAGGTTTAGGCAAAACCCCAGAAACCTTCAACAAGATCATTCAAGTTAAAACATGACACCTAGGGGATAATGGTTCCCACGTATAAGATGACGAATAACCAACATAAATCTAAACACAACAAATCCCGGGGAACACCTGCATGACATCCCTAACTTTCAGCAAAACACAGGGACGACGCTCACACACTAACTAAGCCCTCTTGCCAATTCACAAAGATAGATGAACCAAGACATGAACATCAGTTTTCCACACATAAATTGACACAAATTAATCGCGAAGACAATAAAATGGGGTAAAAACCAGAAAAGGTCCCATCCACTCTCACAGAGAAAAGGGACCCATATAAACACTGCCATTCAATACAAGGAGATGACAGTACAATCAAACATGGGAGACCTATGGCAACAAACAAATCAGAGTAGATCTGCCTGCAAATTACTGCTTAACAATACAGTACAACAAATTCCTTAAAACGTTTCGTTTTGTTGATTAGTTATAGGGATGATAGGGGGAGTAATTACCTTCCATATCTGCTGAAAACTCGCTCCAGATCACGGGAACGCGTCCTTGAAGCCAAGCGACCAACATAGAGGCGTGTGTTGCCGTATTTATCTTCATAGCGAGGCATTCTTGATTCGTTATAGCTGTAAAAAAACAAAACTGAAACTGCAACATCAATTGAGGAAGAGACCCCCTTCCCAATTTCAAGAAAGAAAGCAAACTATCCAAAATCTAAAAAAACAAATCTTTTTAAGATCGGAATGATCCATTAATTCCGAAAATACAAATACAAACACAAATCTGCTTCGTTCCGGTAATGGATGGCCGGAAACCCTATCAGGTCCAATTCAACTTCAACACCAAATTCGATGAATTCTTAATTGTAACGATAAAATTGATCATAATAACATCAAAGAGCGCACATAAATTGATGAAGCGAAGCAAGATTTACAGATTAGCGAGTTAAAGAACACAAAAACCGGAAATCGAAAGGCAAGCCGAAGAGGGAGAGGGTTACCTCCGAGGAAGAAAGAAAACCTAACCCTCTCAAAGTGGATCGGCTTCACCCCTTGTCTAACTATTTATACAAAAATCTGTGCCTATTTTTATCTTTTTTTTTTTTTTTTTCGTAATATCAGTTTTTAAAATAAAATTAAAAACGGCGGAGTTGGGCCAGTAATGTCTTTAAGAATTTAGATGGATTCGGCCCTGAATATTTAGAATCAACCAGCTGATGTCTGAAAGCCCATTAAAACCCAGTCCAAAAAAAAGCCCATTAAAAAATGATTCTTAAATTTTGTCAAACATTTTGTCCCTAATATATTTTATAATTTTTACAGTGGACGTACAAAATTAACTATCAAATTCACTATTGATATAAAATATATATTAAAATATAAAATATACAATAAAAATAAATCAAACAACACATATTTATACATAAATACATGTAGTTGATTTTTAAAATACATATAGTATTTTTAGGGTTAAGTACGATTTTGGTTCCTAAAGTAGGGATTGAAAATTTTTTTCGTCCTCAACCTTTTTTTGCTACAAAATGGTCCCAAAGGTTTAACTTAGTTTTAAAATCGTCCTTCGGACGAAAATGCCATTCTCCCTTCTTCCCCAAAATTAACTAACGTATAGAACCAGAAGCTGCAGCTGAACCAGACATTGGAGCAGAAGCAAAAGCAACACCAATAAAACAAACAACCAGAAGCACAACAACAACAACAACAACAACAATTGGATAATGGAATCAGTAGAATGACAACAACAAAAGCAAGAACCCAGAAGATAATGAAATCAGAAGAATAACAACAACAAAAACCCAAAAGAAGAGAAGAAGAAGAACCTAAAAACATCATCATCAGAAGAAATACTAGAAAATCATCATCATCATCGTCAAGAATCAAGAAAAACAAGAACCCAGATGCAGAACTCAGAACTCAGAAAACAAAAAAATCATCATCATCGTCTTCAAAACTCAGAATAACAAAACTCAGAACTAAATTCTTCCTCTTTTATTAACAAAACTCAAATGCAATTACTATAATCAGAAGCAGTATCACCAATAATAAAATAACAACAACAACAATTGTGAAGGGTGAATCAACAATAGCAACAACAAAAGTAAAAATAGAAGCAGAAGTAGAAGCAGAAGGCAGAAAGTAGAAGCAGAAAAGCAGAAGCAACAACAGGGCTTGATGGCGACGGGACCTCACTCCAGCGGTGGCGACGGGACAGAGCTAGATGGCGACCAACGACGGCGGTTCGCGACGAGGATGACGGCAGGGCGTGGCTGGACGCGGTCTTCATCAGCGCCTCCGTGCTTCTCTTCTCTTCTTCTCCGCTTTTCTTTCTCTCTTCCTCTACTCGCAGTGACGCGAATCCAAGCCAGCGGTGACGCCAGCGAACTGCAGTTGGTGACACCATTAGTGTAGGGAGCAGTGGCGGATCACAGGCGGCAGAACGGCGGTGCGGTGGTGTGGCATTATGGCAGTGCGGTGGTGCAACTTCCCTTCCCCCTTCTTCCCTTCCCTCCCCCCCACCCCCGTTTCTCGCGCACCACCCCCCCTTTCTTTCTCTCTCCCCCCGATTCTTTGTATCCCTTTCTTTTCTTTTATTTTTATTTATTTCTTTTTTTATTTATTTTATATTTATTTTATTTTATAATTTTTTAATGAGGGGTAATTTGGTAATAAAAAAATAAAATTGGTAAAAAGGACGATTTTAAAACAAACTGAAACATTGGGGACCATTTTGTAGCAAAAAAAAAGGTCGGAGACGAAATTGATTTTCGGCCTCTACGTTGGGGACCAAAATCATACTTAACCCGTATTTTTATATATTTTAATAACTAAATTAGTGTTTCAGATTGTGTTCTGGTCTAACCCAATAAAAGACGGATGTGCATCCGACGGACTCAAGACCTGACGGGCACCCGACTCGCTTAAGCCAAGGTGTCTCTCGCATGACGCAATTCCATAATGGAGGTCTAAACAGCTGGCGGAAGCTTCTTGACAAATGGGCCTAAGCAGAAGGGCCAATCCGAGAAGCAAGAATAAAGGAAGGAATCTACCCCTCCCCCAGGTACGTCACATCTAGGGGTGGCAACACTACCCAAACCCGTGGGTACCTACCCCGTCCCCGCACCGGAGCGGGTTTTTAACGGGCGCGGAGCGGAGGCGGGTCGGGTTTAGGTTAAACCCACTCCTATCCGCCCCGGTATATATACTTTTAATATATGTAATATATATAAAATAATTAGTAAAATGATTAATAAAATTGTATCATATTTAAATTTTTACTTTAATTTATGTATGTATGTAATTATGGTTATATAAATTTTAAAATTTAATTTTATTTGTTGGAATTTAATAATTATGGAGGTGGGGTAGTGCGGGCGAGTATCCGCAGGGGCGGGTTAGGGTTTAACATTTTACTAGCCGTAGGTAGAAGCACGGGAGGGTTTGATGCGGGTTATTGTAGAGTGGGGCGGGGTTGAGTAGGGCAAAAACTCTCCCCTACCTGCCCCATTGCCACCCCTAATCACATCTTACCCTAATTTGTCGCCTTTTCGTACGGACACTTACTTTGGCATCGGAGTGTCCTTGCAGGTGGCCTCACCCGCTGGCCTATCGACAATTGTAGGCATCATTCCTCTCCGCTGCACTCGCATTCAAGTCCACCTCTCACAACCAACCGACCCAACGAACAATCGACTAATGGCGCCGTCTATGGGGACCTAATGCGAGTCTGAAATGGAGGTTTTCCCTCTCCCTAAGGATGAACCAAAGGGGAAGGGAGGCCACAAACGCTAGGGAGGTCGTCTTAGGAGCAGAGTGAGCACCGGGACTTGTCGGAGGCATCGAGAAACTCCCTCTGACTGAGGCCACTCCCGTGATCGATCTCTAAAAAAGCGTCTGTTCGGCGGTACCGGCAAAAATAACTCTTGGATCATGCAAGAACCCAGACATAGGGTCCAGAACCTCAAGAGGGAGCTAACAGAGAGAGATTGCTATCACCCCGAGCACAGTCGAAACTCTCGCTCATGCGCAAAAGCTCGTGCGACCCATTCTCGCACCAGGTCTTTGACACATAGATCGGAAGAGCGGCAGCAGAGCAGGGAGAAGGATGAGGGCACGACCAGACTAACTGTCACACCCTCACCTACTCCTGAGACAGGTTGAGAGCCCGGGACGAGCGGAAAGGAGAACAAAAAAAGAAGCGCCGAGATCCTATTGTGATCGGAGCTACCCCTTTCCACTCCTTCATCCTCAAAGTTTACCTACCCAAGAACTATGATAAATCGACGGACATGAGATACGATGGCACCAAAGACCTAAAAGAGTACATCACAACTTTCGAGGCTAGGATGAACCTGGAAGGCGTGGGAGATGAAGTCAGATGTCGCGCGTTTCCGATGACCCTGGCGGGGCTGGCGATCCGTTGGTTCAACTCCCTACCACAATGGTCTATAACGGCCTTTGCGGATATCTCTCAAAAATTTCTCACCCAATTCACCACTCGAATCGCTAAAGCAAAACACCAGATCAACCTGTTGGGGTAACACAGAGGGTTAACGAGCCCACGAGGAAGTACCTGGACCGATTCAATGACAAGTGCTTGGAGATTAACGGCCTCACAGACTCCGTGGCCAGTTTATGCCTTATTAATGGCCTAATGAACGAGGACTTCAGGAAACGCCTGACCACTAAGTCTGTCTGGACTATGCAAGAAATACAAGGTGTGGCAAGAGAGTACATAAATGATGAGGAGATCAGCCAGGTGGTGGCCACCAACAAACGACAGCTAGATAATTTTCTATTTCTTTAAATATAAATTAATTTATTAGTTAATTAGTTACTAATTACCCGAGGTTTATATTTACGGGTTGGGATTGTTCTTCACCAATAACCTCCACACCTCCACATTGAGGACTTTATCTGCCTCTACACGAGTAGCGCTGTCGATCCTGATGACAGCATCAATTTGAGGGAGCAGGTGATGAATCTCACCCAATGCCTTCACCAATAGCCTCAATAGCTGCAGCAGTCTGAGGAAAGGTATAACGAGATCCTCGTACACGTGTCAGACATGGATTTCCTCAGTTTGGAGCTTAGACAGGAGTTGGAGTGGCTTCAGTGGATGGATAATGTAACGATCCAACTTCTAGAACGTCAGAATCATACTAAAAGTAAGGTGTTACTGACCTATTCTCCTTTATTATCTATTTAATATTGAGCCTTTATGACGTTAATACGTTTCCAATTTTAGGAAAAACCTAGTGAATTTGCTTTTATTCATTAAAAATCGTTCAACAAAGACTTCCGATGAAAGATAATCATATAATTAATAGTAATAAATACAAGCCTACTTCTCTGAATAAAATTTTAACTAACAAGGCGAGGAAAAATAAGTAAATTCTAATAAATACTCAACTCACAAACAAACTCCTTCACGTATCTGTAGCTTCACAATAAGCCTTTACACCTGTAGCTGAAAGGTAGAAAAGATGGGGTAAGAACTAGGGAGTCCTTAGTAGGGTTAGGGTGTTTAGTTAGGTTCATTTTATGTTATATTTAGCAAAATATTTTATAAAAGGAAAAAATCATACAATCCTGAGCTTAGATTGTCTTTCTAAAACTTTTAGAAAAATTTGTCTGTTTACCACTTTTAGTTATATTATATCTTTTATTATTAAGATAATAATTCAAATAATAATAAAAATATACTATAATATTTTAAAGTTAAAATTTAGTTAATAACTAGTATTTTTGTCCGTAACAACATTACAGGAATCTTTTAAAACTACGTCAACTTTATCCTAACATTATAGATTATGGCACAAAAAATTTATAAAATCAAACTATTTTTACAAAAAATTCGTAAGGAATAAAAGTCTCCGTCAGCTAAAAAGACCAATGTCTCAGTAAATAATTATAATAATAACAATAATATATTTTTTATGTGAATAATATACTGGAAATTTTTTAATTATATTTAATTATAAATTTGATGTATTATTTATAATTCATGAATTTATTTTAATTATATTATTTTATTAATTTATTTGTTGTGGAACATATAGGTAGAGAGAGAGAGAAAATGAGAGAGAAAAGAGAGAGAAAGATAAAGAAGAAGAAGAGGGAGTTTGTTAATTTTAGAGAAAAATATTTTATTTTAATTATAACGAAAGAATATCACATTGCACATTTTGGTTTGTCAAATTAGTAATATAAGATACAAATTATAAGCTATATATAGAGTAGAAATGCTAACGGTAGAGAGAAATAGAGAAGAAAAAAGAGGTAGATAAGAGGATAGAGAAAGATTGTTTATTAATTGTGAAGAGCAATATTCATCTTAATTTTAATAAGAGAGTGTTATTTGATACATTTTTGTTGTTAAATTAATAGCATAATATAGCTATATTTCAATCTTAATTTTAATTTAATTTTAATTGTAATTAAAATATATTATGTTGTACATTTTGATTGTCAAATTTGTAATTAGTAATTGATAACGATATATAAGAGAGATAGAGTGAGTGAAGGAATTAGAGAGATAAAAAAAAGAAAGAGAGAGAGAGAGGAGGAGGAGGATGAGAAAACTCTTTAATTTGAAGGAAAAATTTTGATTTTAATTGTAACGAGAGTGTGACATGTGACACATTTTAGTTGTAAAATTAGTAATATATAATATAAAATATAATATAATATAATTTATAATTAGTAATTGATAGTGATATATAAGAGAGATAGAGTGAGAGAGAGAGAGAGATAGAGAGAGAGAGAAAGTGGAAGAGGAAGAGAGAACTCTTTAATTTTGGAGGAAAATATTTAATTTCATTTGTAATAAAAGAAACAGAAAATGATATATGGCACATTTTGATTGTAAAATTAGTAACATATAATATATTTTAATTGTAATTAGAAAATGTTATGTTGTACATTTTGATTGTCAAATTTGTAATTAGTAATTGATAATGATATATAAGAGAGATAGAATGAGTGAAGGAATTAGAGAGAGAGAGAGGGGGGGGGAAGAGGAGGAGGAGGAAACTCTTTAATTTAAAGGAAAAATTTGATTTCAATTGTAATGAGAGTGTGACATATGACACATTTTAGTTGTAAAATTAATAATATATAATATAAAATATAATATAATTTGTAATTAGTAATTGATGTGAGGGTTACCGTCAGTTTAGAATTTTCACACAAAAATAATCTTGTCGAAGTATAGATCTAAACTAATAAACAACCCTCAATCAAAGTTTAATTTTTTGTTGTCACAAATTCAACCCGATAAAAATAACCGAAAGTATTACTCCCGGGTCGTTCTCCCTAGGAATTACAATCGAGTGCTCAATTATTGGTTATGAGATTCACAGGGTGGGGTTGATAAAAATGGCAAAAAATTTAAATGACGGGGAAGTAAATCAAACAACTAAAGATAACAAATAATAAAGAGGCATTCATGGCAAGGATTGAGAATCAAGGTTTTCTATTCTAGTAATTAATCATAACACAATAATTACCGAGAGTTAAGCCTATTACGTTATCTTCGCATCGAAAGAAAGTCAAATATGCCTAGTTAACCCTAATCCATAAGTAATGTTAATCGAAACAAGATTAACTAACAACTCTAGATCACCAATATAAATTGCGTATCAATGACTCAAGATTACCAAACTTCTCTTTCCAAGTCAAGAATGCTAAAAAATCTACTCTAAAACTAACCCAAGCATTTTATCAAATACTTGGTGTGCAATAAAAAAAAAAGTATATTAAATTACAAGAATAATAAAATCTAAAACTACCAAAAGCAAGATAACAATAATAACAATTTAATTAAACAATAAGAAACATAAAAAAGACATCAGTTGTATTAAAGAAAGTGAAAATCAACAAGAGTTCATAAACATAAAAGTGACATAAAAAAGGAAATTAACAGGAAAAACTAAGAGAATTAAACTACTAGAGTATGAAAATATAAATGAAACTATACTAAAACAAGAACTAAAGAGAGAAATTAAAGAGAAAATTAACCTAAGTACCTTAATTTTAGAGAGAAGAGGGAGCTTCTCTCTCTAGAAAATTACCCTAAACATGTTTCTACACTACACTAATTGCTCCCCCCTGTTTCATCTTGAATTTGGCTTCAAATACTTCAGAAATGAGTTGGATCTAGGCCTGAGTGAGCTCAGAAATCTTCCCAGTGTGTTTCTTTAATGAGGTCATGTGACAAGTGTCACGCGTACGCGTGGGTAACGCGTACGCGGACAAACTTCCAAAACTTCATTTCTTCATGAATTCTCCACTTTTACATGCTTTTTCTTCATTCTTTCAATCCAATCTTTGCCTTTTAAAACTGAAATCACTTCATCAAATACATCAGGGCATCGAATGGAATTAAAGTAAATTAAATTTAGCAATTTAAGAGTCTTAAAGGCATGTTTTTACTCTTAAGCACAAATTAGGAGAAATTCATAAAATCATGCTATTTTATTGAATAAATGTGAGAGAAGTTGATAAAATCCACTAAATTCAACATAAGATAAACCTTAAAATTAGGGTTTATCAACCTCCCCATACTTAAACCAAACATATCCTCATGCTAAACTAAGAAAGATATAAGAAAGGGGTATTAACATTTATTCAATGCAAACTATCTAAATACAACCTATATACATGTATGCAACTACTTGGTCAATATAAGTCAATTTCCAAGAATACATATATGAACATAAGGACTAAAGCAATCACAATCAAATCAAATCCACAATTGAATTGAATTATTGAAAAGAATTTAACAACTTGCAAGAAAAGAGATGATCATAGGTGAAAATATGTAATTGAGCACTCGAACCCTTCACCAGATGTGTATTCGCTCTAGTCGCTCAAGTGTATAGGGTTGATTCACTTAATTCTCCTCTAATCATGCTTTCCAAGATTTATTTTTCATCTAACAATCAATAATTATTCAATGCATGCATACAAATATCATGATGACTTTTCAAAGGTTGTAATGATTAGGGTCAAGGTAAGGATGTATATGGTCAAGTGGACTAAAATTTGAATTTTTGATTAGCTTAAACTCTCATCTAACATATATAATAACCTATACAATTCAAATACAAATCTAACTACCCATTATTCACTTTTTCACATACTTATGCATTCTCTTTTTTAATCACAACACATATGTATTGTTATTATTACTTTACTTTGGGGCATTTTATCCCCTTTTTATTATTTTCTTTTTTCTCTTTTTCTTTTTTTTTCTTTTTCTCTTTTTTTTTCCAATAACATAATATATACAAAAAAATTAATGCATATGTGATGAATCCATATTTGATGATGATTTTTGGTTAGAATTGAATGGATTTTCATCATATAAATTTGCACTTATTCCCTTGAATAGCATGCTTTTGAGCTTTCCTTCCAAATTGCGCTTGATTATGAAAATATGCTCTTTTGTGCTTAATTTAATATATTTTATTCTGTTTGCCTTCCATTCGATACCTTGATATTGTTTGTGAGTGATTCCAGGTGTATAAGGTAGGAATGGGTTGGAGAAAATGGAAGAAGAGCATGCAAAGTGGAGGAATCATGAAGAATCAAAGGAGATGAGTTCAGAGATGTGTGCGTGCGCGCGGCTGCCTGTGCGTACGCACAGCTGCCCAATCAGAGCACGTGGATTACTTCGAGCGCGTTGCGCGTCCATTCAAGCATCGCCTAGTGTGCGTGTGCACGACTACTTGTGCGTACACACAGGACGAGATTTTTCGCAAGGTGTGCAGACGCACGCATCTGTGCGTCCGCACAGGTGTCCTCACATTACTTCATTAAAATGGTACGTGACTCGCGATTTGGGGGCTTTGGAGGCCCAATTCTGAAGTCTTCTAGCTCATATTGGAGGGGAAATGAGGAACATAACATAGCATATCATTACTATAGTTTAGGAGTAGTAGTAGGAAGCTTTTAGTTAGTTTTTCTCTAAGTTTTTCATCATCTCTATTAGGGTTTATATTAGGGTTTTACATTCAAGTACCATTTCCATTTTGATCTTGGATTTTGCTAGCTTTCATTGTAAGTATTCTCTTGTTATTACTCTTTATAGTTATATTGTCATTACTCTTTCTTCTAATTCAAGTTATAGTTCAATTTTGCTTCTCTCTTGTAATTTTAATTTCTTGTTGATGAATTTGATGTTTGATGTTTGTTTCATGCTTTCTTGTGTTATTCTTGTTGATTGAGATCAATTGTTGCTTTTAGTTTCAAGCATTTTCTCATTTTCTCCATGTTTAAGGTTTTTGCCCACCAAGTGTTTGACAAAATGTCAAACATGGTTTTAGGCTAAATTTTTGGTTCTTGGCTTGGGTAAAGTTAGCAATTGGGTTTCTAGAGTTAGAATGTCCAACATTTAGTTTCAATTCTTGGATTGTTAATTGTTCTTGTTCCCACTAACGCTAATTTGTTGCTAAGTCAATTAGCAAGCAATTTAGAATTTGTGGGTTGGGAACACTTATGCTCATTTAACTTACTTTCCGATGTGAGGGTTGATCAAGTGAGATTAATCCATTATAATTGTCATAGTTGTGGTTCCAACAAGGAAAGGACCCTTAGCTCACTCCAAGCCAAGACTCTTTTTGATGCTTTTAATCTTTCATATACTTCTATGTTGATCTCTTTTATACTTCACTTGTTTATATTATATAGTCGGTTCTTTAATTTCTTCATTAGTTCAATCATTACAATTTTGTATGTTCTTTTATTGCTTTATATGTTCATTTCTTCATTGACAACCCCTTGATCACTACAACCGGATTTGCACACTCATTGTTCTAAAAGTACTCCTTGGGAGATGACTCGGGAGTCAAATACTCTCGGTTTTGAATTAATTTTGAATTGTGACATAACTTGTGAGTTTCTAATTTGATCGGTGGCCAACTTGTTGGGTTAGAACTATACTTACAGCGCTAATTCCATTTTGGATAATTGAGTTCCTAACCTATATGCAATTGGCTGCTCGCATCAATATGGTTCAATATTCAATGCATGAATATGTACCCGACTTCCAAGATTTTTAATGAAAACTCAAAAATACACTTTTACCTCAACCACAAACTTCCCACACTTAAATGATACACACTCTCACTAGCCTATCCAAACAAGGGACATTTATTATTTTTCACTTAAGGATAGTGATGTGTTAAAATTAAGAACAAAAGGGATTAAAATAGGCTCAAAATTGTTAAACAATGGTAGATAAAAGGGTAAGACCATTTGGGTAAGTGAGTTCAAATGAAATAAAGGCCGCAATCATATAAATGCATTCATACACAAAATAATGGGCATAAATAATCAAACAAATCAAAGATTACAATTATAAAGAGAGAATAACACACAAGAAGGAAAATAGTGGTTATATGATGCAACCACATATTAAGATTCAAAACTCATAAGTTTATGTGTTCTTAATTCAAAAACATGTTCCACAATATATAATTCAAGCAAGTTCAATGAAAAAAAATTACTCAAATCAATTGGAGTGCCCTATAGACAAATTTCTTAGAAAATTTTATTATTTTGACTAAGTTTATTATATATATGCAAACCAAGAAAATGCAACTAATAATTCTAAAAGACCTAGTAATAGAAGAAATAAAAAAATAAATGAAATGTGAAAGTGTTTGGATTAGAAATTTTCTCCAAAAAATTGGCCGATTGGTCGGATGACCTCCCCACACTTAAAAGTTTGCACCGTCCTCAGTGCATTCAAAGATGAGTAAGGGGGTACGACGACTTCAAGGATTGCCACCTTCAGTTGGTGGATCAATTGGCTGCTACATGTTCTTTCTTCTGCTTTCCTTTTTGCTTATGGTGAATTATCCTGAAAGATAGAAAATAGGATAGTAAGACGAGTAAATGCAAAAGCAAGGAAGCATAGATTGTTAGAATGGGGTGATGATCACTAAAATGAAGTGAGTGAATCAGTTTGTGACATGAATGAAATAAGAGTGGAAATTTTAAGTTTGCGCGCGGTTTAGAACACACACTAGTATTAAAAACTATGTCACAATTACATAAAAAGGAGTATGCACTTCACTCATTCTAGTGTGCTTGAAAACTTTAAAGGAAACTTGTAGGGTAAGATAACAAACAAGTCATAAAGGAGCATAAAAGCACTCAGGCAAGAATCAAGCAAATGTAAAATGGATGATGAATGGACATTAGTTGATGTGCAAGAGAATTCAATGAATCAAATGAAATATAAAGCTCACACATCAAACAATGACACACATTGAAGTTTATTTGCATCTCCTAATTGACATGAAACGGGATACACGGTTGCTATGCATCTTAGGAAAAGAGAGATAAAAGTTTAAATCAATCACATAGTAAGCATGGTCCATATATTTTGAGAATTTCAAAAAGATGTCCCTAGGTTAGTTTACAATCCAATTTCACAAATGAAATATTATGCCAAAATGACTTGTTTCAAGTTTGTGTAGAGCACATAGTTAAACAATTGAGGGTTATTATGTCATTAAGGCATAAACATAACTCGGTAATCAAAGTTATAATCAATATGGATGCATATGATCAAACAACACAATGCATTAAGATAAATGCATAACATCACCCATCAAGGAATTGCCTAGTCAAAGTTGAAGAATTTAAATCACATGGTGGCCAAATTATGCAATTCAAAAGATTTAGAAAGCTTTGAAGGCAATGTCATAAGTACTTAGTATTCACAAATGTTAAGCATGAAAAATTCAATACCAAGCAACAAAGTATAACCTCAACAAAGAAATCCAACAATGAATATTAACAACAATGATGCTTAAGATAGCATCATGTCAGTAATCAACAACAATATCTCAGCACAATCAACAAATCAATTCAATAATCCAACACTTATTACCTAAAACAAAAATTAAGCTAACTGACTGATGAGCGGATATTTTATACGCTTTTTGGGGTTAATTTCATGTAGTTTTTAGTATGTTTTAAATAGTTTTTAGTCTATTTTCATTAGTTTTTAGGAAAAATTCATATTTCTGGACTTTACTATGAGTTGTGTGTTTTTCTGTAATTTCAGGTAATTTTCTGGCTGAAATTGAAGGAGCTGAGCAAAAATCTGATTCAGGCTGAAAAAGGACTGCTGATGTTGTTGGATTCTGACCTCCCTACACTCAAAGTGGATTTTCTGGAGCTACAGAACTCGAAATGGCATGATTCTAATTGCGTTGGAAAGTAGACATCCAGGGCTTTCCAGCAATATATAATAGTCCATACTTTGAGCAAGAATAGATGACGTAAACTGGTATTCAACGCCAGTTCTCTGCCCAATTCTGGCGTCCAGCGCCAGAAAAGGATCAAAAGCTGGAGTTGAACGCCCAAACTGGCACAAAAACTGGCGTTCAACTCCACAAATGGCCTCTGCACGTGAACTGCTTAAGTCTCAGCCCAGCACACACCAAGTGGGCCCCAGAAGTGGATCTCTGCATCATCCATCATAGTTTACTCATATTTTGTAAACCTAGGCTACTAGTTTAGTATTTAAACAACTTTTAGAGACTTATTTTTGGCAACTCATGACATTTTAGATCTAAACTTTGTATTCTCTGATGGCATGAGTCTCTAAACTCCATTGTTGGGGGTGAGGAGCTCTGCTGTGTCTCGATGAATTAATGCAAGTAATTCTGTTTTCCATTCAAACACGCTTGTTCCTATCTAAGATGTTCATTCGCGCTTAACTGTGATGGAGGTGATGATCTATGACACTCATCACCTTCCTCAAATCATGAACGTGTGCCTGACAACCACTTCCGTTCTATATACGATTGAATGAGTGTCTCTTAGATTCCTTAATCAGAATCTCTGTGGTATAAGCTAGAACTGATGGCGGCATTCATGAGAATCCGGAAAGTCTAAACCTTGTCTGTGGTATTCTGAGTAGGATTCAAGGATTGAATGACTGTGACGAGCTTCAAACTCCTGAAGGCTGGGCGTTAGTGACAGACGCAAAAGGATAGTAAATCCTATTCCAATCGGATCGAGAACCAACCGGTGATTAGCCGTGCTGTGACAGAGCGCGTGAGCGTAGTTTTCACTGGAAGGATGGAAGGTAGCCATTGACAACGGTGATCCACCAACACACAGCTTGCCATAGGAGGACGTGCGTGCGTGAACAAGAAGACAGAGGAAAGCAGAGATTCAGAAGACAAAGTATCTCCAAAACTCCAACATATTCTCCATTACTGCATAACAAGTAACCTTTAATCCATGCTCTATTGTTTATTTGCAATTCAACTGATAAACATAACTGACTTCCTGACTAAGATTTACAAGATAACCATAGATTGCTTCAAACCAACAATCTCCGTGGGATTCGACCCTTACTCACGTGAGGTATCACTTGGACGACCCAGTGCACTTGCTGGTCAGTGGTACGAGTTGTGAAAAGTGTGATTCATAATTCGTGCACCAAGTTTTTGGCGCCGTTGCCGGGGATTATTCGTGTTTGAACAACTGACGGATTATTTTGTTGCTTAGATTAGGAAAATTTTCTTTTTTTTTTGTTTAGAGTCTCTTATTATTGTCGTGTTAAAATTTTAGAATCCTTATTTTCTTTTTTAAAAAAAAAATATTGTTTTCAAAAATAATTTCTCTATTAGATCCTGTGCCAAACTTTAAGTTTGGTATTTTCTTGTTGATTTTCCTTAAAATTTTCGAAAATTTTGGTTTGGTTTTCTAAAAATTTTAAGTTTGGTGTTCATTCTTCGTGTTCTTGAGTTTTCCTTGTGACTTGATCTTAAAATTTTAAGTTTGGTGTTCCTTGGTGTTTTCCCTCCAAAATTTTCAAAAATAGGGAGCATTAGATCTAAAAATTTTAAAATCTTGTGCTATCTTATTGTTTTTCTCTTTCCTCTTAAAAATAAAAAATATCTTTTCTCTCTTTTTTAAAAACAAATTTTCGAAATATATTTCTAAAATTCAGATTTTTTATTTCAAAATTTAAAACTTTTTTTTTCAAAATTATCATATCCTTTTCAAAACTTCCTAACCACTTTCTCTCTCCTCAGTTTTTCGAAAATCTTCACTCAATTTTTATTTATTCTATTTTAATTTATTTCATTTTCGAAATAAATATATAAATAAATAAATAAAAATATTTTTCCTATTTTACATCATCTCCCTTTCTCCATCATAGATCTAAGTGGAAATGAACAGTCCAGGAGGACTCTGGGGTCATATTCTAACCCCTCTACTACTTCATATGGGAGTAGTATCTGCATACCCTCCATTGGAGTCAGTAGCTTTGAGTTGAATCCTCAGCTCATTATCATGGTGCAGCAAAGTTGTCAGTATTCCGGTCTTCCACAGGAAGAACCTACAGAGTTTCTGGCACAGTTTTTACAAATTGCTGACACAGTACATGATAAGGAAATAGATCAGGATGTCTACAGACTATTACTGTTTCCATTTGCTGTAAAAGATCAAGCTAAGAGGTGGTTAAATAACCAACCTAAGGCCAGCATAAGGACATGGAAACAACTGACAGAAAAATTCCTGAATCAATATTTCCCTCCAAAAAGGATGACACAGCTAAGGCTGGACATCCAAGGCTTTAAACAAGGAGATAATGAATCTCTTTATGATGCCTGGGAGAGATACAGAGAGATGCTACGAAAATACCCCTCTGAAATGTTTTCAGAGTGGGTTCAGTTAGACATCTTCTACTATGGGCTTGCAGAAGGAGCTCAGATGTCTCTAGATTACTCAGCTGGTGGATCTATCCACATGAGAAAGACAATTGAAGAGGCTCAAGAGCTCATTGATACAGTTGCCAGGAATCAGCATCTGTACCTAAGCAGCAACCCTTCCATGAATGAAGAGGTTAAAACAGTAACTGTTGAACTCAGTCCTGTAAAACAAGCTGCTGAATTCAATCAACAATTGGACTTTCTAACAAAACAGCTAGCCGAATTTAAAGACAGGTTACAAGAGACAAGGATGGCTAATATACATATGGATGAACAGTTTAAGCAAACAAAGCAGCAGCTATCAAGGCAAATAGCAGAAGAATGCCAAGCAGTTTAATTAAGAAGTGGGAAAACATTAAATACTCCACCTCAAGGCATCAAAAAGTCAAGAAATGAGCAACCCACCAAAGATTCACCTGAGGACAGTAAGAGCCCAGGGAAAAATAATTATGGCGCTAAAACGCCAGAGAATTGGTGGAAGGCTGGCGTTGAACGCCCAGACCATGCCCAAAACTGGCGTTCAATGCCAGAAACAAGGCAGGATTGGCGTTCAACGCCAGAAATGGGCAAGAATCTGGCGTTGAACGCCCAAATAGGGCAGAATCCAGCGTTGAACGCCTAAAATGGGCACAGTTCTGGCGTTCAGACGCCAGAAGCAGACAAGGAGCTGGCGTCCAGTTTCACTCCAGCTTCTGACTCTGGCACTCAATTGCCAGTGAAGGATCAAACACACACAAGTGCTGATAACAACCCCTCTAAAAAGGCTTCTTTAACCACTAAGGTTGAGGAATATAAAGCCAAGATACCTTATCCTCAAAAACTCCGGAAAGATGAGCAGGATAAGCAATTTGCTCGCTTTGTAGATTATCTAAGGACTCTTGAAATAAAGATTCCATTTGCAGAGGCACTTGAGCAAATACCTTCTTATGCCAAGTTCATGAAAGAGATCTTGAGTCATAAAAATGAGTGGAGAGAAACAGAAAGAGTTCTCCTCACTGAAGAATGCAGTGCAGTCATTCTGAAAAGCTTTCCTGAAAAGCTTAAAGACCCTGGGAGTTTTTTGATACCATGCATATTAGAAGGTGATTGCACCAAGACAGCTTTATGCGATCTTGGGGAAAGCATCAACCTAATACCTGCATCCACTATCAGAAAGCTTGGTTTAACTGAAGAAGTTAAACCAACTCGGATATGTCTTCAACTTGCTGATGGCTCCACTAAATACCCATCAGGCGTGATTGAAGACATGATTGTCAGGGTTGGGCCATTCGCCTTTCCCACTGACTTTGTTGTGCTAGAAATGGAGGAGCACAAGAGTGCTACTCTCATTCTAGGAAGACCCTTCCTAGCAACTGGACGATCCCTTATTAACGTCTAACAGGGGGAAATAACCCTGAGAGTCAATGATGATGAGTTCAAGTTGAACGCTGTCAAAGCCATGCAGCATCCAGACACATCAACAGACTGCATGAAAGTTGATCTGATTGACTCCTTGGTAGAAGAGATCAACATGGCTGAGAGTCTCGAATCAGAGTTGGAAGACATCTTTAAAGATGTTTAGCCTGATTTGGAGGACCTTAAGGGCATAAGCCCAGCTAGATGCATGCACAAAATCCTATTGGAGGATAATGCCAAACCAGTGGTTCAACCACAGAGGCGGCTAAATCCAGCCATGAAGGAAGTGGTGCAGAAAGAGGTCACCAAATTACTAGAGGCTGGGATTATTTATCCCATTTCTGATAGCCCCTGGGTGAGCCCTGTTCAAGTCGTCCCAAAAAAGGGAGGTATGACAGTGATTTATAATGAAAAAAATGAACTGATTCCTACAAGAACAGTTACAGGGTGGCGCATGTGTATTGACTACAGAAGGCTCAATACAGCCACCAGAAAGGATCATTTTCCTTTACCATTCATAGACCAGATGCTAGAAAGACTAGCAGGTCATGATTATTACTGCTTTTTGGATGGCTATTCAGGCTATAACCAGATTGCAGTGTATCCCCAGGATCAAGAGAAAACAGCATTCACATGTCCATCCGGAGTGTTTGCTTATAGAAGGATGCCCTTTGGGCTATGTAATGCGCCTGCAACCTTCCAGAGATGCATGCTCTCTATTTTCTCTGATATGGTGGAAAAATTTCTGGAAGTCTTCATGGATGACTTCTCAGTATATGGAGACTCATTCAGCTCCTGTCTTGATCACCTGAAACTTGTTCTGAAAAGATGCCAAGAGACCAACCTAGTTTTAAACTGGGAAAAGTGTCACTTCATGGTGACTGAAGGAATTGTTCTTGGGCATAAAATCTCAAACAAGGGAATAGAGGTGGATCAAGCAAAAATAGAGGTAATTGAAAAATTACCACCACCTGCCAATGTGAAGGCAATTAGAAGCTTTCTGGGGAATGCAGGATTCTATAGGAGGTTTATAAAGGATTTTTCAAAAATCGCAAAACCTCTAAGCAATCTGCTAGCTGCTGACACGCCATTTGTGTTTGACACAGAGTGCCTGCAGGCGTTTGAAACGCTGAAAGCTAAGCTGGTCACAACACCAGTCATTTTTGCACCAGACTGGACATTACCATTCGAGCTAATGTGTGATGCCAGTGATCACGCCATTGGTGCAGTACTGGGACAGAGGCATGACAAGCTTCTGCATGTCATTTATTATGCCAGTCGCGTTCTAAATGATGCCCAGAAAAACTACACAACCACAGAAAAAGAACTACTTGCAGTGGTTTACGCCATTGACAAGTTCAGATCATACTTAGTAGGATCAAAAGTGATTGTGTATACTGACCATGCTGCTCTTAAATATCTACTCACAAAGCAGGATTCAAAACCCAGGCTCATCAGATGGGTATTACTTCTGCAAGAGTTTGATATATAAATAAGAGACAGAAAAGGGACAGAGAACCAAGTGGCTGATCATCTGTCCCGGATAGAGCTAGTGGAAGGGACGTCCCTCCCCTTTCTTGAGATCTCTGAGACGTTCCCTGATGAGCATCTATTTGCCATTCAGGAAGCACCATGGTTTACCAATATTGCAAACTATAAAGCTGCAAGGTTCATACCCAAGTAGTACAACAGGATACAAAAGAAGAAATTAATTACTGATGCAAAGTATTACTTGTGGGATGAACCCTATCTCTTTAAGAGATGTGCAGACGGAATAATCCGTAGGTGTGTGCCTAGAGAAGAAGCACAGAGGATCCTATGGCATTGCCATGGATCACAATATGGAGGCCATTTCGGAGGTGAGCGAACAGCCACCAAGGTCCTCCAATGTGGCTTCTATTGGCCCACACTCTATAAAGATTCCCGAGAGTTTGTACGTAACTGTGACAGTTGCCAAAGAGCTGGCAATCTGCCTCATGGTTACGCCATGCCTCAACAAGGAATCTTGGAGATTGAGTTGTTTGACGTATGGGGAATTGACTTCATGGGACCTTTCCCACCATCATACTCAAACACTTATATTCTGGTGGCAGTTGACTATGTATCAAAATGGGTTGAGGCTATTGCCACACCCACCAATGATACTAAAACAGTACTGAAGTTCCTCCAGAAACATATCTTTAGCAGGTTTAGTGTCCCTAGAGTACTAATCAGTGATGGGGGCACTCACTTCTGCAATAAACAGCTTTACTCTGCCATGGTTCGGTATGGAATTCGCCACAAGGTGGCCACTCCATATCATCCACAAACCAATGGGCAAGCTGAAGTCTCTAATAGAGAATTAAAGAGAATCCTGGAACGGACAGTAAATACCCGTAGAAAGGATTGGGCACGGAGCTTGGATGATGCTCTGTGGGCTTACAGAACAGCATTCAAGACCCCTATAGGGACCTCTCCATACCAACTGGTGTATGGTAAGGCATGTCACCTGCCCGTGGAACTGGAACATAAGGCCTACTGGGCAACCAGATTCCTAAACTTTGATGCCAAATTAGCAGGAGAAAAAAGATTGCTCCAGCTAAATGAGCTAGAGGAGTTCAGATTCACAGCTTTCGAAAATGCCAAGCTATATAAAGAAAAATAAAAAAAATGGCATGATAGAAAGCTGTCATCTAGAATCTTTGAACCAGGACAGAAGGTTCTGTTGTTTAACTCTAGACTCAGGCTATTCCCCGGGAAACTGAAATCCCGGTGGAGGGGACCATACGTGATTACAAGTGTATCACCATATGGTTATGTGGAGCTTCAAGATATTGATTCTGATAAGAAGTTCATTGTCAATGGACAGAGAATCAAGCATTATCTTGAAGGCAACATTGAGCAAGAATGCTCAAGGCTGAAGCTAGATTAAAAGCTCAGCAAGGTCCAGCTAAGGACAATAAAGAAGCGCTTGCTGGGAGGCAACCCAGCCATGGGGCAACAATCCTCTAAGCATTTTTGCCCTATTTCTATTTTTATTTTTATTTGTTTATGTAGAGTTCATTGACAACAAGGTAAATAATCATTTACAGAAGACCTCGACACACAAAACAGAGAAAAAGAGCTCACTGGCAAGAAAACGCCAGTAAAAGTATATTTTGGGCGTTCAACGCCCAAAATGGGCATCCACTAGGCGTTGAACGCCAGTAATGGTAGCAATCTGGGCATTCAATGCCAGAATGGGGCATCCACTGGGCGTTGAACGCCAGTAATGGCAGCAGCTGGGCGTTGAACGCCCAGGAGAGCAGCAATTGGGCGCTGAACGCCCAAAACAGGCAGTGTTTGGGCGTTCAAACGCCAGGAAGGCAGGGAGGAGCCAAATTCATTTTTTCCACACGTATTTCCATTTTAATTTCAAATTTTATGCTTCAATGCATGATTTTTACATGAACATGTCAAGAACCCTGATTTCTAAAATCCTTAATTTCTAAAAATCCATCTTTCCAAATTCAATCCAACTCTTTTCAAATCTTTTCTGAAAACAAATCTATCTCTTTCACTCAAAAATCTTTTCAACTAATCCATATCTTTTTCAAATCTCCATATTATTTTTTTCAAAATTCAGATTTATCTTTTTCAAAAATCTATCATATCTTTTCAAAATTAAACTATATCTTCTATCTTATCTTTTTCAACTCAATCTTTTTATCTTATCTTTTCCAATTTTTCGAAAACCCACCCCCCCATCCCTTTAAATTTGGATTCGGCCTCCCCCCCTCCTCCATCAACAATTGCACCTAGCTCTCCTTCTATCCCTCTCCTTTCTTTTCTTTTGCTTGAGGACAAGCAAACCTCTAAGTTTGGTGTGTTTATCCGAGATCACTAAGATCATGGCTCCTAAAGGAAAACAACCCACTCCAAGAGGCAAGAAAGAGAGCGTTCCAAAACCACTTTGGAATCAAGGGAAGTTCTTATCTAAAGAACATTCAGACCATTATCTTAAAGTAATGGGTCTGAGATCAGTGATCCCGGAAGTTAGATTCGATCTGAAAGAAGATGAATATCCGGAGATCTAGGAGCAAATTCGAATCAGGAACTGGGAAGTCCTAGCTAATCCTGAAACGAAAGTGGGAAGGAACATGGTCCAGGAGTTCTATGCTAATATGTGGCAAACTGACAAGCAAAAACTACCTGGAACTGCATTCTATGAATTTCGGACCATGGTTAGAGGAAAGATTGTCTATACCACCCCTGATAAGATCAGGGAGATCTTAAAGCTACCTCAGCTAAAGGATGATCCAGACTCCTTCAACAGGAGGATGATGAGAGCAGACATTGACTTGGATAAGATTCTAGAGGACATATGTATCCCTGGAGCCAGGTGGACCACCAACACAAAGGGTGTCCCAAATCAACTCAAGAGAGAGGATCTCAAACCAGTCGCCAGAGAATGGCTGGACTTCATTGGGCGTTCTCTGTTGCCCACTAGCAACCGTTCTGAAGTCACAGTTAAAAGAGCAGTGATGATCCATTGCATCATGATGGGAAAGGAAGTGGAGGTTCATCAACTGATTTCAACTGAACTCTACAAAATTGCTAACAAAAATTCTAAAGAGGCCAGGTTGGCTTATCCAAGCGTGATTTCTCTGCTCTGCAAGGACGCTGGAGTAAGGATGGGAATAACTGAATATATCCTAATTGAAAAGCCAATCACCAAAGCATCAATGGAAAAACAACAAGCACAGGAGGATCCCATCAAGAAGAGAGCACAGGAATTCCTCCCAGAGATCCCTCAATCTGAATACTGGGAGTATCTTGAGACGTCTGTTACCAAGATACGGGAAGCTATGGAGCAAATAATAAAAGAACAGAAGGAACACAGTCAAATGCTGACCTATATGTTTAAAGAACAGGAGGAGCAGGGGCGTGACTTAAGGGAACTGAAGCGCCAAAAGTCTTCTCTTGTAGGACCAAGCACCCCAAGGATCAGAGGAACCCCCGTTCCCCCAGAATAAAGGTTGTTAATTTCCAATTTCTGCCTTAACTCTGTGACAGTGTCCTTATAGAAGTTTACCTTAGGAGTCATATAGTAGTAATTAGTATCTATTTTGATTTTATCTCCAATTAAGCTATAGTTTATTTTTCTCATCATCAGCAAACATAAATAAAGTAGTAGATCTTTTGAATAAGAGGTAATAAAATTTCGAGTTTTAATAAGAGAAATTCCAATTAAGTTAAATGTGGTGGCAATGCTTTCTGTCTTCTGAATGAATGCTTGAACAGTGCATATGTCTTTTGAATTTGTTGTTTAAGACTGTTAAATATGTTGGCTCTTGAAAGAACGATGAACATGAGACATGTTATTGATAATCTAAAAAAATCATAAAAATGATTCTTGAAGCAAGAAAAAGCAGCAAAGAACAAAGCTTGCAAAAAAAAAAAAAAAAAGCAAGCAGAAAAAGCCAATAACCCTTAAAACCAAAAGGCAAGGGCAAATAAAAGGGATCCCAAGGCTTTGAGCATCAGTGGATAGGAGGGCCTAAAGGAACAAAATCCTGGTCTAAGCGGCTAAACCAAGCTGTCCCTAACCATGTGCTTGTGGCGTGAAGGTGTCAAGTGAAAACTTGAGACTGAGCGGTTAAAGTCAAGGTCCAAAGCAAAAAAGAAGAGTGTGCTTAAGAACTCTGGACACCTCTAATTGGGGACTTTAGCAAAGCTGAGTCACAATCTAAAAGGTTCACCCAATTATGTGTCTGTGGCATTTATGTATCCGGTGGTAATACTGGAAAACAAAGTGCTTAGGGCCACGGCCAAGACTCATAAAATAGCTGTGTTCAAGAATCATCACACTGAAATAGGAGAATCAATAGCACTATCTGAATTCTAAATTCCTATAGATGCCAATCACTCTGAGCTTCAATGGATAAAGTGAGATGCCAAAACTGTTCAGAAGCAAAAAGCTACTAGTCCCGCTCATCTAATTAGAATCTGAGCTTCAATCAAAAACTCTGAGATATTATTGCTTCTCAACCTATTAGTCTTCTATTTTATTTGTCTAGTTGCTTGAGGACAAGCAACAGTTTAAGTTTGGTGTTGTGATGAGCGGATATTTTATACGCTTTTTGGGGTTAATTTCATGTAGTTTTTAGTATGTTTTAATTAGTTTTTAGTCTATTTTCATTAGTTTTTAGGAAAAATTCATATTTCTGGACTTTACTATGAGTTGTGTGTTTTTCTGTAATTTCAGGTAATTTTCTGGCTGAAATTGAAGGAGCTGAGCAAAAATCTGATTCAGGCTGAAAAAGGACTGCTGATGTTGTTGGATTCTGACCTCCCTGCACTCAAAGTGGATTTTCTGGAGCTACAGAACTCGAAATGGCATGCTTCCAATTGCGTTGGAAAGTAGACATCCAGGGCTTTCCAGCAATATATAATAGTTTATACTTTGCGCAAGGATAGATGACGTAAACTGGCATTCAACGCCAGTTCTCTGCCCAATTCTGGCGTCCAGCGCCAGAAAAGGATCAAAAGCTGGAGTTGAACGCCCAAACTGGCACAAAAACTGGCGTTCAACTCCACAAATGGCCTCTGCACGTGAACTGCTTAAGTCTCAGCCCAGCACACACTAAGTGGGCCCCAGAAGTGGATCTCTGCATCATCCATCATAGTTTACTCATATTTTGTAAACCTAGGCTACTAGTTTAGTATTTAAACAACTTTTAGAGACTTATTTTTGGCAACTCATGACATTTTAGATCTAAACTTTGTATTCTCTGATGGCATGAGTCTCTAAACTCCATTGTTGGGGGTGAGGAGCTCTGCTGTGTCTCGATGAATTAATGCAAGTAATTCTGTTTTCCATTCAAACACGCTTGTTCCTATCTAAGATGTTCATTCGCGCTTAACTGTGATGGAGGTGATGATCTGTGACACTCATCACCTTCCTTAAATCATGAACGTGTGCCTGACAACCACCTCCGTTCTATATACGATTGAATGAGTGTCTCTTAGATTCCTTAATCAGAATCTCCGTGGTATAAGCTAGAACTGATGGCGGCATTCATGAGAATTCGGAAAGTCTAAACCTTGTTTGTGGTATTCTGAGTAGGATTCAAGGATTGAATGACTGTGACGAGCTTCAAACTCCTGAAGGCTGGGCGTTAGTGACAGACGCAAAAGGATAGTAAATCCTATTCCAACCGGATCGAGAACCAACCGGTGATTAGCCGTGCTGTGACAGAGCGCGTGAGCGTAGTTTTCACTGGAAGGATGGAAGGTAGCCATTGACAACGGTGATCCACCAACACACAGCTTGCCATAAGAGGACGTGCGTGCGTGAACAAGAAGACAGAGGAAAGCAGAGATTCAGAAGACAAAGCATCTCCAAAACTCCAACATATTCTCCATTACTGCATAACAAGTAACCTTTAATCCATGCTCTATTGTTTATTTGCAATTCAACTGATAAACATAACTGACTTCCTGACTAAGATTTACAAGATAACCATAGATTGCTTCAAACCAACAATCTCCGTGGGATTCGACCCTTACTCACGTGAAGTATTACTTGGACGACCCAGTGCACTTGCTGGTCAGTGGTACGAGTTGTGAAAAGTGTGATTCATAATTCGTGCACCACTGACTAACTAACTAATTAACTAACTAACTAACTAACTAACTAACTAAATGAGATGATGGTGGATGGTAAATGGTGGTGGTAGATGATAGTTGGAGAGGGGAAGAAGAGAGGAGAAGAGAAAAGAAGAAAAGAAATTGAGAGAGGAGAAGAAAAGAAGAGTGTATGAAATAGGGCAGGGGAGTCACGCGTACGCGGGACTTGGGCGAATGGGGTGTAACGCGTACACGGCTGGCAGGCGTAGGCGTGACAAGGGAAAAAAGAAAGTGACGTGTACGCGTAGGAAAAAATTGTGCTAAACGCACAGTTCCTACACACCACGGTGCACAACTCTCTGTGTGGACCGTGCGATGGCACAATCCACGCACGATCTTGACACACTCAAATTCTGGGTGTCACGCGTACACGTAGGTCAAGCGTACGCGTGATAGGCCCCCTTTTTTTAAGAAGCATAAAATAGAAACAGGGCTCTCCTACTCATTATTTACATTTTTAAAAACCAACCAAAATTCAAATCTAATAAAATCCTTAACTCTTTTTGAAAATTTTTTCAAATATTCCACTAGGCAATTCAAACAAAGATGAAATTTAAAACAACTAATCTACAACTTATGGCATAAATCTAATTAAACAAATTAACACATAAGGCAATATATACAAGAGTAATATAAAGAGAGAAAAATACCTAACAATGGCAACTCAATTCATTCATCAACTATATATACAAGAGAATGGACAGAGGTTACCATAGTGGGGTGTCACCCACCTAACACTTTTGTTTATTGTCCTTAAGTTGAACTTATGGAGAGCTCTAATCAAGGAGGCTTGTGCTTGAATTCATCTTTGGACTTCCACCAATACTTGGACTTCTATTGATTGTTAGAATTTTCAACCAAATGCACCAAACTTTGATGGAGTTTCACACAAGTCAAGAGCTCCCAAAATTGATCTTCATCATGTAATCTGGGATCCCAAATCTTGTTTTCACACCCGTCTTTAAGTTAATCATGACAATTTCAATTGGGTGACAAGTGATCCGAATTCTCAAGTAAACACCAAAGCATCTTCCTAGACCCATTCAATGTAGCACTATACCAGCCATTGCACTTAAACTTTAATGAGGTAACCACAATGAACCTAGAATGGTGTTTCCAACCACTAACCATCTCTCTTTTGCTCTTAAATCCATAAAGATCTCTAAGTTGCCCATCCGTCTCAAGCAAACCATATTCAAGCGGGAAAGTAAAACTTAGGGATAAGAGAGTTACCCACTTGAATGAAAGAATGGATGGTTGTATAGTGAGAGAGGCTTCCAACGGCCTTGTAGTTTCCACTTTCTTGTGCTCTTCTTGGATTACTTCCACCTCTTGACAAGCTTCCTCAATTTCAATTCCTTGTTCACCAACTTATTTTATACATTCCTCATTGCTCAAGCCATGTGTCGGAGGTTGTGCACGATCCTCCTTGTCATCAATTTCACAACACAATGAGGGAGGTTCATTAATTTCAAAAGGCACATTAGTTGGTGCGGAATCATCTTCAATGGTGGAGCTTGCTTCTTGCTCGACCTCTTCCAATCTTTCATAATTCAAACTATGCCTTGGAGGTTGTGCATTATCCTTTTCAACATCAATTTCAAACTCAATGTAAGAAGGTTCAACAACTTCCACAAAATCATCAACAACATTACTTGGTGTGGAAGTCTCCTCAAGCTTGGAATCCACCTCTTGCTCAACTTCGCCTAGGTCTTCAACTACTTCTTCTTCTTCAACAATCTCCATCTCTTCCACTTGTTGCAAAACACATTCCATCTCCTTGTTCTCAAATTGAGATTTTAAGATCTACTTCATGCTCCGCTCTTCAGTTGATTTTTACATTTATCCGTGGAAATGCTTTGTTTGTGGCATGAATTTCATGAGTCTAAGTTGGCTTTAATTTTGGCAAGGTTAGCCATGATAGCTTCATGCCTCTTTTGGGCTTCCTCTTGCTCCTTTTGAACCAAGATTGCTCTAAGACGATCCATCGCTTCCATGAGATGATCCTTTGACTCTTGTTCCACAACATAATTAGGATCATATTGCTCTTGGATCGATGGATGTGGGTACTCTTCTATGGAGGGTTGTGGTGGGAAGGAGAGTTCATCTTGGTAAGGGTAGTGTGGTGATGCATGAGGAGGTGGTGGTTCTTGGGAATATTGATATTGGAATGATGGTGGTCTAAGTATGGTTCACATAGTTGTTGGTATGGTAGATATGTGTTAGAATCATATAGAGGTGAATAGTGATATGGGGCTTGTGAGTAAGGTTGTTGAGGGCTATGTTGAGGGAAGGGGTCATATGCATATGGTGGTTGTGGTTGATAACCACAAGGAGGTTCACCACATCCATTAGATTGGTATGCATTAAGAGTTGGATTATACCCATAAGAAACCGGAGGAGGTTGTTGCCAAGAAGCTTGTCTATATGATTGAGACTCCTCCCACCTTTGATTTCCAAATCCTTGATGCAAACCTCCATTGACGCTTCCATTTCCTACAACATAGTTTGAACCAAACTCATCTCCAAAAGGATGAGAATTCATAGTAGAAAAGGGAAAACAAAAATAAAAGCTAATAAGAGATAAAGAAAACAAACTCCTAAACCAAAACTAGCAAATAAGCAAAAATCAAACTATTCACAATATTCGCATATGAACAATAACCAATAACAAGTACACATTGCAATTTCCCGGAAACGACGCCAAAAACTTGATGTGAGGGTTACCGTCGATTTAGAATTTTCAAAAAAAAAATAATCTCATCGAAGTATAGATCTAAACCAACAAACAACCCTCAATCAAAGTATAATTTTTTGTTGTCACAAGTTCAACTGAATAAAAATAACTGAGAGTATTAGTCCCGTGTCATTCTCCCTAGGAATTACAATTGAGTGCTCAATTATTAGTTATGAGATTCACGGGGTGAGTTGATAAAAATGGCAAGAAATTTAAATGACGGGGAAATAAATCAAACAACTAAAGATAACAAATAATAAAGAGGCATTCATGGCAAGGATTGAGAATTAACATTTTCTATCCTAGTAATCAATCATTACACAATAATTACCACGAGTTAAGTCTATTATGTTATCTTCGCATCGGAAGAAAGTCAAATATGCCTAGTTAACCCCAATCCATAAGTAATGTTAATAAAAAGACATCAATTGTATTAAAGAAAGTAAAAATCAACAAGAGTTCATAAACATAAAAGTGACATAAAAAGGGAAATTAACAAGAAAAACTAAGAGGATTAAACTACTAGAGCATGGAAATATAAATGAAACTACACTAAAACAAGAACTAAAGAGAGAAATTAAAGAGAAAATTAACCTAAGAACTCTAATTCTAGAGAGAAGAGGGAGTTTCTCTCTCTAGAAAACTACCCTAAAACATGTTTCTACACTACACTAATTGCTCCCCCCTGTTCCATCTTGTATTTGGCTTCAAATACTTCAGAAATGAGTTAGATCTGGGCCTGAGTGAGCTCAAAAATCTCCCCAGCGTGTTTCTTTAATGAGGTCATGTGACAAGTGTCATGCGTACGCATCGCTTGACAAATCTCTAGTCACATGTACGTGTGGGTCACGCGTACGTGGAACTGGACAAACTTCCAAAACTTCATTTCTTCATGAATTCTCCACTTTTACATGCTTTGTTCTTCATTCCTTCAATCCAATCTTTGCCTTCTAAACTTGAAATCACTTCATCAAATACATCAGGGCATCGAATGGAATTAAAGTAAATTAAATTTAGCAATTTAAGAGCCTAAAAAGCATATTTTTACTCTTAAGCACAAATTAGGAGAAATTTATAAAACCATGCTATTTCATTGAATAAATGTTTGAGAAGTTGATAAAATCCACTAAATTCAAAACAAGATAAATAATAAAATTGGAATTTATTAGTAATTGATAATGATATATAAGAGAGATAGAGTGAGTGAAAGAATGAGAGAGAGAGAGAGAGAGAGAGAGAGAGAGATAGAGATAGAAAGGGGGAAAGAGGAAGAGAAAATTTTTTTAATTTTGGAGAAAAAGATTTAATTTCAATTGTAATGAAAGAATGACATATGGCACATTTTGGTTGTAAAATTAGTAACATAATAACATAATAGTAATAATAGTAATTGATAATAATATATAAGAGAGATAGAGTGAGTGAAAGTATGAGAGAGATAGAGAGAAAGAGGAAGAGGAAGAAAGAACTCTTTAATTTTGAAGGAAAAGATTTAATTTCAATTGTAACGAGAGAATAATGATATGTGACACATTTTGGTTGTAAAATTAGTAACATAATAACATAATAGTAATAATAGTAATTGATAATGATATATAAGAGAGATAGAGGAAGTGAAAGAATGAGAGAGATAGAGAGAGAGAGAGGAAGAGGAAAAAAGAACTCTTTAATTTTGGAGAAAAAGATTTAATTTCAATTGTAATGAGAGAATAATGACATGTAACACATTTTGGTTGTAAAATTAGTAACATAATAGATATTTAGTTTCTCAAAACTTTTGAAAATTCATTTTAACCCCAAACTTTTCAAAAATTCTACTTTAACCACTTAACTTTTTAAAAATTCTATTTTAAAACCCAAAAATTTTTTTAATTAACTTTCAGCCTCAAAATTCTTTCTTAATTATAATTTGGCCACGAAATATTTAAAACATGAGGGTTTCATGTTCTTCAAGGAACCGAAGCAAGCTCATCAAAATTCATTAAATTTTACTTGATTTTTAACTAATTTTTCAATCTTTTTGGTAACCAATTTTTCTCAATATTTAAAACCAATTCTCAGCCACTAAATCACATCATTTCCATCATGATTTCAGCTTGCATTCATCTTTAAACATGGTTGTTCAGTTTGATTTTTCCAACAATTCTTGGAACCGAATTATTTCATCAAACTTTTAACATAAATCAACAGAATAACACTCAAAATCAAGCACAAATTCACAATCCAGCAATCATACAATGTTAACACATTTATTGATAACAAGAATGACTAAACCCTACCTTCTTGTTACAGCCATCAACACTGAAGCACCAAGAAAGTTTTATAACTGAAAAATCTAAGAAGAAAATGTCAAAAATCGGCTATTCCACCTTGATCACCAACTTGGCCAAACCATGCTTGGAGAGACAACATATTTATCTTGTGATTCCTTCCATGAAAAGTGGTACCATCATGAAGAGGAAGAAGAGACAAACACTTTAATCGGTTTATATTTTTTACGAAAATTACGAAACTCAAGAAATCAAGCTCGAAAGATTCATGGCATCCATGGTTTTCACGGTTCTCTCTCTTTCTTTTCCTTTTAGTTTGGTGATTAAGAGAGAAAAAGATGAGATTGGATGTTGAATATGGTAATAATGTGTTTAATTATGGGAAAATGTGTCAATAATCGGCGACGTGTCGTGTTATCAAGCTGTTGAGTCAGCGGTTCAAGTTATAAATATCTTAAACGGATAATTACAAAAGCTAGATGCGTTAAAACACAAGTAATAATACAGATGAAGGTAAATATATATGAGTTACTAATATAAATGACATTAGTAACTTGGTGATTGCAAGGATATAAAATCTGTGGTGAAGCATTAGCAAAACTAAGTCTACTGAAAAGTATCGATATTCACTTATATCGGCAGATATCAAACTCGAAAATAATATTATTATCTAAACTCTATTTTGATTATAGCATATAAAATAAAATAATAACGTAATAATAATATCATATTATTATTTATTTTATCTCGAGATTCGGAACCAACTCGTCAAACTAAACTAGTCATTGAAAAACAAGATCTCGAAAAACACCATTTTGGTATAAAAATTTAGGGTGTTACAGAGCAATAGATGGCGGTGTATTAGGAGCAGATGCGCGCTAGTGGCAGCGGTGCTGCTAGAGAGGCACCGACATTACCACCTAGTCTACCACCTCAGCAGGACCAGGGGGATGACGACGATGATCACTATCAGGATTCGTAGTGATTAATTGGGTTTTGTTTTAGACTATTTCATTGTATTTTATTTATTTGACTTTTTATTTTATTCATATTCTTGATATTTAATAAAAACCGTTATTTCATTTCTATTATTTAGAGTTTGACTATTAACCGGGTAAAAACTAATTTTAAAAAATAAAAAAATAAAAAAATGAAGTTACCGTCAGATTTATCGTCAGATTTATCTCGATAAATCTGACAGTAATAAAGCAAAAAATAAAATAGTGTGGCGCCAACATTACCGGCAGAGTAGGCAAAAATATTCTACGGGTAATTAAACAGTTTTCGAAAAATCTACCATAAAATTCGATGGTAATTACTGCCGGATTGAAAAATCCGACTATAACTGATTATCGACAAGGGGTTATACCGTCGGATTGTGTCCGACGGTAAATCCATTGGAATATGGTTATCGACGGATTATTTTTGTTATTCCGCTTATAAATTTGACCGTATTCAATATTTTCTTGTAGTGAACCATGAACCAGTCCCATAATCTCTACTGCATTCTATTCTCCTTGTCCTTTTGGGATGTGCACTTGGAAACTCACTCTTGGTCCTCCTTGTTTCCTTTGAATTTTTTTGGAATCTTGATGAAATTAGAGGGCCTGATATCATTGTGATGATCTCCACTTCTAGATCCTGAATCTGCGTTTGTGGATGGAATCCCTAAGAAGTGTTAGAATGGCAGTTTCCACTCCCTAATAGATACCAAATAAATGACTAATGAAATCTGGATTTTGAGCATAAAGATTCATTTTTCGACTCATCTTTGAAGTTGAATACCCCCTCAAGAATTATTTTTGATCCAATCTGGAGGAATTAATAGAAGAGACTGTGTGTCCATCTTGTTGTTGGTCATCTGTCACAACGACGTTAATGTTATGAGAGAATATCTGAAACTAAAGTGATTTAGGTTTAGATGTAAGATTTAGACTATTTTAAATGAAAGCTTCTATTTGTACACTAAAAGAGTAAAATTGTCTTACGTCGTTCTCAAATAGATGATGGTGGAGAGTATTTATAAAAAATTTTGATGTTTAAGTTATTAGTAAGATTTGTAGGTAAGTTTAAGTGAATTAAAATTGATAAATACTTGAATTTACTGTAATATTTATAAGAACAGATAATGACTAAATCATATCATTCGTGAGTCTGATCACTTATAATAATGGACAGTTATTCTCCAATATTTGAGTAGTTATTCTACATAACAGCAGATGAGTCGGATAAGATCTTTTTTTATCATCGGTCTTATTCGTGTCCCAAATAGGTCGGTCAAGTGGTCCATGCAAACAACTGACAGATTCTCTATGAAACTGTTAGACTTTTTTAAATCCCTTGTGAAATTGATAGTTTATTTAAGCCATAACTTTATTTATTCTTAGATAAGAGTATAACCATTATTATTATTAAAATTTTAAGACTATTTCTTCAAAAGAATACATGTATTCAATTTTTCTACAATTTATTTTTAGTTATGAAATTATTTTTTTTAACAGTTGCAATAACAAATTTTTAATAATGTATATTTAGATTTAAATGGACCAAGAAGCACCTTTTGCCAAATTTCAATACATTGAATACAATGGAAAAGAGAAACATTATTACTCGAATAAACTCTGTACATTAATAAATTATTGTAAGGAATTATGCAAATACTTGATGGGTAGTTACTTTTTATATGTATTAGGATGGTTAACTAACATTTCTTTTACTATTTCATGTCACTATTGTTTCAACTGAACTAATTATACATATGATGATCATGATTAAATTTTTAAAAGATTACATAATCATTTTAAAACTTCATTTCACTATTGTGTGGTAAACTACTAATCATATCCTCTTGTTCTATGTATAATTCATTAATTATAATTTTTTTAACAAATAGGGTCAATCATAGCTCATAAGTTTAGAGCGAATGTCATAATTTTAGAAATATAATATTTTAAGAGAAATAGGAGAATCAGAAGAATAACACACAGCATAATTATAGCAGCGTAGAAATGAGACTAATTTTTTTTATATTGATTAAATATATAACTCCGCCTATGTTACACTTGCGGTACATAGCCGGTTCCAAGCCCGGATAAAGGAGGAGGGTTGTGTTAGGTCTTCGGCAACCAACATAAAAATATAGCCGAACCCCCATGACATGAATCAAAGACAATATTGCGCTAAAGCTAAGTCGTTGCCCGGAAGCAATGCGTCGTATGGCTCGAGTACGGTGTCAAAGCAAAAGCCGCTGCATCGGTGCCCGGATGTAGTGTTAAATGAGCAAGGGTTCTCGCGTTTTCGTGAACGAACGAGGGTAAATAAGCTAGTTCACAAAGCAAAAGGTAAATGTCGAAGTGACAGAAGGTTGAGATTTGGGACATGGAACATAGGCACTCTAACAGGAAAGTCCATGAAGGTGGTGGACACCATGACAAGGAGGAAGATTAACATTATGTGCCTACAAGAAACAAAATGGGTTGGTGCAAAGGCTAGGGAGTTTGATACTTCTGGTTTCAGACTTTGGTATACAGGAAAGGTGAAGAATAGGAATGGGGTTGGAATAATTGTGGATAAGCAGTGGAAGAAGGACGTAGTGGATGTCAAGAGGGTGGGAGATCGGATCATCTCTATCAAACTTGTGGTGGAGGGAGGTGCTTTTCATGTGATTAGCGCCTATGCACCGCAAGTGGGTTCGGACGAACAACACAAGATAAGGTTTTGGGAGGATCTAGAGAGTTTGGTTCAAGGCATACCTTTGGGAGATAAGATTTTCTTAGGAGGAGATTTAAATGGCCATGTGGGGAGAGAAGTGACTGGATATGGGAGTATTCACGGAGGCCATGGTTTCGGGGTGATCAATGCCGAGGGTAAAACTATTTTGGACTTTTTCCTCAACCTTTGATCTTCTCATCGCAAATACATGTTTTAAAAAGAGAGACGAACATCTTATAACCTATAAGAGTGGCATGACAAGCTCTCAAATCGACTTCTTCTTGTTGAGGAGAGTCGACCGGAAATTTTGCATTAACTGTAAAATTATCCCGGGAGAGAGTTTGACAACACAACATAGGGTGCTCGTCATGGATTTTCGCGTTGAGCAAAAGTTGAGGAAAAGACATCATACGAAGAACCCAAGGATGAGGTGGTGGCGGATGAAAGGTGAGGAACAAAGAAGCTTCTTAAGACGGGTAGGAGAAGAGGCAAAGTGGGATGGAAATGGAAGCGTGGAAGAGATGTGGAGGGAGATGGCAGAAGTTATTAGAAGAACAGCAAAAGAAAGTTTTGGTGAATCTAAAGGAATAGGACTAAGAGACAAGGAGTCCTGGTGGTGGAATGCGAGTATACAAGAAAAGATAAAGATAAAAAGGGAATGCTTTAAAGAGTGGTCTTTATGCCGTAATGCAGATAATTGGAAAAAATATAAGGCGGCTAAGAAAGAGACAAAAGTGGCTGTAAGTGAAGCAAGAACAAGAGCATATGATGGTCTCTACCAGTCTTTGGGTACGAAAGAAGGAGAAAAATGTATATATAGAATCGCAAAGAGCCGGGAAAGAAGAACGAGAGATTTGGATCAGGTTAAGTGCATAAATGATAAGGATGGAGAGGTATTGGCTCAAGAGGAGAAGATTAATGAAAGGTGGAAGAGCTACTTCTACGAGTTATTTAATGAGGGACAGAAGACTCTTCCGAGCCTTGGTCGATTAAGCACAAGGGAAGAAGATCAAAACTTTGACTACTATCGAAGGATTCGAGACTTCGAGGTAAAAGAGGCTCTAAAGCAAGTGAAAAATGGCAGCGCAGTAGGACCTGATAATATTTCGATTGAGGTTTGGAAGGGTCTTGGAGAAAAAGGCATCAACTGGTTAACCATGTTTTTTAATGAGATTTTAATGTCAAAGAAGATGCCTGATGAGTGGAGAAAGAGCACCTTGGTACCTATCTATAAGAATAAGGGGGATATACAAAGTTGCGGAAACTATAGAGGGATTAAGCTTATGAGTCATACTATGAAGTTATGGGAAAGGGTGATAGAACGGAGGTTGAGAAAAGAGACACAAGTAACAGAGAACCAATTTGGATTTATGCCAGGCAGATCTACCACTGAAGCGATATACCTATTAAGAAGGATGATGGAAAGGTATCGTATTAATAAAAGGGATCTACATATGGTGTTTATTGATTTGGAAAAAGCGTATGATAGGGTACCAAGGGAGGTCTTATGGAAGGTTTTAGAAAAGAGGAGAGTAAGGATCGCATATATTCGGGCAATTAAAGACATATATGATGGGCCACAACTAGTGTGAAGACTCAAGGTGGTGTGACAGAGGAATTTCCTATTGGTATAGGATTACACCAGGGATCATCCTTAAGTCCATACCTTTTCACATTAGTCTTGGAAGTACTCACAGAGCACATCCAAGAGCCTGTGCCATGGTACATGCTTTTTGCCGATGATATCGTCCTTATGGGAGAGTTAAAGGAAGACCTAAATAAGAAGTTGGAGTTATGGAGAGAAGCTCTAGAAGTGTATGGTCTGCGCATAAGCCATAGCAAGACGGAATATATGGAATGTAAGTTCAGTCTGAGAAGGAAAAACCCCAATATAGAGGTGAAGATTGGAGAAAACATCCTACAAAAAGTTAAAAATTTTAAGTATCTTGGGTGCATCATATAGGATAATGGAGAGATTGAACAGGATGTAAATCATAGGATCCAAGCAGGTTGGTCAAAATGGCGGAGTGCATCTGGTTTTATATGCGACAAAAAAGTGCCTTTAAAACTTAAAGGTAAACTCTATCGCACCGCTATAAGACCGGCTATACTGTATGGTACGGAGTGTTGGGCGGCTAAAGTGGAGCACGAACATAAGCTGAGTGTGGCAGAGATGAAGATGTTGAGATGGATGAGTGGTCATACGCGATTGGATAAAATAAGGAATGAAGATATAAGGGAGAGAGTTGGAGTAGCACCCATTGTGGAAAAGATGGTTGAATCGCGTCTCAGGTGGTTTGGACATATGAGAAGAAGACCGATAGAACATCCAGTCAGGAGGGTGCATGAGATGAAAGATGGACAAATGGCGAAAGGTAGAGGAAGACCTAAGAAGACCATCCATGAGGTGGTCAAATGAGATCTACATGTAAACGGTCTCTCTGTAGACATGATACATGACAGAACACAATGGCGTCGTTTGATTCATGTATCCGACCCCACTTAGTGGGATAAGGCTTTGTTGTTGTTGTTGTTGTATTGATTGAATATATGTAATACATTGCTATTGAAAAATTAGGTGTTTTTTTTATATGGTGTTTTATTCAAATTAGACGGTCCGATTTGTTTGAAGAAAAAAATAAACTACAAATCGAAAGGTTCGATCTGTTTGAAAAAAAAAAACTACAAATCGGAGGGTCCGATTTGTATTTAATATTTTTTTTATTTTTTAAAACAAAAATTAGACGATCCGATTTCAACAATAAAAATTTTTTTATTTTCGAAATTACAAATCGAACCGTCCAATTTGTGATTGTTTGTTTGAAAAATAAAACAAATCAGAGGCACCAATTTGTAGCTCCCATAGCAATGTCAAACACTTCTCTTCTCTCATGATTCTGAGATACAATCTTCTCTTTCACACACAAAAAAGAAAAAGCTTAGAAATGATATGGGGTGAATATATCAAAATAACAGAAGAATAACACACAGCATAATTATAGCAGCGAGGAAATGATATGGCGTGAATATATAGTATTTTCCAACATGAAAATAACACAGCATAATTATATGCAGCGCGAAAATGATATGGGGTGAATATAAGTCCATAACAGAAGTTTTTAAAAGAAAATTATAAGAGCTTCCCAAAAGGCATTGTAATTTGTATGGAGTAGTGTTGTCGGTAGAAAATGTGGAATGTATGTGTTCATGAAATTTTTAATTGCAGTAATTGAGGATAATTAGTCAATTACCCACACAAAAGTAGTGTACACAAACTAATTCCTTCATTCATACACATTTTTTTTAAAGTACAATTCTTTCAAATTAATTAAAATACAAATGCCTGTTCAGTAACTTATTATTACTACCTCTTCATCAATTCAACAGCAGTCCAATCCACAGTGACAAAAGCATTAATTCCCATATGTTGTTGTTATACTCTCTAAATTTAATATGTTGCTTATTTGTTCAGTTGAAGAATCTTCAGTTGGTTTTCTATTATCTTACCTTCTCCTATTCTTGCTTCCAAAAAGAAGAGTCAAGTAGAAAAGGAAACGGAAGAAGAAACCCCAAGCGAGCGTTATCCAAAGGCAGTTCCACTTGCTCAGCTGCGTCACACCCTGCTGCTTCAGCACATCTGCTCCGGTAATCACGCACGTGGAACTCGTGATGTTAATCCCCAGCGTCTTGCTCATACTCTTCAGCAGCTCCACTTTCAACGCCTCCGGCACCTCCATCAGCGGCGTACTGTCGAACATCTGCGTCCCTCTAACAAAGC